>NC_057797.1:420377913-420679834 GCF_018294505.1 Triticum aestivum
CGCTGCAGCAGCGGCGGAGGCGGGGCGGCGCAGGCGAGTGAGGGGAGCGGCGCGTGGCCGCTGCGGTAAGGTGGGGCGCGGGCACGCGTGGGCGCAGGGGAGCCGGGAGGGCGTGCCGCCCGCAGCGGCAACAGCTAGCAGGAGCAGCCAGCGGCGGGCGCGACGAGCGGGAGGGTACGGCAACGCGTGCCCGGGGAGGCCGGTGAGCGCGGCAGGATCCGTTCGGCGCGATGGTCGCGTGCACCGGCGAGCGGCGGAGAGGAGAAGAGGAGGTGGAGGGCCTCACCACGGGCGTAGGGAACGGGGCAACGGGGCTTGGGAAGGAGGACGGAGACGATGCGCGCAGGGGAGGTAGTCCGACGAGGAGGAGGACGGCGAGGCGGCATTCTGGGCGGCATCGAGGCAGCGGGGATCGTCGGCGGGGTCGGGGCGACGTGGGGTTCTTTCCCCCGATCCAGAATGGGGAGGGGAGAGAGGAGTGGGGCGAGTGGGGGGTGTCGGTTAGGGTTTGGGATGGGGTGGGGGTAAGTAGGCCACAGGGTAGACGGACCGGCCGGCTGGGCCAAGGCCCAGTTGGGCGGGGGGTTTTCCTTTTTGTTTTTTTATCTTTTGTTTGTTTTGTTTTCTATTTTTCTTTTTATGTAATTTTCCTTTACTGTTTTATTTAACTTAGGGCATTTAAGTATTTTATAAATTTGTGTTTTCTTTACTACAATTACCTTTGTAATATTTGGCACAAACAGAACATTTTTGTTTTGATGTTTGAAAACTTTTGAAGTTTGGCAATATTTAAATTTTGAATTTAAAAAGTTTCGAACCGACGCGAGATTAAACAATGATGGAGGTGACATGGCATATTTAGCAGAGGTTTACTGTAGCCTAATTATCCGGACGTTACATAAGCCTCCTTATATCTTCCTCAAAACAGCCACCATACCTACCTATCATGGCATTTCCGTAGCCATTCCGAGATATATTGCCATGCAACTTCCACCGTTCCGTTATTATGACATACACCTTCATTGTCATATTGCTTTGAATGATCATATAGCCGACATAGTATTTGTGGCTCAGCCACCATTCATCATTTTCATACATGTTACACTAGCATCATTGCACATCTTGGCACAGTTCAAGAGGCATTCGTAGTCATATTATTCTAGATATCAAGTTGTAGTATTGAGTTGTAAGTAAATAAAAGTGTGATGATCATCATTATTAGAGCATTGTCCCAGTGAGGAAAGGATGATGGAGATTATGATTCCCCCACAAGTCGGGATGAGGAACGAGATAAAAAAAAGAAAGAAAAAGAGGCCAAAAGAGCCCAACAGAAAAAATGAGAGAAAAAGAGAGAAGGGGAAATGCTACTACCATTTTCCACACTTACGCTTCAGAGTAGCACCATGTTTTTCATATAGTGAGTCTCCTATGTTGTCACTTTCATATAGTAGTGGTTATTTTTCATTATAGAACTTGGCTTGATATTCTGATGACGGGCTTCCTCAAATGCCCGAGGTCTTCATGAGCAAGCAAGTTGGATGCACACCCACTTAGTTTTCATATTGAGCTTTCATACACTTATAGCTCTTAGTCATCTGTTGCATGGCAATCCCTACTCCTCGTATTGACACCAAATGATGGGCATCTCCATAGCCCGTTGATTAGCCGCATCGATGTGAGACTATCTTATTTTTTTGACATCCCCTTATTGATCTCTATCGCTGCATTCTATTCCACCCATAGTGCTATATCCATGGCTCACGCTCATGTATTGCGTGAGGTTTGAAAAAGCTGACCTTGTGGGCCCCATGCAGCTTCATTTGACCTAATTTGACTTCTATAAATTTAGAAATAATCCCAAACCAACAAAGAGCCACCCGAAACACTTTTTCCACTGCCGCAAGCTTCTGTTCTTCCACGATCCCATCTGGGGTCCTTTTCCGGTACTCTGCTAGAGGGGGAATCGAACACAGAGGGCTTCTACATCATCCTTGCTGCCTTTCGATGATGCGTGATTAGTTCACCACAAACCTATTGGTCCATAGCTAGATGGCTTATTCTCTCTCTTTGATCTTCAATACCATGTTCTCCTCAATGATCTTGGAGTTCTATCCGATGTAATTTTCTTTTCCGGTGTACTTATTGGGATCCGATGAATTGTGGGTCTATGATCTGAATATTCATGAGGAGTAATTGAGTCTTTTCTGAACTTTATTATGCATGATTGTTACAGCTTTGTATTTCTATCCAATCTATCCATTTGGTTTGGCCAACTAGATTGATTTATCTTTTGTGGGATAGGTTCTTTGTAATGGGTTCAATCTTGCGGTGTTCTATATCCCAGTGACAGAAGGGGACAATACACATATTTGTATTTTTGCCATTAAGGTTAAAATGACATAGTTTATTCATATTGATTGGGTTTACTTTGTCGGCATCATGTCATCTTGTCCATTTTTATGAACTTAATAACATACATGCATGTTGGATAGTGGTCGATTGGTCGAGTAATAGTAGTAGATGCAGGTAGGAATCGGTCTACTTGTCTCGGACGTGATGCCTATATACATGATCATTGCCTTGGATATCGTCATAACTATGCGCTTTTCTCAATTGCCCAACAGTAATTTGTTCACCCACCATATGCTATGTGTTCGAGAGAGAAGCCTCTAGTAGAACTATGGCCCCGGGTCTACCTTTATCATATTACAAAAACTAAAATTTCTTTGCTGCAATTTTTTCTTTTATTTTGTTTTGCAATTTATCCATTTACCTATACAATATTTGGTCCTTGCAAGTAACGAGTTCAAGGGGATTGACAACCCTCTTGCCCATGTTGGGTGCAAGTATTTGCTTTTGTGTGTGAGGGAGTCCTGGACTAAGGGGTCCTCGGGCATCCGGCCTGTTAGCCATGGGCCGGACTGATGGGCTATGAAGATACGAAGATCTAAGACTGCTCCCGTGTCCATATGGGACTCTCCTTGGCGTGGAAGGCAAGCTTGGCGACCGGATATATAGATTCCTTTCTTTGTAACTGACCTTGTGTAACCCTGCATCCTCCCGGTATCTATATAAACCGGAGGACTTAGTCCGGAGAGGATAGATTCATTATCATAGCCATACAAGCTAGACCTCTAGGGTTTAGCCATTACGATCTCGAGGTAGATCAACTCTTGTAATACTCATATTCATCAATATTAATCAAGCAGGACGTAGGGTATTACCTCCATAGAGAGGGCCCGAACCTGGGTAAACATCGTGTCCCTTGTCTCCTTCTACCATCGACCTTAGACACGTAGTTCGGGACCCCCTACCCAAGATCCGCCGGTTTTGACACCGACATTGGTGCTTTCATTGAGAGTTCCACTGTGCCGTCGACAACAAGATCGATGTCTAGCCTTGTTCTCAAGGATAATATCGCCACCGGAGGAACGCTGGCTCCAGGCCAAACCCTCCGGCTGGGCGGCTTTACCATGACTGCCTGTTTAGTCATTAAGCCGACGATGACCTCTCGGATCATCGAAAAACCCCTTCATATCGATTCCGAACACTCCAAGCAGATGGATCCGGCGGAGCTTTCGGCCTTAAATGAGCTCCTAGATCACATCGCCCCCCTGGGGGTCGCTACAAACTACGATCGGATTGGGCTTAAACCCGATCAAAGAGAAATCAAATCTCCCCCGATCACCCACCATATAGCGGTAATTGAGGAGCGAGTCGACAACTCTTCCTCCATATTAAGGACGGACTATGTCCGGATATCCAGTCTCGAAGAGCCGGACACCTACTCGCGAGGCGAAGCATCCTGCCCTCCGAACATGGAATCGGATGACGGGCCTAAGAAATTAGTGGGCATCCTGGAGCCCGATCTGCTAAGTTCAGAAGACCTTCAGACTCCGGATCCAAAACTGGGGCAGGGTTCAGATTTAAATCCACCCACCCACCCGAATACAAGCGCCCTCATGAGCATAAAATAGCAGTCTCAGCAAACGGTCCACCACTTCTGGGCCAGATTCCTCCTTATCAAAAACAATATTAAAGATTGCCACGACGAGGAAGCTATCTCAGTGTCCCACAATAATTGCAGGGATGAAGGAATCCTCAACGCCATCAACCGCCGTCGCATCCTACACTTCGCTGACTTGGCAACTATCATACAGAAGTATAGTGCAATGGAAAGCGCCTGGAAAATTCAAACAACTCATTGGGAATCATTAGTCCCCACTCAACCCCTTATTCAGGCAAAAAGGGTGCATTCGGGCAACACGCCCGGTTCAATAGTAAAGAAACACAAGTCCAGTATGGGGCGCGTAACCGTTCTGGAAGGATGGCTCGATGGGCCATGCAAAATACATGCAACACCGGATAACATACCAACACACAACCTTAGAGCATGTTGGATACTCCGGCAAGTGGCCAAGAGCGGCGAGGATATCCTGACCAAGAATAACCCAGCACAACACCCCCTAGAGGACAATGACCCCAAAGTACTGACGGTTTTCGAGACATTCGCCTCAAACAATAGGCGCAAAAGAGCACTATGCGAAATCGCCGAAGTCTGTCAAATAGCAGCACTAAACCCTTGGAACGACACGGCTATAACTTTTAATGCCGGCGACGAACCAAAATACAAGACATTCTGAGCACCAGCCGCCTTGGTTCTTAATCCAATCGTGGACGGCTTTCAGCTCACTAAGGTCCTCATGGATGGTGGCAGCGGACTAAACCTCATCTACGAAGATACACTCCACAAAATGGAAATAGACAGGAGTTATTATTCCCATTCGGGAGGTGTAGGGTGCGGGAAAAATAACACTTGACGTTGTATTCGGCACGCCGGAAAATTATCGGTCCGAAGAAATAACCTTGCAAGTGGCCCCTTTCAACAACGGATATCACACCCTCTTAGGGTGAGACGCATTTATGCGCTTCCAAGTGGTACCTCATTATGGATACATGAAGCTTAAGATGCCTGGGCCCAATGGTATAATCACTCTAGCTAGTGATCCGGACATAGCACTCCGCGCTGAGAATAAAACCACATCATTGGCCCTTGAGGCATTATCTGAAGCCCTCGCGGCCGAAGAATTAACCGCGCTCCGCTCCACGGTGGACAGGAATTATGTGGGCCTAGACAAATGATCCAAATCCACCTCCTTCAAACCAGCAGAAGAAATAGTCAAATTCCAAGTCCATCCAACGGATCCCAAGAAGACATCATCCATTGGAGCACAATTAGACCCAACGGTCGACGCCGCGCTACGAGAGTTCCTGCGCAAGAATTGGGATATATTCGCCTGGCACCCTTCTGATATGCCAGGAATCCCACGCAAGTTGGCCGAACATAGCCTCAATATATTAAAGGGATACAAACCGGTCAAGCAAACACTACGGCGCTTTTCGGAACCCAAATGTCAAGCTATGGGGGAGGAGCTAGCCAAGCTAATTGAGGCCGGATTCATTAGAGAAATAAAACATCCGGACTAGCTGGCAAACCTGGTGATGGTACCAAAGAAGGACAAATCCTGGCGGTTGTGCATCGATTTTAAAGACCTCAATAAGGCTTGCCCTAAGGATCCCTTCCCCCTTCCCCGCATTGATCAGATCATTGATGCTACCGCAGGACACGACTCACTGTGTTTCCTTGATGCATATTCCGGATACCTTCAAATCAAAAGGAAGGAGTCCGATCAAGCTGCAACAACATTCATTACCCCATATGGGTCATTCTGCTTCAACACCATGCCTTTCGGGCTCAAGAACGTCGGCGCCACATACCAACGCATGATCCAAACATGCCTGGAGAAACAGATCGGCAAGATGGTTGAAGCTTATGTGGGCGACGTCGTCATAAAGACTAGGCGCGTCGAAACATTAATGGACGATTTACGTCTCACATTTGATACCCTCCGCGCATATGACATTAAGCTCAATCCTGAAAAGTGCGTTTTCAGTGTCCCCACCGGAAAACTGCTGGGCTTCATCATTTCCAACAGAGGAATTGAAGCAAATCCAGCCAAAATCCGAGCAAGTCCAACAGACCTTAAGCAAGTCCAAAAGCTCGCGGGTTGCGTGGCAGCTCTAAGCTACTTAATCTCTAGATTGGGAGAAAAGGCACTGCCACTCTATCGCCTTCTATAGCGAATCGATCACTTCGAGTGGACGGATGAGACAACAACCGGACTGGAGGAAATAAAAACCCTTCTTGCGAGCAACCCAATCCTGACCGCGCCAAACGCCAGCGAACCGATGTTGTTATACATATCGGCAACACATCAGGTGGTAAGCGCCGTGCTCGTCGTCAAACGAGAACAGGACGGACACAAATTCCCGCTCTAGAAGCCAGTATACTACGTATCCACTGTCTTTAAACCATGCAAATCCCGGTACCCCCATTATCAAAAGATAGCATACGCAGTCGTCATGGCATCTTGAAAGCTCCGTCACTACTTCAAGGAGTGTTCGATCACGGTGGCTTTTGAAGTACCACTCAACGACATTATAAACAACCGCGTTGCCACAGGCCGGATTGCCAAATGGGCGATTGAGCTCCTCCCATTTGATATTACATACAAACCAGGTCGAGCTATTAAATCCCAAGTACCAGCTGACTTCGTCGCCGAATGGACAGAGGCCGAACTCCCTAAAGAGTACGCCGCATATTCCAATTGGGTTATGTATATCGATGGCTCCAAAATGCTGGCAGGGCTAGGGGTGGGTGTCGTCTTAACGTCACCAACTGGAGACGTCATTCAGTATGTATTCCAATTACTATACATAGACTCCAACAATGCAGCCGAATATGAGGCCTTATTGCATGGTCTCCTGATGGCTGTCTCCATGGGCATACAACGCCTAGAGGTGCGAGAGGACTCAAACCTTGCAATATCTCAAATAAATGGAGACTTCGACGCCAAAGATCCAAAGATGCAGCTTACGGTAATGTCGTCATAAAAATGTCGGGCCGGTTTGAGGGGCTTGAGTTCCACCATGTGGCTCGAGAAAGTAATCTGGTGGCGGATGTTCTTGCTCGTATCGGCACTAAGCGTGACCCCGTTCCACCCAATATCTTTCTGGAAAGGCTTTTTAAGCCATCTGCGGTGTGGCAGGGGGAAAATGGCATCACTAGTACGGATCCGAACATAACCCCATATTTCGAAAACACCGACATCATCGAAGGCTCAGCCACCGAAATAATGCTGTCGGCGCATCTCAGCATGGCAGTCATTGCTCCACGGACTAAACCCTTCCTGGCCTACCTTAACAAGAAGGAGCTTCCTGAGGACTAGAATGAGGCCTGCTGCATCGTCCAGCGTTCGAAGGCCTACAAGGTTTCTGGTGGAGAGCTCTATAAGAAAAGCGCTACCGGAGTTCTTCAAAGATGTATCTCCGAGGAAGAGGGGCGGCAATTCTTGGCCGAGATTCACGCCGGACTCGGCGGTCACCACGCCGCAGCTCGGGCCCTTGTTAGCAAGGCCTTTCGTACAGGGTTTTATTGGCCGACGGCCCGAGCAGATGCACATGACCTTGTCCAACGTTGCGTTGGATGCCAACTCTTCGCCAACCAAAGCCATATGCCCCCCACTGCCTTACAAACAATCCCCTTCACTTGGCCTTTTGCGGTCTGGGAACTTGATATGGTCGGACCCTTAAAAGAGGAAGCCATAAGAGAAAGTATCTGCTGGTCATGGTGGATAAATTCACTAAGTGGATAGAGGCCAAACCAGTCAAAACAACTGAAGTGGGGCCGGTAATAGATTTCATATCCAGCGTTGTACACCATTATGGTGTCCCACACAACATAATCACCGACAATGGCTCTAGTTTCACAGCCTATGGAGTGAAAACCTGGTGCGCTAATATGGGCATTAAGCTAGATTACGCCTCTGTCTATGACCCGCAGACAAACGGTCAAGTCGAACGGGCTAATGGTCTTATTATGAGCGGCATCAAACCTAGACTAGTGCGGTCTTTGAAAGATTCATACAAGCACTGGGTGGAGGAACTTGACTCCGTACTTTGGGGCCTGCGGACCATGCCCAACCGCACTACTGGATATACACCTTTCTTCATGGTGTACGGTGCAGAAGCAGTGTTACCCTGCGATATTATTCATGACTCACCTCGGGTGCACATGTACGAAGAGAGAGAAGCCGAGCTTCATCGACAGGATAGCCTAGATGCCTTGGAGGAGGAGCCCGATGTCGCAAAATCCCGTTCCACATTTTATCAACAGTAGGCTCGCAGGTATCAAAGCAGAGAAGTGCGGGCCAAGACTTATAACGTTGGTGAACTCATTCTACACCTGCTGGAGAAGAAAAAGGACAAACTGAAGCCCAAGTGGGAGGGTCCCTTCATCATTGACGAAGTTCCCACCGGAGGAGCGTACCGCCCGCGTGATGCGCCAGGCAATCACCTAGAGCTGAACCCCTGGAATGCGGCTAGACTACGGCGATTTTATGGCTAGCGCCGAACTCTGTGTTCGTCTCCTCCCTCCTATTATTAACATTATTTTTTTCACTCTTTTCGTTTTTTATGTTTCTTTTCATTTTGCTCTTTAGCCTTACAGTTTTAGCACGGCTAGACCGTCCTTACCTAATGCGTACATCTCTACATATGTACGTTCATTATACCTAGGGGCTTCTTGTACGGAAGCTTGCTATTATTCTTCAAGCATCAAGCTCACTACATATGCGTTTTTTCATATGTACCTTTTCTTCGCCATTATATGCATCGATATGACTTAAGTTTTGGCCAAGCTGGGTTGCCTGGCTCCTCTGCTTATGCCCTACGTTCCCGTTAGGTCGGCTAGGGCATAAAGGGAGCACCTCTGCGATTGTTACTGCCGGGTCATCTGGATGTGTACCTCAGACTGGGTGAATACGAAAGCTAGCATTCTTAAGGGAATATTCGGTCGGCGAATTAAAGACGTTTCCGCATTCACTCCATTGTGAAACCCTAGATGTTACTTACTCTATGATTTTTTCAATCACAGTTTGAACATGCACATTAAACGCATGCACACCCAGGGAAAGGAACCCTTAACGAAACTATTCTCTCTGGAAGATGTTTCTTACATAATTTAATATAACATAACTAGCCGGATACACATTATCTGTTGAAGCAACTATGACCCCTACGTCTGGTTCCCATGCATACCCCGGTATATTCTACCGTTAGGGTATTCGAAAACACTCTGCACCTTTGGGTCCAGAGGTCGAAGTGAAAAGGTTGGCCATGACGATTGTCTTTATTATCCAGCTAGAAGGAAAGTACATAGTCACTCAAGACTTAAAGACTTCCTCCTCTATACCGTCCAACAGGCAGTCTAACTTACAATCCTGTTGGGAATATCTAGCGGCCACCTCCACTTGGTCATATACTAAACTAACGGGAATTTCTTCCCCATTGGACCCTAACGGTCCAACCCGGGCCATGTGATTCAGATCCAGCTTGGTATACCGCGTTTTTACCATGGCCCAGGCCTCTTGCGCACCCTCTTAGCAGGCCGATATCTTCCATAGTCGGATACACCACCGCGCTCCCTTGAACAGCTCTACCAGCTTCTCCATACTCCTTGGAGGGGAGTCGGATGGCCATAAGGCCTTGGCCACACTCTGCATTGCCTGCCGAGCTTGCTCGTGCAACTGCGACAGCCCTTGTAGAAGGTCACTTGATGATCCGGACACCTCCTCTTCGGGGCGGGCCATCAATACACCTTCAATCACAGCTATATCAGCTACTGTTACTTCCAAACTATTACAAGATCAATCCGGCCACACATTGAATATGCCGCCTCGCAGTTTTTTGTTCTCCTTCACGGAGTCAGCTAGCCGAGCTCGCACATCTTTCAGTTCTTCACCCAGTTTGGTGTTCGAATCCTGGAGTTTCTTTTTCTCCTGAACGACTTTTGTTAAAACACGCTCGCCCGCTGCTAGTAGTTTTTTGGCTCCGTGTTCTTCGCTTCGAGTGGCATCCAGCTGCTCTCGCAGTTGGTCTAACGATCCAATACAAAGATAAGTAAACAGATTAGCATTATTAGTGTACAATTATGATTTCTCGATGGAGGGAAACATTACCGGGGGAGCCTTCTTGGATTTCTCCAGTTCGACATTGGCAGCAGACAGCTGGCTCCGACACTTTTCTAGTTCCAGAGTTAACAGGGGGTTGTTCTCCGTAAGCACCTGGTTGTACATTGATCCTTAAATCAGTTGTTTCAACTACTTTAAGTCTCGGGGGCTACTGGCATATGGTTATCATAGTCAGACAAAACAAACTTACCTGCACATCTTTTAAATGCTGTTTTGTGGCTCTGTTAAGCCCATCTCGAGCAGCCCAGATATATGCATCGACCGAGCTGAAGGCGTTAAATGACTCTTCTAAGAAGCTAGGGTCTTGTAAAACGGCCCTGCAGCACTGATGATTCATGGCGCTCTCCACTTCCGAGTTGGTGACGGATACATCATCCGAGTCCTCGGCTGGAGGACAATCGGCGTCACCCCCGCTTTAGCCCCCGTCTTCACGGCAGGATTTGAATCCTGGCTACGGGAAGTATGACCGGCCAGACCGCCGAATATAGTCCGGCACACCTTTTTCCTGATACAGGGTAAATGGAAAGGTCATAGTTGGATGTGACTGCCAAGGTGCATACTTGCAAATTCATACCTCTTTGATGAAGGCTCAGTTGTATCTTCATTTGCCTTACTCTTTGAAGGCTTGCTTGGTATGGGGGACGCTCTCTTCGGAGATGCTCCTGGGGCAACATGGCGCGCCGAAACTCTTCCCCTTCTAAGCACAGGAAAGTGTGGTGGGTAAGGAGGAATGAGAAAACTCTTTTGGATAAGGTGTCTTCGGAATACTTACACGTGAAGCAGGAAGGAGGCCGGGATAATCAGTGATAATGGGTACATATGTACCATCGTAGCTCATCTGATAGAATATTCGATCCTCAAGCTCCACAAATATGTCCGGACCTTCCTCATATCCGGGGTCGAGATCCCGGTTGTGATTCTCCGGCTGAGGGGCAGGGTCATGGATCCCCTCGATAGCCTTTCACCATTCCTGTTATGAGCAGATAAGATGCTGCGTGTCTAGAATGATCCATGGACAAGAGTAAAATAGTGAAGATGAACCTTACCCAGCTGGGAGGATTATACATGGAAAATTTGTCTCGATATTAGAGACAGGTGAACTCCTCCTTCTCCCCTTTATATAGCTCGGCTTGTATTTTGGCCAGGGCGGCGGCGGTCTTCGGGCCCTTCCGACCATATCGTGAGGCGTCGTCTTCCCCATTATAATGCCACATGGGCAGCCCTCTGTATTGGAGTGGTTGGACCCCCCGCATTATAGAGATCGGCATTACCTCGACTATTGACAATCCGGACAGGGCAAGCGCCTTAATCTTGCCCAGCAGCAGGATGACCTCTGCACTATCCTCTTCCTCGAGGCTCCAAGGACGCCATCTATGGCGTTTCTTCAGTGGAGCATTTGAAAACTCGGGGAGGCCCATGTGGACGGGGTCGGGTAGAGCGACGTTGTCGATGTAGAACCATTCGGAAGGCCACTCTTCGGGAGCTTTCTTCGGCGTGCCGGACAGGTATCCGGTCACGGCGATGCGCCACACTTCGGCACCTCCCACTTCAAAAATTGACCCACCTTGATTGCGAGGGACGAGGCAGAACAGTCTTCTCCACAAATCAAAATGGGCCTTGCAACCCAGGTGAGGGAGTCCTGGATTAGGGGGTCTCTAGACAGCTAGATTTATCCTTTGGCCGGACTGTTGGACTATGAAGATACAAGATTGAAGACTTCGTCCTGTGTCCGGATGGGACTCTACTTGGCGTGGAAGGCATGCTAGGAAATACGGATATGCATATCTCCTCCTTTGTAACCTACCTTGTGTAACCCTAGCCCCCTCCGGTGTCTATATAAACCGGAGGGTTTTAGTCCGTAGGACGACAGATAATCATACCATAGGCTAGCTTCTAGGGTTTAGCCTCTCCGATCTCGTGGTAGATCAACTCTTGTAATACTCATATCATCAAGAACAATCAAGCAGGACATAGGGTTTTACCACGCTGCAGCTCAGGCCCTTGTTAGCAAGGCCTTTCGTACAGGGTTTTATTGGCCGATGACCCAAGCAGATGAACATGACCTTGTCCAATGTTGCGTTGGATGCCAACTCTTCGCCAACCAAAGCCATATGCCCCCCACTGCCTTACAAACAATCCCCTTCACTTGGCCTTTTGCGGTATGGGGACATGATATGGTCGGACCCCTTAAAGGAGGAAGCCATAAGAGAAAGTATCTGCTGGTCATGGTGGATAAATTCACTAAGTGGATAGAGGCCAAACCAGTCAAAACAGCTGAAGCGGGGCCGGTAATAGATTTCATATCCGGCGTGGTACACCATTATGGTGTCCCACACAACATGATCACTGACAATGGCTCTAGTTTCACAGCCGATGGAGTGAAAACCTGGTGCGCTAATCTGGGCATTAAGCTCGATTACGCCTCTGTCTATGACCCGCAGACAAACGGTCAAGTCGAACGTGCTAATGGTCTTATTATGAGTGGCATCAAACCTAGACTAGTGCGGTCTTTGAAAGAATCAGACAGGCACTCGGTGGAGGAACTTGACTCTGTACTTTGGGGCCTGCGGACCACGCCCAACCGTACTACTGGATATACACCTTTCTTCATGGTGTACGGTGCAAAAGCAGTGTTACCCTGCGATATTATTCATGACTCACCTCGGGTGCGCATGTACGAAGAGAGAGAAGCCGAGCTTGATCGGCAAGATAGCCTAGATGCCTTGGAGGAGGAGTGCAACGTCGCAAAAGCCTGTTCCGCATTTTATCAACAGTAGGCTCGCAGGTATCAAAGCAGAGAAGTGCGGGCCAAGACTTATGACGTTGGTGAACTCATTCTACGCCTGCTGGAGAAGAAAAAGGACAAACTGAAGCCCAAGTGGAAGGGTCCCTTCATCATTAACGAAGTTCTCACCGGAGGAGCGTACCGCCCGTGTGATGCGTCAGGCAATCACCTAGAGCCGAACCCCTAGAATGCGGTCAGACTACGACGATTTTATGCCTAGCGCCGTACTCTGTGTTCGTCTACTCCCTCCTGTTATTAACATTATTTTTTTGCTTCTTTTATTTTCTTTATCTTTTTTTTGTTTTGCTCTTTAGCCTTACAGTTTTAGAACGGCTAGACCGTCCTTACCTAATGCGTACATCTCTTCATATGTACGTTCATTATACCTAGAGGCTTCTTGTACGAAAGCTTGCTATTATTCTTCAAGCATCAAGCTCACTACATATGCGTTTTTTCATATGTACCTTTTCTTCGCCATTATATGCATCGATATGACTTAAGTTTTGGCCAAGCTGGGTTGCCTGGCTCCTGTGCTTATGCCCTATGTTCCCGTTAGGTCGGCTAGGGCATAAAGGGAGCACCTCTGCGATTACTGCCGGGTCATCTGGATGTGTACCTCAGACTGGGTGAATCCAAAAGCTAGCGTTCTTAAGGGAATATTCGGTCGGCGAATTATAGATGTTACTTACTCTACGATTTTTTCAATCACAGTTCGGACATGCACATTATACGCATGCACACCTAGGGAAAGGAACCCTTAACAAAACTATTCTCTCTGGAAGATGTTTCTTACATAATGTAATATAACATAACTACCTGGATACACATTATCTGTTCAAGCAACTATGACCCCTACGCCTGGTTCCCATGCATACCCCGGTATATTCTACCGTTAGGGTATTCGGAAACACTCTACACCTTCGGGTCCAGAGGTCGAAGTGAAAAGGTTGGTGAGGGAGTCCTGGATTAGGGGGTGTTCGGATAGCCGAACAATACCTTCAAGCCGGACTCTTAGACTATGAAGATACAAGATTGAAGACTCCGTCCCATGTCCGGAAGGGACTTTCCTTGGCGTGGATGGCAAGCTTGGCGATACGGATGTTCCGATCTCCTACCATTGTAACCGACTCTATGTAACCCTAAACCTCTCTGATGTTTATATAAATCGGAGGGTTTTAGTCCGTAGGACAACATACACATCAACAATCATACCATAGGCTAGTTTCTAGGGTTTAGCCTCTCTGATCTCGTGGTAGATCAACTCTTGTAATACCCATATCATCAATATTAATCAAGCAGGACGTAGGGTTTTACCTCCATCGAGAGGGCCCAAACCTGGGTAAAACTTCGTGTCCCCTGCCTCATGTTACCATCCGGCCTAGACGCACAGTTCAGGACCCCCTACCCGAGATCCGCCGGTTTTGACACCGACATTGGTGCTTTCATTGAGAATTCCTCTGTGCCGACGCCGTCAGGCCCGATGGCTCCTACGATCATCAATGGCGATGTAGTCCAGGGTGAGACCTTCCTCCCCGGACAGATCTTCGTCTTTGGCGGCTTTGCACTGCGGGCCGATTCACTTGGCCATCTAGAGCAGATCGAAAGCTACGCCCCTGGCCGTCAGGTCAGATTCGGAAGTTTAAACTACACGGCCGACATCCGTGGGGACTTGATCTTCGACGGATTCGAACCACTGCTGAGCGCATCGCACTGTCACGACGAGCATGATCTAGCTATGCTGCTAAATAGAGCCCTGGAGGCCGCACCCACATCGGCTTCGACCCCTAGTTCGGAGCCGACCGCGTCGATCGAGAATGGGAGGTTGGACTCCACCTCGGGGGCTGCGATCCCAACGGCGGTTGAGCCGAACACCAGCCCCATACTTTGCAAGACTCGTGACTCCATGGAGCCGGATTCTTCTCCGGACTCCGAACTCTCCGCGCCCCTGCCGAGCGAATCCGATTGGGCACCGATCATGGAGTTCACGGCCGCGGACGTCTTTTAGCACTCGCCTTTCGGCGATATCTTGAAATCAGTAAAGTCTCTCTCTTTGTCAGGAGAGCCCTGGACGGACTACGGTCAGCAAGGTTGGGGTACGAACGATGAAGAAATTCAAAACCCACCACCCACTTTGTAGCCACTGTCGACAACTTAACCGACATGCTCGACTTCGACTCCGAAGACATCGACGGTATGGACACCGATGAAGGAGATGATGAAGAACCAGCGCCTACTAGGCCCTGGAAAGCCACCTCATCATATGACATATACATGGTGGACACCCAAAAAGAGGGAGAGGGTGATGGAACAGCGGAGGATGACCCCTCCAAGAAATAGCAAAAGTGCCGGCGTCAGCGGCGCCGCTAAAAATCCCGCCAACACAAAAACGGCGATTCCAGCACGGGAGATAATAATACCCCGGAAAGCGCCGAAGAACATCCTCCCGAGCAAGATTTAGCACACGAGGATGGAGAAACCAGCCCTCATGAGAGAGCGGCCGATAGAGAGGTCGAGGACGATAATTGTATGCCTCCCTCCGAAGACGAGGCAAGCCTCGACGACGACGAATTTGCCGTGCCGGAGGATCCCATCGAACAAGAGCGTTTTCAACGCAGGCTTATGGCCACGGCAAGAAGCCTCAAGAAAAAACAGCAACAACTTAAAGCTGATCAAGATCGGCTAGTCGATAGATGGACTGAAGTCCTTGCGGCCGAAGAGCATAAACCCGAACGCCCCTCCAAGTGCTACCCGAAGCGCATGTTGCTACCCCGATTAGAGGAGGAAGCACTCGACACGGCCGACAGGCCACCTCGTGGCCGCGACAGAGAGGCCTCATGGCCCTCCACCCAAGCCGCACCCCGTACCAAGGCACGGGAATATGCGCCGGACTTACGAGACATGTTGGAGGACAAGGCAAGGCAAACAAGATCGATCTACAGATCGCGTAGGCACCCCACGGCTTGAGACGATAACCGTCACGCCGGCCACAAATTCGGCAGGGTCGAACACAGTAGACAAAGCTCATTGGAGCTACGTCATGATATCGCCCAGTAGAGAGGCGCCACACACCCATTGTGCTTCACAGACGAAATAATGGATCATCAAATCCCCGAGGGTTTCAAACCCGTAAACATCGAATCATATGATGGCTCAACAGATCCCGCAGTATGGATCAAGGATTATGTCCTTCATATTCACATGGCCCGCGGCAATGATTTCCACGCCATCAAATACCTCCCACTCAAGCTTAAAGGACCAGCCCGGCAGTGGCTCAATAGCCTGCCAACAGGGTCAATCAGCTGTTGGGAGGACCTGGAAGCCGCATTCCTCGACAATTTCCAGGGCACTTATGTGCGACCCCCAGACGCTGACGACCTAAGCCACGTAATTCAGCAGCCAGACGAATTGGCCAGGCAATTCTGGACATGGTTACTAACAAAGAAAAATCAAATACTCGATTGTCCGAACGCAGAGGCCTTAGCAGCCTTCAAGCATAATATCCGTGACGAGTGGCTTGCCCGGCACCTAGGACAGGAGAAGCCGAAATCTATGGCAGCACTCACGGCACTCATGACCCGCTTTTGCACGGGAGAAGACAGTTGGCTTGCTCGTAGCAACAATATGACCAAGAACCCTGGTCGTCCGGACACCAGGGACATTAGTGGCAGGTCGCGTCGCAACCAGCAAAAGCGCCGCATCAACAGTGACAATGCTAAGGATACGGCAGTTAATGCCGGATTCAGAGGCTCTAAATCTGGTCAGCAGAAAAAGTCATTCAAAAGGAATCCTAGGGGTCCATCCAGCTTGGACCGAATACTCGACCGCTTGTGCCAAATACATGGCACCCCCGAAAAGCCGGCCAATCACACTAACAGGGACTGTTGGGTGTTCAAGCAGGCAGGCAGATTAAGCGCCGACAGTGAAGACAAGGGGTTGCATAGCGATGATGACGAGGAGCCCCGGCCGCCGAACAACAATGGACAGAAGGGTTTTCCCCCACAAGTGCGGACGGTGAACATGATATACGCCACCCACGTCCCCAAAAGGGAGCGGAAGCGCGCGTTAAGGGACGTATACGCGGTAGAGCCAGTCGCCCCAAAGTTTAACCCATGGTCCTCCTGCCCGATCACCTTTGATCGAAGAGACCATCCCATTAGCATCCGTCATGGCGGATTCGCCGCATTGGTTCTCGACCCAATTATTGACGGATTTCATCTCACTAGAGTCCTTATGGACGGCGGCAGTAGCCTAAACCTGCTTTAGCAGGATACAGTGCGGAAAATGGGCATAGATCCCTCGAGGATTAAGCCCACCAAAACGACCTTCAAAGGCGTAATACCAGGTGTAGAGGCCAGCTGCACAGGCTTAGTCACACTTGAAGTGGTCTTCGGATCTCCGGATAATTTCTGAAGCGAGGAGTTAATCTTCGACATAGTCCCGTTTCGCAGTGGTTACCATGCACTGCTCGGGTGAACCGCATTCACCAAGTTCAATGCGGTCCCACACTACGCATACCTTAAGCTCAAGATGCCAGGCCCTCGAGGAGTAATTACGATCAATGGAAACATGGAACGCTCCCTCCGAACGGAGGAGCACACGGCAGCCCTTGCAGCGGAAGTACAAAGCAGCCTCTCCAGGCAGTTCTCCAGTCTGGCCATTAAACGTCCGGACACCGTCAAGCGCGCCCGGAGTAACCTACAACAAGACCGCCTGGCACGTTTCGAGCAGGCGTAGCAATGCGGCACCAACCCCAACCCTTGCAAAAAGGCGACGCCAGTACTTCGCGTACATAACTACGCTCTAGAAATACCATGGGCATAGGGGGAGGGGCACCATCACGGCACGCCCAAAACACGTCTTAAACCGCACCAGGGGCTGCCGATTTTTTTACTTTTCTCTTACTTTCAGGACTCTACTCTTCGGAAGGCCTGTTCGGCAGTTCAACTGCCGCACAAAACGATGCAAGAACCAGAGAAACAGACAAGCCATGCCGCATTACGGAAATCCCAGGTGGTCTCTATCACGAGCAGTATACCTGTTCTGCATACTATTCCACAGCTTGCCCCTGGAACAGACATGTTAAATAGTCCATCTTTTCATTTATCGCATTACTTGTATCGTTCTGCTTTGGTCGCAGCTATTTTAATGAACAATGCATAGCTTTTGTCCATTTTTGCATTACCTTTATATATATATATATGTTCCTTAATGACATGTTGCACCCGTACACTTGGGTACAGCCAAAATACGCCAGGGGCTTCAGTACCCCTCAACATGGTGTGAGAAGTCCAAACACTTTCACAAGTGCGGCACCCCGAACTTATAGCATTATATGCATCGGCTCCGAATCATGTCTTGGGTCAATAGTTGGGTTTGCCTGGCTCCTATGTTTTGGTGCCTTACGTTCCGCTATATCGGCTAAGGTAGCACTAGGAGAACCACTGCGATTGTGCCCCAGTTGAGCTGGGCCGAGCACCTCAGTGGAGAAAGCTAAAACTGACCGTCATGGTGAGGCGAGAGCTGGTCGCTGTTCGAGAGGTCTTTTCGAGTCCTTAAAGACTTATGCCGCTTAGGGTGAGGAGTCAGCTCTGTCCGGCCAAGGCGTGGAGAGCGCCCCGAACTCGGTCTTCTGAATACTAGGGGCTTCGCCGAAATTTAAAATTATAGAATTCTATGGCTAAGTGAGAGTGTTCACGCATTATAGTCCAATTGCCTCGGTCGTTGGGCTGAGCGCCTCCCTCAAAGGACCCAAATATGGGAAAAAGAGCGCCCAGGTTTAACCCCGAACACCGCAGCACTAGCGGCAAGGGGGTAGAAGCCGACGACTCGCCATCTCTCAGTATTGATAAACAGCCGCATAGAAGGTAATATTTTAAATTCAAGCAGCATTGCTTAGCGCATATGAACAAGTTTTCAGTGCACAGGATAACACGAGCGGGTTTTACTCAAAAAATACATCCTTGGTACATTCATCCGCAACAAGGAGGGCACCCTTCAGAACATCCTTATAATAATTCTCGGGCTTGCGATGCTCTTTCCCCGGCGGCCCGTCCTTCACAAGCTTCTCCGCATCCAGCTTGCCCTACGGGCACCTTCAATGCAGGCGGAGCGCTTGATGTCTTCAAGCCTTGGACAGGCCACCACCAGCCGCCACACCAGCCCGAAATAACTCCCAGGCAGGGCCTCTCCAGGCCACAGCCGAACTAGGAGGCCCTTCATGGCCTGTTCGGCCGCCTTGTGGAGCTCGACCAGTTGCTTCAGCTGGTCGCTCAGGGGCACGGGGTGTCCGGCCTCAGCGTACTGAGACTAGAACACCTTCTCCATCGAGCTGCCCTCCTCGGCTCGATAGAATGCGGCGGCATCGGATACACTCCGGGGAAGATCTGCAAATGCCCTTGGAGAGCTCCGGATTCGGGTAAGTATCAAGTAACCCACGTTTATATGTTTACTTTGCATAAAAAATGCCTTACCCGCCGCTATCTTCTTCACCTCATCCAACTCCTGGAGGGTCTTCTAGGACTCGGTCTTGGCAGACTTGGCATTTTCTATAGCTCCCGCGAGCTCGGACGCTCGCGTCTTCGAGTCAAGCTCCAAACTCTCATGTTTCTTCATGAGAACCTGGAGCTCTTGCCGCACCTTGCCAACCTCAGCCTCATACCTCTCCCGCTCGGTGCGCTCCGCGGCCGCACTCTTCTCGGCCTCGAGCAGCGCTTGCTTAAGGGTCGCCACCTCAGACGTGGCCCCACAATAGCCATGTCAATCATGTCATTTTTTGCAATTGCGCCTTTTTTATATACATATTCAAATAGGGTATTTCTTACCTTCCTTCTCCTCGAGCTGCTTCTTGGCACGCCCGAGCTCTTGCTCGGACTTCTCGAGGCTCTGCTTCAGCACGTCCACTTCCGCAGTCAGTGCGGCGGACGCTAGCAGAGAAGCCTGCATACGCATATTGACTCCTTTTGTTAGACTCCTGCGAATTCTTTGATCCTCTATTCGGCTTTTCTTCCTGAACGCCCAACAGAGCATCAGGGGCTACTGTCTATGCGGTTCTATTATTTACGCATTCTTTACTTACCTCAAAGCCTGTTAAAAGGCTTGTACAAGCTTCAGTCAGTCCGCTTTTGGCGGACTAAACCTTCTGGATCACCGCACTCCTAATAGTGCAGTGCCCCTCGTCGATGGAGGCACCTTGGAGCGCCTCCAACATATTGTCCGGCGCCTCCGATTGGATGGAGGTCACCGGCACGGTAGGCTTGCTCCTCTTGGAAGGAGGTCGCCCGCCGGACTCTGGAACCCTTGAAGATTCCAGAGCTATGTCCGGCCTTAAGCCGGACTTGGAGCCCTGGGGGGTTTCCTCCCCTTTACTCCTAGAGTCCGGGAGGTCGCCTTGCGGCGCCTCCAGGACCACCTCCTCCCTGCTTGGAACCTGTTGGGACAACACTTCGGTGTCACCCGTAGGGCGGGGGGAGGAAGCCGTCGGAAGCGAGTTCACCTCTGACGAGTCTAGTGAGCCGCTCGACGACGCGTCGAGCCGGTCTTTGGGTGGGCTGCATAAACACATTCGACATAAGGGAAAGCTGTGCAATAAACAAATACTATGAGTCACTCCGGTATTCGGATACTTACGATTTCGCCAGGGGCTTGGCCCTGGTCTGCCACTCCTCTTCGTCATCGGCGGCGTCGGTGGAGCAGTCCGGAGGAAGGGTTTTCCCCTTCTTGGACCCTCCGGCCTCCTCAGAGAGGGCGGCCTTCCTTTTCTTCTCTCCTCCCGCTGGAGGGGGAGAGGTCTCTTCTTCTTCCTCCTCGTCTTCACGAGAGGAAGGCGCTTCGGGACCGTCAGATGACAAATCCGACACCTCCTAGCGCCGGGCAGTCTTTCGAGTCCCTGTGGCCCTTTTCGTGCCCTTCTTCTCCGGCACCACATAGGGCGCCGGAACCAGCAGCTTCGCCAAGCGAGCGTCCGCTGGGCCTTCGGGCAGAGGAGCCAGATAGTTGATCTGTCCGGACGTCACCACCCAATCCTATCAAAGATAAGGGAACTTGGATCCCGCATATAGTCAAACTATGAAAAACTGATACCCTGTAAAAGGACAAAAGCAGCTTACCGCATGAGCATGATGCTAAGTACTGAATCCGCGATCCTCGGCAGCGGATGCGGGAGCCTCGGCGCCCTTGAAAAGCATCCTCCAGGCATCTTCGTACGTCGTGTCGAAGAGGTTTAGAGTTTGATGTTGCGTCGGGTCGAACTCCCACAGATTGAAGGCCCGCCGTTGACACGGGAGGATCAGGCGGATGAGCATAACCTGGACTATGTTGACAAGTTTGAGCTTCTTGTCCACCAGGGTTTGGATGCATGTTTGGAGTCCGGTCAGCTCTCCTTTTTTACCCCACGACAGGCCGGTCTCCTTCCAGGAGGTGAGCCGCGTAGGGGGTCTAGACCGAAACTCGGGGGCTGCGACCCATTCGGGGTCGCACGGCTCGGTGATGTAAAACCACCCTGATTGCCACCCCTTCAGGGTCTCCACAAAGGAGCCCTCGAGCCACAGGACGTTGGCCATCTTGCCAACCATGGCACCGCTGCACTCCGCCTAGCTGCCGCGCACCACCTTTGGCTTGATGTTGAAAGTCTTAAGCCATAGGCCGAAATGGGGGCGGATGCGGAGGAACGCCTCGCACACGACGATAAACGCCGAGATGTTGAGGACGAAGTTCGGGGCTAGATCGTGGAAATCTAGGCCGTAGTAGAACATGAGCCTCCAGACAAATGGATGCAGAGGGAAGCCCAGTCCGCGGAGGAAATGGGGGAGGAATACCACCCTCTCATGGGGCCTAGGAGTGGGGATGAGCTGCCCCTTTTTGGGAAGTCGTTGGCTAGATATCCGGCCTTCGTCAGCTTTTTGATGTGTCCCTCCGTGACGGAGGAGACCATCCACTTGCCTCCCGCTCCGGACATGACTGGAGAAGGTCGAGGTGGTAGTGCGGACTTGGGCGCTGGAGCTCGAGTGCGCAAGAATGGATAGGCAGAGGAGGAAGAAGGCATGGGTGAAAAGGTGGATCTTATCCCCTTATATGGGTGGACGCGATTATGTGTCCCCACTAGCCTGGTAAAACTTCCTTATCTCCAAGCGCCGTAATCAAAGGCGCGGTTGGGTTACCCGCACCCGTATTGATGAGAATCCCGGAATAAAGGGACACGATATCTACTTTGACGAGACGTGCCAAGAAACCCGCCTCGCATAACGTGCTGAGGTGGGATAATGAAGCGATTTGGATAAAGGCTTGGCCGTGGCGTGTCGCACCATGGAATACGTCAGCAGATTAGATTTGTGTTAATATTATTATTCTCTCTATGGCAATTTGTGGAAACTTATTTTGCAGAGCCAGACACTATCTTTGTGTTCAAGATCTTCTATGAAGTATTTGGAGGAGGAACCCGCCTTGCAATGCCGAAGACAATTTGCGCGCCGGACTCGTCGTCATTGAAGCCTGGTTCAGGGGCAACTGAGGGAGTCCTGGATTAGCGGGTGTTTGGATAGCCGAACTATACCTTCAAGCCGGAGTCCTGGACTATGAAGATACAAGATTGAAGACTCCGTCCTATGTCCGGAAGGGACTTTCCTTGGTGTGGAAGGCAAGCTTGGCAATACGGATGTTCAGATCTCCTACCATTGTAACCGACTCTATGTAACCCTAACCCTCTCCGGTGTCTATATAAACCGGAGGGTTTTAGTCCGTAGGACAACATACACATCAACAATCATACCATAGGCTAGCTTCTAGGGTTTAGCCTCTCTGATCTCGTGGTGGATCAACTCTTGTAATACCCGTATCATCAATATTAATCAAGCAGGACGTAGGGTTTTACCTCCATCGAGAGGGCCCAAACCTGGGTAAAACTTCGTGTCCCCTGCCTCCTGTTACCATCCGGCCTAGACGCACAGTTCGGGACCCCCTACCCGAGATCCGCCGGTTTTGACACCGACAGTTGGCCATAA
This sequence comes from Triticum aestivum, assembly GCF_018294505.1. NCBI lineage: Eukaryota > Viridiplantae > Streptophyta > Magnoliopsida > Poales > Poaceae > Triticum > Triticum aestivum. Next base: position 420,400,785 of record NC_057797.1, read on the forward strand.
CGATTGTCTTTATTATCCACCTAGAAGGAAAGTACATAGTCACTCAAGACTTAAAGACTTCCTCCTCTATAACGTCCAACAGGCGGTCTAACTTACAATCCTGTTGGGAATATCTAGCGGCCACCTCCACTTGGTCATATACTAAACTAACGGGAATTTCTTCCACATTGGACCCTAACGGCCCAACTCGGGCCATGTGATTCGGATCCAGCTTGGTATACCGCATTTTTACCATGGCCCAGGCCTCTTGTGCACCCTCTCGGCAGGATGATATCTTACATAGTCGGATACGCCGCCGCGCTCCCTTGAACAACTCTACCATTTTCTCCATGCTCCTTGGAGGGGAGTCGGATGGCCATAAGGCCTTGGCCACACTCTGCATTGCCTGCCGAGCTTGCTCGTGCAAGTGCGACAACCCTTGTAGAAGATCACTTGATGATCCGGACACCTCCTCTTCGGGGTGGCCCGTCAATACACCTGCAATCACAACTATATCAGCTACTGTTACTTCCAAACTGTTACAAGATCAATCCGGCCACATACTGAATATGCCGCCTCATAGTTTTTTGTTCTCCTTCACGGAGTCAGCTAGTTGAGCTCGCACATCTTTCAGTTCTTCGCCCAGTTTGGTGTTCGAATCTTGGAGTTTCTTTTTCTCCTGAACGACTTTTGTTAACACACGCTCGCCCGCTGCTAGCAAGTTTTTGGCTCCGTGTTCTTTGCTTCGAGTGGCATCCAGCTGCTCTCGCAGTTGGTCTAACGATCCAATACAAAGATAAGCAAACAAATTAGCATTATTATTGTACAATTATGATTTCTCGATGGAGGGAAAAATTACCGGGGGAGCCTTCTTGGATTTCTCCAGTTCGACATTGGCAGCAAACAACTGGCTCCAACACTTTTCTAGTTCCTGAGTTAACAGGGTGTTCTTCTCCGTAAGCACCTGGTTGTACATTGATCCTTAAATCAGTTGTTTCAACTACTTTAAGTCTCGGGGGCTACTGGCATATGGTTATCATAGTCAGACAAAACAAACTTACCTCCACATCTTTTAAATGCTGTTTTGTGGCTTTGTTAAGCCCATCTCGAGCAGCTCGGATATATGCATCGACCGAGCTGAAGGCGTTAAATGACTCTTTTGAAAAGCCAGGGTCTTGTAAAACGGCCCTGCGGCACCGATGATTCATGGCGCTCTCCACTTCCGAGTTGGTGATGGATACATCATCCGAGTCCTCGGCTGGAGGACAATCCGGCGTCACCCCCGCTTCAGCCCCCGTCTTCACGGCAGGATTTGAATCCTGGCTGCGGGAAGTATGACCGGCCGGACCGCCGGATATAGTCCGGCACACCTTTTTCCTGATACAGGGTAAACGGAAAGGTCACAGTTGGATGTGACTGCCAAGGTGCATACTTGCAAATTCATACCTCTTTGATGAAGGCTCGGCTGTATCTTCATTTGCCTTCCTCTTTGAAGGCTTGCTTGGTATGGGGGACGCTCTCTTCGGAGATGCTCCCGGGGCAACATGGCCCGCCGAAACTCTTCCCCTTCTAAGCACAGGACAGTGCGGAGGGTAAGGAGGAATGTCACACCCTAGCTAGTCATGCATTAGAGTGTTGCATCATGTTTACTCTTTCATCAGAAACTTGAAATGGGGATGACAGAACCCCCAGTCCCCTCTGAAACCAACTAGGGTTACTAAAATAATTTTTCAATGAACCTGAAATGCCCTTCTAAAATGCCCATCATTTTTGTCTTGGTTCAGAACCTCTGCCAAAAATGGTGCACATTTTCCTAGGCCATCCTAGGGTTTTTGAATTAAATCATAAATATTTGAATTTGGGCATTTAAAATAATATAAAATATTTAAATGCTCAAATATCTCCAAACTAAAATGTTTCATGTTGGAAATAATCCAACTATGGGCCAGGAATAGTTTGGTGATTTTTGAAGTTGCCTAGGTATTTTATTTAATTCAACAAAGTTGCAGATATATTAAATAAAAACAGAAACAGAAAAAAAAAGGGGAAAACTTACCTGGCGCCACCGCAGGCCCACCAGCCAGCCCACCTGGCCGGCCCAGCCTGGCCACCGCTCCAGCGAGCTGCTTGGCTTGCCAGGCAGGCAGCCAAGGTGCTCGGCGGCGGCACCGCAGCTTGCCACGCAGCTGCACGCCGCCCGGCCTCCCCCTCTCACCGCCCTGATGGCCTGGACGAGCTCCACGTCGCGCCCCGACCCTCCTGGACACCTCCATTCGCCCCCAGCTCCTCTCCCTCGCGCTCCCACGCCATGGCCGACGCCACCGTTGCCGCACCACCGTCGTAGTCGTGCTCCCCGTCGTCTCCACGCCGCACCACCCTGTCCAGAAGCTCCGCCGCCCTCTACTCCTTCGAGCTAGCCGAGCCCCGAGCGCTCGCGTGCCTCGAAGCCGCCGCACCAACCTCGCCCGAACCGCCATCGCCGGAGATCCCCTTCGCCGTCGCCGCCGCAGCAGCTCGTCCCCGACCATGCCGTCCTCTCCGTCAAGACCACAGTGAGCTGGGCTAACTTCCCCTTCCTCTCTTTCCCTCTCCCAAGCACCACAGCGAGCGCACCAAGCTCACCCGCACGCGCCGTCGCGGACCTCGTCGCCGACGTGCTTCCGGCCACACTCCGGCCACAAGATGGTGTCCATCTTGCTCACCGAGTCCCACAGCACCTAGCTAGCCACTCCACGAGCCTCACCGACCCCTCTAGCGCCAAGTTCATCCTCGACCGAACCCCGGTGGCCGCCAAAGTCGTCGCCGGCGCCAACTCCGGCCACCCCGACCCCAACGGACTCCGCCAAGAGCTGCGGGTTGTCCTCAGCTCCACTCCGGTGGTCTCCGCGGTCCATTTGGTGGCCGAAATGGCCAAAACCACTCCCGCCGCCGCGTCGGGCTCGCCGGCGGCTAAACGCCGGCAGCCGACTTTGACTTTGACCACGGGTGGGCCCTGGTTGACTCCCCTGAGTCAATGACAGGTGGGGCCCAGCCCTGCTAATTAAACAGGATTAGTTTTAATTAAATTTTAATTAAATTAATCACCCTGACATGCGGGACCCACTGTCAGGTTTGACCCAGACCTGTTCCGTTGACCTGCTGACGTCACACTGACGTCAGGCTGACGCAGTAATTGATTTTCTGGATTTAAATTAAATCAGGAAATTCCAGAATATTATTTAAACTTCAAAAAATCATAACTTTTATTCTGTAACTCCAAATTGGACAAATTATATATGAAAAATGATCAGAAAAATCCAATCTATCCATCTGTACTATTTTCATGCATGATCAAACAAGTTAAATTGATGTTTTAAGCAGAACAAGAAAAGGCACTTTAAAAGGCCATATTTGAATTTGGAATTTGAATCTTTGATTCAAATTTGTTCAAACCCTTCTGGCTTTAGTTGCATTAGCCCAACACACTCATATTGCCATGTTTCATGCATGCATCATATTGTTGCACATTGTTTGGTGATGCTTGTGTATCGATGTCCTTTGCGACAGGTTCTGTCCCCGAGGAGTACCGCGATTACCCTAACGAAGAACCGTATCCGTGCATCGAACCATCAGGCAAGCAACCAACCATTTGATCATATCGATACAATCCCATGTTCTCGCTCCTGCTCTCTTTTACTGCATTAAGACAACGCGATTCAAACTGTTGTGTGCTACGGTAGTTGAACCCATTTCCTCTGCATGACCTGTCATTGCCACAGTAACTAGATGAAACCCACTAGCATGTGTAGGAGTTGATTGAGCCATATGTATGTGTTGTTCCTACCTTGCTATGCCTGCTATGCTTAGAGTCGTGTCAGGTCTGGTTCATCGGGGTGATGGGCTGGAGTGAAATGATTATGTTGGTAATGAGAGTGGTGTGGTGAACACGATTTGGTAAAGGTATCGATGAGAGGCCATGTAGGAGTACATGGTGGGTTGTTTCATTGAAGCCGACCTTAAGCACTGAGATCTGTATGTGTGATTTAAGAATCAGCTACTACCATACATTGGGCCCTGAAATATGACCCCGCTCGACTTCTTATTCACCCTAGCTCTCTGTCCAGGAGTTGCAAGTAGTTTCTGGTGTTTGTAGCCTACTGGAGGCCGTGCACAGCGCTGACCGTAGGGGTGGGCTGTGATGCGGTAGGTACGTGGCACGGTGTACCGAATACCCGTTAGGTATCTCGGGAACCCTGTTCACATCGTTCGGGGCCGTATGGGAAACCTCGGCCGGACTCCCTGCGGATGGAACCTGAATAGGCGATAAACCTGGACTAGAGGCTTAAGTGTTTAGGTAGGTCGTGGTCTACACCCACGTCGGCTTTCGCTTGAAGTCTGCCGAGCACATGTCGTGTGCAGACGCTAAGTGGTGGAAACATGTATGAAGAAGTACACCTCTGCAGGGTTATCATAATCTATTCGAATAGCCGCGTCCGCGGTAAAGGACTACTTGGTTGCCTATACAGTTCATAGACAAGTAAATGGAAACTACTAAAAGCCTCAAGATAAGTGTGAGTGCCGAGGATGGCTCTTCCGTAGGAAGACGGAGGTGGATCCTCGGTAGTGTATTGAAGTGGTGAGTAGTGGACTCGTGTGCGCAAAACATTTCAAGTTGGAGTATCGTAGGATAGTCTAGCCAAGAGTCAAAGCTAGCTTGCTGCAATAACTCCACCAACCCTTCTTGATACTCTGCATGTATGTAGGATCTGATGTAAGCCTTGCTGAGTACCTTTGTACTCATGTTGCTATAATCTACATTTTTACAGAAGACGCTGCAACCCCTTCTGATGGGTTCTATGTAGACATTGACATCAACGAGTAGGCTAAAGACCCAGGTGGTGACCCTGAGCTTGTGATGGACCACGTAGTATAGCTAGGCTTTCCAAGCCTCTTTTGTTTTACTAGTTGTCTGTACCCAGACAAAGTACTTCCGCTGTTGGCTTGTATGACTGTATGATTTGTATGTGGGGTCGTGGGACCCGTACCTGTGTGTATGATATGTATGGCTCTCTGAGCCTTAAATAAAGTACTTGTGTCATAGAGTCATGTTGTGATGCTTCGTTGTATTTGCACATATCGAGCATATTGTGTGTATGATTGAAATGCTTGGTATGTGTGGGATCTGACTATCTAGTTGTTTATCTTTAGTAGCCTCTCTTACCGGGAAATGTCTCCTAGTGTTACCGCTGAGCCATGGTAGCTTGCTACTGCTCTGGAACACTTAGGCTGGCCGGCATGTGTCCTTCTTCGTTCCTGTGTCTGTCCCTTCGGGGAAATGTCACGCTTTGAGTACCGGAGTCCTGTTAGCCCGCTACAGCCCGGTTTACCGGAGTCCTGCTAGCCCAGTGCTACAGCCCGGACCCACTTGCTGATGACCGACACGTTCGAAGCTGGGTCATGGATGCCTGTCCCTGTAAGTCTGTGCCACTTTGGGTTTACGACTAGTCATGTCAGCCCGGGCTCCTTATCATATGGATGCTAGCGACACTATCATATACGTGAGCCAAAAGGCGCAAACGGTCCCGGGAAAAGGTAAGACGACACCCGTGGGGATACCGTGCGTGAGGCCGCAACGTGATATGAGGTGTTACCAGCTAGATCGATGTGACATCGAGTCGGGGTCCTGACAGCGTTGGTATCAGAGCCGGACTGCCTGTAGGTTCTCCAAGCCAAACTGGTCGATGTTGAGTCTAGAAATTCTTTAGTTATATGTAGGGGAATTGTTTGTGGGATGGAACGTAAGGCTCTTTTTACTCCTTATATCTTATGACATTCTGATCTGAGTCAGTCCATTCTTCCACCGGGGGTTAAGGAATTAGGATCTATTCTCTCTATCAGGATCACGTGTTACTAATCAGTAGTACCTTATAAGTTTGATGGTTACAAGCCTAGTTCAGTTCTACTACCACATTATGTTACCAGAATGGGTTCAGAACTTTGATATGATGATGTTGAGTGTGTACGAAATCCTTTGTCAAATGTCTCAAAATCCTTTTTGAGCATTTACAGCTGTTATGCTGCCGAAATTTTGCTAGAAATTCTAATGCCTTTGCATTATGATTGTGCTTTCAGATGGCCACTCGCGACCTTAATCAAGTGGTTCGCCTGACTCGATGCCTAGATGTACCCGGCCATACTGCTAAGTTGGTCAGGGTAATGACTGAGGCTGGATACCGCTGGTATCCCGAGTACACGGTCGAAGAGCAATTCCGGGACTTCAATCAAAGCCAGTATCTCTGCACTGTCAGGATATTTCCATCTTATCCTGGATCCACCGAGCCTCTTCACTGTTCCTATGGACTCGGGGTTACTATAGAGATGGCTGTGCAGGACGCCGCCTACTCTATGATGACCATTATGCGAGTCAGATCTGGTTTATTTCGGGACTCTGATTTCCGGTATATGCCAGGATCACTTCCGGGAGCACAAGGATATCTCCAGGCTATCTATGCTAACTCCACTCAGGAGGATTCACGGACTCGCACCACTGCTGAGATGCTCGAGGATAAGGACCGTCAAAATCGGGCCTTGAGGTTAGAGCTCTTCAATACCCGTGCTGACCACTGGGCCACTTTGACTCGGTTCGCACCGGCGGTGCAAGCTGGATATTCAGATATGCGCGATCTCTATCCTGTGAGATCTGCTCTGCCAGACGTGATGGTTTGGCGTGATGTAGGAGGCATCACCCCACCTCGCGGTCCCCGCAGGCCACCGTTTGTTGGTCCAAGGCCTCATCCTAGCCCCTATGGTCCACAAGCTCCGCGAGACCGTCTGTTTCCGGATGATCATGTTGAACTTCCAGGCTATGGAGGTGACTTCTATGAGGACTACTACGGATCGGTCTGAGTTAGGGGTAGTATCACTAGTTCGCACTAGCCGTGTCGTCTATCGTCCTGCGTGACTCGTGGGATATGACCTAGTTTGTACTCTTTCCGGAGGTGTAGAAAAATAATGTATAGTAGCTTGGAATGCCTCCGATGAGATGTAATCCTCTTGTCACCGTAATAGTACTTTGTTTGGTCTTGTACTAAACCCTGTATGGTGTGTATGACGATGGAATAAAAGAAGCAGTTTCTGTATCTACCATGTCATACGGATGATCATCTTGCATTCTGAGTTATTCTTTACATTATGTATCCTATGTCGGAATTTTACCATCCTGACTAAATCATTGTCTTGTTCACCTAGGATGGTCAACACGCGCGCTAACCCTGCTTCCCAAGAGCAGGCCGAGGGCAGTGAAGGCAGGAATGAAAATCTGCCTCATCCTCCTTCACTAGCCGAGGTTATGATGGAAGCTGAGAGAAACAAGCGGGAGACCAACCGTTTGTTGGAGCGTATTGAACAGAATACAGCACACCATCAGAGGGCTAACGTGGTGTCACTCAGTGATTTTATCAAATTGCATCCACCCACGTTCCATCACTCCGTCGAGCCTCTCGACGCTGATGACTGGCTTCGCAGTATCTCTCACAAACTGCGTTCCGCGCTGGTAGCGGAGGCTGACAAGGTCACCTTTGCTGCATATCATCTTGAAGGCCCCGCCAGTCTATGGTGGGAGAATTATGGAGCTATGCGCCCAGCGGGCCATGTCACTACTTGGGCTGAGTTCAGCGAGGCTTTCCGTGAACATCACATTCCGGAGGGTCTCATGGACCGTAAACGTGAAGAGTTTTGCAGTTTCACCCAAGGCCGACTTTCTGTGGATGCCTATAGCAGGGAGTTTGGTAATCTCGCCCGATATGCAACTGAGGAAGTGTCTACTGACGCCAAGAAGCAAGCAAGGTTCCGTAAGGGCCTTAGTCCTGAGCTTCGCCGCGACCTCCGTCTGCATGAGTGCACATCTTTTTCGAAACTTGTCAACAAAGCCATCAGTGCTGAAACTGGTCAGACTGACTATGACGCAACACGCAAGCATGGCCGTGACATGGGTTCTTCATCCGGTGCTGGTCCTCAGAAGCGCCGCGTGTGGGTGCCCAACACCGCCCTGCGACCCAGGTTCACACCGAGGCCATCTTTCCAGGCGCCTCGCCCCGTTCAACAATCTGCACCAGCCAAGCCCTATGGGGGTCCAACCAATAATGCTCCTCCACGTACCAGTTCCGTGACTTGTTTCAAGTGTGGGGAATCTGGCCACTATATGCGTGAGTGTCCCCAGACCAACCCCAATCAATCTGCTAAAGCTGTTGGCCGTGGCAAGCCGACAGGGAAAGTGTTCCACGCCAAGCCGGTCACCGCTTCACGTGGCCATGTCAACTGTATCTCTGCCGAAGAAGCTCAAGAGGATCCCAACGTCGTTCTCGGTACGCTTCTTGTTAATTGCCACCCGGCATCTGTTCTTTTCGATACAGGAGCCTCTCATTCTTTTATATCTGAAAACTATGCTCGTTTGCATAACGTCGCATTCGGTGATATGCCAACCTCTATGGTAATTCAAACTCCGGGATCCAAATGGCAAACTTCTAGAGTAAGCCATGGAAATGAAATCCAAGTCGACAGACTTGTTTTTCTCGCATCTTTGATAGCCCTTAAATCTTCAGATATTAATATCATTTTGGGTATGGACTGGATGTCAGCTCATCAAGCCAAAATTGATTGCTTCTCTAGGACTGTTCAACTCACCCATCCTTCGGGAAAGATAGTCAATGTCTTGACCCGAATAGCCAAGCGACAATTATATTCTCTTAACGCCAGCCCCTTGCCAGACCTTGAGGACGTGCCGGTAGTCTGTGACTTCCCGGATGTTTTTCCAGAGGAATTGCCAGGTGTTCCACCTGACAGGGATGTTGAGTTCGTAATAGACCTCATCCCCGGAACCGTTCCGATTGCTAGAAGACCCTATAAGATGGCACCCCTAGAACTAGCCGAGCTTAAGAAACAACTCGATGAATCCTTGAAAAAGGGTTTCATCCGCCCTAGTTCATCTCCGTGGGCTTGCCCCGTCCTATTCGTCAAGAAGAAGGATGGTACGGATCGGATGGTTGTAGATTACCGACCTGTCAATTTGGTCACAATCAAGAACAAATGTCCACTTCCCAGGATCAACGATCTATATGATCAGCTCACTGGATCCTCAGTCTTCTCCAAGATGGATTTGAGGTTGGGATACCATCAAATCAAAATCAGAAACGGGGACATTCCTAAAACGGCCTTTGTTACTCGTTATGGCCAATACGAGTACACCGTCATGTCCTTCGGTTTAACCAACGCTCCAGCCACCTTTTCTCGGTTAATGAACTCAATCTTCATGGAGTATTTGGATAAGTTCGTCGTAGTTTATCTCGATGATATACTCATCTACTCCAAGAACGAGGAAGAACATGCCGAACATCTAAGGCTAGTGTTGCAGAAACTTCGAGAGCATCGCCTTTATACCAAATTTTCTAAATGTGAATTCTGGTTGCCAGAAGTGACCTATCTGGGTCATGTAATATCTGGTAAAGGTATTGCTGTTAACCCTGAGCGAGTTCAAGCCGTCCTTAATTGGACTCCGCCTGAATCGGTCAAGCAAGTTCGGAGTTTTCTAGGCTTAGCGAGCTATTGTCGTCGCTTTGTCGAGAACTTCTCCAAAGTTGCCAAACCTCTAACCGAACTCCTCAAGAAAGATAAGAAGTTCGAATGGACTCCACAATGTGAGCACAGCTTTCAGGAACTGAAAAGACGCCTGACCTCTGCTCCCGTACTGGTACCGCCAGACTTCTCCAAGGACTTCGTTATCTACTGCGACGCCTCGTGACAAGGACTAGGTTGCATTCTTATGCAAGATCGACACGTAATTGCTTACGCTTCACGGCAATTGCACCCACATGAGGAGAATTATCCTACTCATGATCTAGAGCTTGCAGCCGTAGTCTATGCACTTAAGACCTGGCGACATTACCTCCTCGGTAATCGTTGCGAAATATTCACTGATCACCAAAGTCTGAAGTATATTTTCACCCAACCGGATTTGAATCTCAGGCAGAGACGTTGGGTTGAATTGATCACAGACTTCGACCTAGGAATAACCTACACCCCAGGGAAAGCCAACGTCATGGCTGATGCGCTAAGTCGTAAATCTTATTGTAACAACCTGATGTTACAACAAAGTCAACCGCTTCTCCATGAGGAATTTCGGAAGCTTAACCTTCACATTGTACCTCAAGGTTTTCTTTCCACCTTGGTGGCAAAACCTACCCTTACGGATCAAATTATTAAAGCACAGAAGGTAGATCCGGGAATCTCCTGCATCAAGAGGAACATTCAGAAAGGAATTGCGAATTGTTTCTCCATTAATGATCAAGGGGTAGTATACTTCGGGGATCGACTAGTGGTTCCCAAAGTGCGCAACCTAAGGCGATTAATCCTTAAGGAAGCTCATGAATCTCCTCTCACCATTCATCCCGGTAGTACTAAAATGTATCAGGACCTACGCCAGAGGTTCTGGTGGACTAGGATGAAGAGAGAAATTGCTCAGTATATTGCAAATTGCGACGTCTGTCGTCGTGTAAAAGCAGAGCATAAACGGCCTGCTGGCACCCTTCAACCCTTAGCTATTCCTGAATGGAAATGGGATAAAATTGGTATGGATTTCATTACCGGGTTTCCCAGGACCAAGAGAGGGAATAATGCTATTTTCGTCGTGGTCGATCGTCTTTCCAAAGTAGCTCATTTCTTACCTGTTCGTGAGAGTATAACCGCTAGTCAGCTGGCAGATTTGTACATCTCCCGAATAGTGTCTCTCCATGGTGTTCCTTTGGAAATTAACTCGGATCGAGGAAGTCTTTTCACCTCTCGATTTTGGGAAAGCTTCCAAAATGCTATGGGAACCCGTCTCTCCTTCAGCACCGCTTTCCACCCTCAGTCAAGTGGTCAAGTGGAACGCGTCAACCAAATTCTAGAAGACATGCTTCGAGCCTCTGTTATCTCTTTCGGAATGGACTGGGAGAAGTGCCTTCCATTTGCCGAATTCGCTTACAACAACAGCTATCAATCTAGCTTGGGTAAAGCCCCTTTTGAAGTTCTCTATGGACGACGGTGTCGAACACCCCTTAACTGGTCAGAGACCGGGGAAAGACAATTCTTTGGCCCGGATATGATTCAGGAAGCAGAAGAACAAGTTCGTATCGTTCATGAAAAGTTGAAAACAGCCCAATCTCGTCAAAAGAGTCAATATGACCGAAAACATAAGGCTATGACTTTCGAGGTTGACGAGAAGGCTTATCTTCGGGTCACCCCTCTGAAGGGAACCCATCGTTTCGGTATCAAAGGCAAATTGGCTCCTCGTTACATTGGACCTTTTCGCATTCTTGCCAAACGAGGAGAAGTTGCCTACCAGTTGGAACTACCTCCGCACCTCTCCAGAGTTCACGATGTCTTCCACGTTTCTCAACTCAGGCGTTGCTTCTCGGATCCTATCCGTGAAGTGGACCATGAAACGCTTGATCTCCAAGATGATCTTACATATCGAGAGTACCCCATTCGTATCCTCGATCAAGCCGAACGTACCACGCGACGTCATAATATCAAGTTTCTCAAGGTTCAATGGTCGCACCATTCTGAGGATGAAGCAACTTGGGAAAGGGAGGATCGTCTTCGACTCGAGTATCCCGCCTTCTTCCCGGAGGAACCCAAATCTCGGGACGAGATTCTTTTGAGTGGGGGTGAGTTGTCACACCCTAGCTAGTCATGCATTAGAGTGTTGCATCATGTTTACTCATTCATCAGAAACTTGAAATGGGGATGACAGAACCCCCAGTCCCCTCTGAAACCAACTAGGGTTACTGAAATAATTTTTTCAATGAACCTGAAATGCCCTTCTAAAATGCCCATCATTTTTGTCTTGGTTCAGAACCTCTGCCAAAAATGGTGCACATTTTCCTAGGCCATCCTAGGGTTTTTGAATTAAATCATAAATATTTGAATTTGGGCATTTAAAATAATATAAAATATTTAAATGCTCAAATATCTCCAAACTAAAATGTTTCATGTTGGAAATAATCCAACTATGGGCCAGGAATAGTTTGGTGATTTTTGAAGTTGCCTAGGTATTTTATTTAATTCAACAAAGTTGCAGATATATTAAATAAAAACAGAAACAGAAAAAAAAGGGGAAAACTTACCTGGCGCCACCGCAGGCCCACCAGCCAGCCCACCTGGCCGGCCCAGCCCGGCCACCGCTCCAGCGAGCTGCTTGGCTTGCCAGGCAGGCAGCCAAGGTGCTCGGCGGCGGCACCGCAGCTCGCCACGCAGCTGCACGCCACCCGGCCTCCCCCTCTCGCCGCCCTGATGGCCTGGACGAGCTCCACGTCGCGCCCCGACCCTCCTGGACACCTCCATTCGCCCCCAGCTCCTCTCCCTCGCGCTCCCACGCCATGGCCGATGCCACGGTCGCCGCACCACCGTTGTAGCCGTGCTCCCCGTCGTCTCCACGCCGCGCCACCCTGTCCAGAAGCTCCGCCGCCCTCTACTCCTTCGAGCTAGCCGAGCCCCGAGCGCTCGCGTGCCTCGAAGCCGCCGCACCAACCTCGCCCGAACCGCCATCGCCGGAGATCCCCTTCGCCGTCGCCGCCGCAGCAGCTCGTCCCCGACCACGCCGTCCTCTCCGTCAAGACCACAGTGAGCTGGGCTAACTTCCCCTTCCTCTCTTTCTCTCTCTCAAGCACCACAGCGAGCGCACCAAGCTCACCCGCACGCGCCGTCGTGGACCTCGTCGCCGACGTGCTTCCGACCACACTCCGGCCACAAGATGGTGTCCATCTTGCTCACCGAGTCCCACAGCACCTAGCTAGCCACTCCACGAGCCTCACCGACCCCTCTAGCGCCAAGTTCATCCTCGACCGAACCCCGGTGGCCGCCAAAGTCGTCGCCGGCGCCAACTCCGGCCACCCCGACCCCAACGGACTCCGCCAAGAGCTGCGGGTTGTCCTCAGCTCCACTCCGGTGGTCTCCGCGGTCCATTTGGTGGCCGAAATGGCCAAAACCACTCCCGCCGCCGCGTCGGGCTCGCCGGCGGCTAAACGCCGGCAGCCGACTTTGACTTTGACCACGGGTGGGCCCTGGTTGACTCCCCTGAGTCAATGACAGGTGGGGCCCAGCCCTGCTAATTAAACAGGATTAGTTTTAATTAAATTTTAATTAAATTAATCACCCTGACATGCGGGACCCACTGTCAGGTTTGACCCAGACCTGTTCCGTTGACCTGCTGACGTCACACTGACGTCAGGCTGACGCAGTAATTGATTTTCTGGATTTAAATTAAATCAGGAAATTCCAGAATATTATTTAAACTTCAAAAAATCATAACTTTTATTCTGTAACTCCAAATTGGACAAATTATATATGAAAAATGATCAGAAAAATCCAATCTATCCATCTGTACTATTTTCATGCATGATCAAACAAGTTAAATTGATGTTTTAAGCAGAATAAGGAAAAGCACTTAAAGAGGCCATGTTTGAGTTTGAAATTTGAATCTTTGATTCAAATTTGTTCAAACCCTTCTGGTTTTAGTTGCATTAGCCCAACACACTCATATTGCCATGTTTCATGCATGCATCATATTGTTGCACATTGTTTGGTGATGCTTGTGTATCGATGTCCTTTGCGACAGGTTCTGCCCCCGAAGAATACCGTGATTACCCTAACGAAGAACCATATCAGTGCATCGAACCATCAGGCAAGCAACCAACCATTTGATCATATCGATACAATCCCATGTTCTCGCTCCTGCTCTCTTTTACTGCATTAAGACAACGCGATTCAAACTGCTGTGTGCTACGGTAGTTGAACCCATTTCCTCTGCATGACCTGTCATTGCCACAGTAACTAGATGAAACCCACTAGCATGTGTAGGAGTTGATTGAGCCATATGTATGTGTTGTTCCTACCTTGCTATGCCTGCTATGCTTAGAGTCGTGTCAGGTCTGGTTAATCTGGGTGATGGGCTAGAGTGAAATGATTATGTCGGTAATGAGAGTGGTGTGGTGAACACGATTTGGTAAAGGTATCGATGAGAGGCCATGTAGGAGTACATGGTGGGTTGTTTCATTGAAGCCGACCTTAAGCACTGAGATCTGTATGTGTGATTTAAGAATCAGCTACTACCATGCATTGGGCCCGAAACCAATGGACCCTCTCGACTTCTTATTCACCCTAGTTCTCCGTCCAGGAGTTGCAAGTAGTTTCTGGTGTTTGTAGTCTACTGGAGGCCGTGGACAGCGCTGACCGTAGGGGTGGGCTGTGATGCGGTAGGTACGTGGCACGGTGTACCGAATACCCGTTAGGTATCTCGGGAACCCTGTTCACATCGTTCGGGGCCGTATGGGAAACCTCGGCCGGACTCCCTGCGGATGGAACCTGAATAGGCGATAAACCTGGACTGGAGGCTTAGCTGATTAGGTAGGTCGTGGCCGACACCCACGTTGGGCTTCCGCTTGAAGGTTGCCGAGTACATGTCGTGTAAACGATGATAAGTGGTGAGAGCGTGTATGAAGGAGTACACCCCTGCAGGGTTAACATGATCTATTCGAATAGCCGCGTCCGCGGTAAAGGACTACTTGGTTGCCTATACAGTTCATAGACAAGTAAATGGAAACTACTAAAAGCCTCAAGATAAGTGTGAGTGCCGAGGATGGCTCTTCCGTAGGAAGACGGAGGTGGATCCTCGGTAGTGTATTGAAGTGGTGAGTAGTGGACTCGTGTGCGCAAAACATTTCAAGTTGGAGTATCGTAGGATAGCCTAGCCAAGAGTCAAAGCTGGCTTGCTGCAATAACTCCACCAACCCTTCTTGATACTATGCATGTATGTAGGATCTGATGTAAGTCTTGCTGAGTACTTTTGTACTCATGTTGCTATAATCTACATTTTTACAGAAGACGCTGCAACCCCTTCTGATGGGTTCTATGTAGACGTTGACATCAACGAGTAGGCTAAAGACCCAGGTGGTGACCCTGAGCTTGTGATGGACCACGTAGTATAGCTAGGTTTTCCAAGCCTCTTTTATTTTACTAGTTGTCTGTACCCAGACAATGTACTTCCGCTGCTGGCTTGTATGACTGTATGACTTGTATGTTGGGTCGTGAGACCCGTACCTTTGTGAATGTTATGTATGGCTCCCTGAGCCTTAAATAAAGTACTTGTGTCATAGAGTCATGTTGTGATGCTTCGTTGTATTTGCACATATCGAGCATATTGTGTGTATGATTGAAATGCTTGGTATGTGTGGGATCTGACTATCTAGTTGTTTATCTTTAGTAGCCTCTCTTACCGGGAAATGTCTCCTAGTGTTACCGCTGAGCCATGGTAGCTTGCTACTGCTCTGGAACACTTAGGCTGGCCGGCATGTGTCCTTCTTCGTTCCTGTGTCTGTCCCTTCGGGGAAATGTCACGCTTTGAGTACCGGAGTCCTGTTAGCCCGCTACAGCCCGGTTTACCGGAGTCCTGCTAGCCCAGTGCTACAGCCCGGACCCAGTTGCTGATGACCGACACATTCGAAGCTGGGTCATGGATGCCTGTCCCTGTAAGTCTGTGCCACTTTGGGTTTACGACTAGTCATGTCAGCCCGGGCTCCTTATCATATGGATGCTAGCGACACTATCATATACGTGAGCCAAAAGGCGCAAACGGTCCCGGGAAAAGGTAAGACGACACCCGTGGGGATACCGTGCGTGAGGCCGCAAAGTGATATGAGGTGTTACCAGCTAGATCGATGTGACATCGAGTCGGGGTCCTGACAAGGAATGAGAAAACTCTTTTGGATAAGGTGTCTTCGGAATACTTACACGTGAAGCAGGAAGGAGGCCAGGATAATCAGCGATAATGGGTACATATGTACCGTCGTAGCTCATCTGATAGAATATTCGATCCTCAAGCTCCACAAATATGTCAGGACCTTCCTCATATCCGGGGTTGAGATCCCGGTTGCGATTCTCCGGCTGAGGGGCAGGGTCATGGATCCCCTCGATAGCCTTTCACCGTTCCTGTTATGAGCAGATAAGATGCTGCCTGTCTAGAATGATCCAGGGACAAGAGTAAAATAGTGAAGCTGAACCTTACCCAGCTAGGAGGATTATACATGGAAAATCTGTCTCGATATTGGAGACAGGTGAACTCCTCCTTCTCCCCTTTATACAGCTCGGCTAGTATTTTGGCCAGGGTGGCGGGGGTCTTCGGGCCCTTCCGACCATAGCGTGAGGCGTCGTCTTCCCCGTTATAATGCCACATGGGCAGCCCTCTGTATTGCAGTGGTTGGACCCCCCGCATTATAGAGATCGCCATTACCTCGACTATTGACAATCCAGACAGGGCAAGCGCCTTGATCTTGCCCAACAGCAGGCTGACCTCCGCACTATCCTCTTCCTTGAGGCTCCGAGGGCGCCAACTATGGCGTTTCTTCAGTGGAGCATTTGAAAACTTGGGGAGGCCCATGTGGACGGGGGCGGGTAGAGCGACGTCGTCGATGTAGAACCATTCGGGAGGCCACTCTTCGAGATCTTTCTTCGGCGTGCCGGACAGGTATCCGGTCCCGGCGATGCGCCACACTTCGGCTCCTCCCACTTCAAAAATTGACCCACCTTGATTGCGAGGGACGAGGCAGAATAGTCTTCTCCACAAATCGCAATGGGCCTTGCAACCCAGGTGAGGGAGTCCTGGATTAGGGGGTCTCCGGACAGCCGAACTATATCCTTTGGCCGGACTATATCCTTTGGCCGGACTGTTGGACTATGAAGATACAAGATTGAAGACTTCGTCCCGTGTCCGGATGGGACTCTACTTGGCGTGCAAGGCAAGCTAGGCAATACGGATATGCATATCTCCTCCTTTGTAACCGACCTTGTGTAACCCTAGCCCCCTCCGGTGTCTATATAAACCGGAGGGTTTTAGTCCGTAGGATGACAGACAATCATACCATAGGCTAGCTTCTAGGGTTTAGCCTCTCCGATCTCGTGGTAGATCAACTCTTGTAATACTCATATCATCAAGAACAATCAAGCAGGACATAGGGTTTTACCTCCATCAAGAGGGCCCGAACCTAGGTAAACATCGTGTCCCCTGCCTCCTGTTACCATCTGCCTTAGACGCACAGTTCGGGACCACCTACCTGATATCCGCCGGTTTTGACAACGACACCAAGAATAGTTTGCATAAAGCGACATAACCCGCAATGTGTAGGACGGAGGCCGGGGTAAAATTATGCAGCTGGAGGCCATAGTACTCCAGAAGCCCTCGGTGGAATGGGTTAATTGGAAATCCCACACCCCTCAGCAGATAGGGGATGAAGCACACTCGTTCTCCCGCAAACGGATTGGGGAAATCCTCCTCCTGGTTTTTGCCGTTGAAGGAGGCCAATCTTGCTCGAACAGGGACCAGATCTGCAGGAGGGAGAAATCCCTGCTTTTACGACTTCACCAATTGGCTGTGGGACACGGAGCACCTCTCCCACTCGCCTCTCTCCAGGTTGGAACGGGAAGAGGAGCTGGGAATGTTGGCCATGTTGGAATGGTTTTTCCTGGCAGTATCTGAGGATTTTCTCCGTGTGGTGCCGAAATGATCTGAGATCCAATCTCTTTAAATATACACTCTTTCTTGCATGGCTAGGGTGTTATTTGCAAAAAATACCCTGACCGTCCACATTCGCCCGACACGTGGAGGACGAAGTCATAAATGCACAGAAGCTGAGGGGTGCGGCATTGAATTGGAAGCCGAACACATTACTTGGAAGACGTCGGAGGTGGAACCCGCCTTGCAATACCGAAGACAGTCTGCGCGCCGAACACCTCGTCATTGAAGCCTAGTTCGGGGGCTACTGAGGGAGTCCTGGACTGGGTCCTCGGGCGTCCGACCTGTTAGCCATGGACCGGACTGATGGGCTGTGAAGATACGAAGACCGAAGACTGCACCCATGTCCGGATGGGACTCTCCTTGGTGTGTAAGGCAAGCTTGGCGACCGAATATATAGATTCCTTTCTTTGTAACCGACCTTGTGTAACCCTAGATCCTCCCGGTGTCTATATAAACTGGAGGACTTGGTCCGGAGAGGATAGATTCATTATCATAGCCATACAAGCTAGACCTCTAGGGTTTACCCATTACGATCTCGAGGTAGATCAACTCTTGTAATACTCATATTCATCAATATCAATCAAGGAAGACGTAGGGTATTACCTCCATAGAGAGGGCCTGAACCTGGGTAAACATCGTGTCCCTTGTCTCATGTTACCATCGACCTTAGACGCGCAGTCCAGGACCCCCTACCCGAGATCCGCCGGTTTTGACACCGACAGTGTGTGCAGGTGCTGATCACGAGTCTTTGCTTCATTCTCCTATTGGTTTGATAAACCTTTATTCTCATTGAGGGAAATTCTTATCTCTACTGTACTGCATATCCCCTCCTCTTCGGTAAAAATCCCAACACAGCTCACAAGTAGACCTATATACATGATCATTTCCATGAATACATCATAACTATGCACTTTTCTATCAATTGCCCAACAGTAATTTGTTTACCCATAGTATCCTATTTTTGAGAGAGAAGCTTCTAGCGGAAACTATGGACCTCGGGTCTACTTTAATCATATTATAAAAAACCAAAATAATACCTTGTTCCAATTTGTTTACTTTTATTTTGTTTTGCAAATTATCTAGCTACCTATACAAGGTTTGATCCTTGCAAGTAACCAGTTCAAGGGGATTAACAACCCTCTTGCCCGTGTTGGGTGCAAGTATTTGCTTTTCTGTGTGTAGGTGTTGTTCACTAGGATTTGGTTGGTGCTCCTTCTAGTTCTATAAACCTTGGTTCTCAATCGAGGTAAATACTTATCGCTGCTATATTGATTCACCCTTCCTCTTCGGAAAAAGTCCCAATGCAGCTCACAAGTAGCAGGGAGGTGTCCCTTCCTATAAGGAAGGAGACCGAATTGGGAGGGGGAGGAGTCAGACTCCTCATCCCCCTGGCCGGTGCAGCAAGGGGGAAACTTTCCACCATTGTGGCAGCCCTCCCTCTCCCCTCTATCCTATATATACATGAGGATATGTGCTCTTTTATTCAAACAAGTTTTTGGATCCTCCTCTAGTACTTCTAGATCTAGTTCTAGTCAGTCCTAGTTGACTAATCCTCTTGTCCTCATAATTAGAAGCCCCATGTGGTTCTAATCTCCTCCCTCTAATTCTCCAACGACGATTAGCTCTAGACGGCAAAGCGCTGCCAGATCGTGAAGCCTGCACGCTTGTAACCAAGTGGAGAGGCCATGCTTTCAGTGTTCGGTTCAAGGGACTATTCATGGGTGGTATGAGGGATCGTTCATCGACGGTTCAATGGACTCCAAGTATGATTTACACTGACACATTCTTCTTTCGCTGCAACTCGGTGACAGTAACGATCGCAATCCCAACCCTTTATGCATCTTCATATTGATCCTGGGTGTGCGTAGGCGCGTTTTTTTTGTTTTCTACTATGTGTCCCAACAGTTGCATCATGAGAAGCTATAGGAGTAGGTTCAGGTTGCAATCTAGATCACATGTGATTGTGAGGTTGATGTTCCTGCTATGCTTCCCTTGATTGTTGCGTTGGTTCAATTCATCAACAACATGGTGTCACTTTTCACAAGGTTCTGACAATCGGTCGGCTCTGGCTATCGACGATCTGCTAATAGTTCTTTGGGCTTCACCATAGTTGAGAATAGTAAATTGTCGTTTACACAAGAGTGTCTCGAAGATGGACGATCTTCTAGGGGGTCACGCGTATTGGACGAAGTTTAGTGTGGGGGACGAGACTTTTAGTTAAGTCTCTTCTTTCACACAACCCGAAACTTAATCTAGCATCAAGACTCAACGCCTAAATTGTGGATGTAGGTAGCTAGTATTACTTGTTAAAACTGGTTAACCGCGTAACTACAATTTTTCTAAAACCGATTAGAGGACATCTAATTTGGTTTGGGTATGCATATGATGTGGTATAGCCTTCGTCATGATAATGAGTTTATGTATGAGATGGTTATATGTTGTAATGTTAAGTGGTCTGCGTGTCACGGCAGGATGGTTGGAGCCATGAGATTTCCATGTTAATGTAAATGTCGTAGAGATAGCCTATAGGTTACATGTGACAATGGCAACTGTACACAGAGGACCCCGACAGGGGGGAGGTGTACATGGCGCGGGACGAGGAGCTATAATTTTGTGCCACAATGGAATTTCTGGATTTGGTGCTATGACAACGTTTTTTGAAACAAATGCCATGGCAACGTTTTCTAAAATTTCAGCCATGACAACTTTTTTGAAAGGGTTGCACGGAAACAAAATATTGGTTGTCATGATGCTTCAACAGAAGATTGAACATGATCACGGAGATTCCTAGCGCCCACGGCTATACCATATCATGCTTTTATAAACCGCCTAAGATGTGTATCCCTTTCTTGTTTGCACCCTTTGATTGCACTATAGTCAATTATTAGTGTGATCTCTCACAGTAACTATCAAGTTAAAAAGGTGCTCTTGCCAGTGTTGTGACCATCTATAACATGTAACGTTTTGAAGTGCGTAATGTATAGATGAGTACAAACGGGACGTCGTGTGTAAGATGGGACTGGTCAGACCATGTTAGCATATAACACTTGGTTGTCTTCAAGTTCTAGCAGAATCTTTCTGAGCTCGAAGCACAAAGCATTGAAAGATGAACAAGAGTCATATGGGGATATGATCGGCAATAGTTTGCCCCCTGGTCAAAATTCTCATCATCGGTGATGTCCACATTAATGGTTGAGAACTAGATTTGGATCTTGAATCACTCACTATCAGTTATGAGAGATATTGATTTGAGTGGGAGTGAACTTCATATTAAATTCATTTAAACACTAGTGCAACATTAATTATAAATAAATTTCCAAGTTGGATCTTATGGTTATTGTTGTAGATCAATGGCTTGCAATAGTTTAAATTTAGCACCTCTATTTGGGTAAGAAAATTTGACTACAAATGGTGGAAACTATGAGGATTGGATCCACACTTGGAGATTTGTTCTCAGGAGTGATAAGGAAGAATATGTGCTGGATCAACCACTTGGTGATTGCTCGGCGCCTGGAGCGTCTCAAGATGTTATCAGTGTGTTTATATCCCGCAAGAATTATTCCAGTGTCGTCAAAAGTACTATGCTATCATGCATGGATCAAGTGTTACAGAAACATTATCAAGTACTCGGTCCCATCGAGATTGTCGAGGCACTAGAAGTTCTGTATCACAAAGATCCAACTGAGGTTCATGAGATGACTGGAGCAATGGATGAATGCAAGCTAGTAGAGCAAGGTGACAGGATTGCAAGCTATTATGATAGTGTAACTGCAATTGGAGTTAATATCCCAAAGACACCAGAGAATGATTTGATGTGATCCTTGCTTTATGAAGCAATGCTCAGGAACCATGAGATTGGATTGCAGAAACAACAAAAGTTGATGGTAAACAAAACAAAAACTTTAAAAAAGAAACGCAACACCAAGAACAACAAGGGTGGAGTATCTTGTGAAACTATATGTTTCTTTTGCAAAGAGAAAGGACACTAGAAAAGAAATTGCTTGAAGCATCTGGCGGATAAGAACAATGCATCTTCTGGTAAAGGTATAAAAGTTATACAAGTTAATGTTATTGACATTCTACTTGCTGAAAATTCTAAGTCATGGTTTTTTGATACCAGATCTGTTGCTAACATTTGCAACACGATTCAGGGATTGAGCAACGTTCGCAAGCTAAGAAGAAATGAAGTCGCGATGCTTGTCGGGAATGGTGATGGGATCGCTGCTCAAGCCGTCGGTGTCATGTCTTTGAGTTTACCTTTAGGATTGATTTCTGAACTAAGTAATTGTTATGTTGTCTGAAGTCGTGTAAAAACGTTATCTCTGGATCATGTTTGATAAATGACGATTATTCTTATAAGTCAGAGAACAATGGTTGTTCTATATATTGTAAGGATATGTTTTATGGATTTGCACCCATGATTGGTGGATTATTCATATTGGATCTTGACAGTGAAAAGGTTTCCTACAACATTAATGCTAAACGTATTAAGAATACTGATAATACCACATACATGTGACACTGTTGTCTTGGTCATATTGGAAAGAAACATATGCAAAAGCTTCATAAAGATCGAGTATTAACTTCATTTGATACATGCGAAGCTTGTCTGATGGGTAAAATGACTAAAACATCATTCACTGGAACATGCGCTTGAATTACTGGATATAATACATACTGATGTATATGGTCCAATGAGTATTTCGGTGCGCGGTGGATACTTATACTTCGTAACCTTCAATGATGTTTTAAATAGATATGGATATATTTACTTAGTGAAACATAAGTCTGAAACATTTGAAAAGTTCAAAGAATTTCAGATTGAAGTCAAGAATCATCGTGGCAAGAAGATGAAATTTCTACAATCTGATCATGGAGGAGAATATCTGAGTCATGAGTTTAACAAACATCTAAGTGATTGTGAAATTGTCTCACAACTTACTCCTCTAGGAACTCCATAGAGAAACTGAGTATCTGAAAGGCGTAACCGAACTTTGTTGGACATGGTAAGGTCAATGATGTCATTTACCGATATGCATTTATCATTTTGGGGATACGCACTTGGAACAACAATATATACACTAAACAGAGCATCGTATAAGTGTGTTGAGATGATGACATATGAGTTATGGAATGGGAAGAAACCCAATTTGTCACATCTCTAGATTTGGGGTTGCGGGACTTATCTAAAACGTTTACAACCAAACAAACTCGACCCCAAAGAAGACAAGTGTTACTTTATAGGCTATTCCAAAGAAACAGTTGGGTATTCCTTCTACCAAAAGCCCAAAGAAAAAGTGTTTGTCACTAAGAATGGACACTTTCTCGAGAAGGAGTTTCTCGCTAAAGAAGTAAGTGGGAGGATAGTACAGCTCGATGAAATTACTAAATCTATAGATGTGAGGACTAACGAAAAAGAATCTGTTCCAGAAGTTGTCCACACAACTGAATCGAAAATTGCTACACCAGCTGTTGAAACTCTAGTTAAGACTGTAACTGAACTGCGTAGGTCAGGAAGAGTTATTGAACCTCCTGAATGGCTTCACAATGAAATATTCATCTTAGAGGAAGATGAACCTGTGCATTACAAGGAAGTGATGGTGGTTCCCAGCTCAAAAGAATGTCTCAAAGCTATGCAATCCGAAATGGAGTCCACATACGAAAATCAAGTTTGGAACTTGGTTGATCCTCCAGAGGGTGTTAAACCCATATAATGTAAATGGATCTTCAAGAGAAACACATATGCGGATGGTAATCCCAGCATTTACAAAGCAAGGCTAGTTGCGAAAGGGTTTTTGCAAGTCGAGGGAGTTGATTATGACAAAACTTTCTCTCCAGTAGTAATGCTAAAGTCTGTACAGATTATGATGGCTATAGCTGCATATTTTGATTACGAGATATGGCAGATAGATGTCAAAATGGCTTTCGTAAATGGGAATCTGAAAGAGGATATATATACATGATACAACCAGATGGTTTTTTCGATCCAAAGGATGCAGGAAAGGTGTGCAAAGCTTCAAAGGTGAATCTATGGTTTGAAGCAAGCCTCCAGGAGCTGGAATCAACGTTTTTATGAACTAGTAAAAGAGTTTGGCTTCATTAAAAATGATGAAGAAGCTTGTGTATACAAGAAGTTTAGTGGGATCTCTGTAGCATTTCTAATATTATATGTAGGTTACATATTATTGATTGGGAATGATACAAAGTATCTTGGCACAATAAAAGACTATTTGAAGAGTATGTTTTCAATGAAAGACTTAGGTGAAGTTGTGTATATATTGGGCATAAAGATCTATAGAGATAGATCAAGACACCTGAGGGAGTCCGGGATTAGGGGGTCTCCGGACAGCCGGACTATATCCTTTGGCCGGACTGTTAGACTATGAAGATACAAGATTGAAGACTACGTCTCGTGTCCGGATGGGACTCTACTTGGCGTGGAAGGCAAGCTAGGCAGTACGGATATGGATATCTCCTCCTTTTGTAACTGACCTTGTGTAATCCTAACCCTCTCCGGTGTCTATATAAACTGGAGGGTTTTAGTCCGTAGGACAAGAACAACAACAGACAATCATAACATAGGCTAGCTTCTAGTGTTTAGCCTCTCTGATCTCGTGGTAGATCTACTCTTGTACTACCCATATCATCAATATTAATCAAGCAGGACGTAGGGTTTTACCTCCATCAATAGGGCCCGAACCTGGGTAAAACATCGTGTTCCCTGCCTCCTGTTACCATCCGCCTTAGACGCACAGTTCGGGACCCCCTACCCGAGATCCGCCGGTTTTGACACCGACAATGGTGCTTTCATTGAGAGTTCCTCTGTGTCGTCGCCTTTAGGCTTGATGGCTCCTACTATCATCGATAGCGATGCAGTCGAAGGTGAGACTTTCCTCCCCGGACAGATCTTTGTGTTCGGCGGCTTTGCACTGCGGGCCAATTCGCTTGGCCATCTGGAGCAGATTGAAAGCTACGCCCTTGGCCACCAGGTCAGGTTTGGAAGCTTAAACAACATTGCTGATGTCCGCGGAGACTTGATCTTCAACGGATTCGAGCCTCTGCCTTGTGCGTCACGCGGTCACGATGAGTACGATTTAGCTCTACCATCAGACAGTGTTCAGGAAATCGCACCGGCAGCCGCTTCGACCCTCAATTCGGAGCCAGTTGTGCCGTCCGTGGACGGGTGGATGGACACCGCCATGGAGCCCTTACCCTCACCAGTGATCGAGACGAACATCGACCTTACCTTGCACGAGAGTCATATTCTTAAACTGACGGATCTTTCTCCAGCCACGGACTCCGAACCTCCTGCGCCCGATCCTATTGAATCCGATTGGGCGCCGATCATGGAGTTTACCTCCGCGAATATTTTCAGCACTCTCCCCTTGGCGACATACTGAACACACTAAGGTCCCTCTCCTTGTCAGGAGGATCCTGGCCGAACTATGTCCGGCAGGATTGGGATGTGGATGACGAAGAAATTCGCCGCCCACCCACCACCCACTTAGTAGCCACTGTCGATGACCTAACTGACTTGCTCGACTTCGACTCCGAAGACATCGATGGTATGGAAGGCGATGCCGGAGACGAACAGGAACCACTGCCCACAGGGCACTGGACGCCCACTTCATCACATGACATATACATGGTGAACACACCAAAAGAAAACGACGACGAGGAATGGAAGGACGCAACGAAGGGTTGTCCCCTCGAGAAGCAGACAAAGCGGCGGCGTAAGCACCGCTCCAAATCCCGCCTCAACAAAAACAACAATCATATAGACCCAACGTTAGAGCAGGGTGAACCATCATTGGATCACGGCAATACGGAGAATCAAACCGAACAACCTGACTCTGTCAAAGATAATAGTCCGGACGACCTCACACCGGACAGACACCCGGAGCAACAGAATGCCCGTCAACGGCTTGTTGCCACTGCGAGGAGTCTAAAAAAGTAGAAGCAAAGACTCAAGGCTGCACAAGACACACTCGAAATCAGATGGAGCAAAGTACGCAATGCAGCAGCGAAGTACGGCGGTAATCGCCCCACCAAGAGCTACCCGAAGCGGAAGTTGCTACCCGAATTCGATGAGGAGGCCTTAGATCCCCCACAACCAAAAATCGAAATGGCCACCTGGCCGGATAGACGTCCTCTCGGCCAACATAGAGCGGCAAACAACGCCACACATAAGCCAATACGCGATCCACGCGAGGGCTCGCATCAAAAGGACGGCGCAACCAGATCCATCTATGGACCACGCAAGCGCGCTCCAGCATACAATGCAACACAACAAACATCTGAACAACGCGTTACACCCAGATACAGGGGTGCCGCACACCCCCTATGTTTCACCGATGAGGTGCTGGACCATGAATTTCCAGAGGGATTCAAACCCGTAAACATAGAGGCATACGACGGAACAACAGACCCTAGGGTCTGGATTGAGGACTATATCCTCCATATCCATATGGCTCGAGGAGATGATCTCCACGCCATCAAGTACTTACCCCTCAAACTTAAAGGGCCAGCTCAGCACTGGCTTAAAAGCCTCCCCGAAAACTCCATTGGAAGCTGGGAAGAGCTCGAAGACGCTTTTCGGGCAAATTTTCAAGGGACTTATGTCCGACCCCCAGATGCGGACGATTTGAGTCATATAACTCAACAACCCGGAGAGTCAGCCCGAAAGCTTTGGAACAAGTTTCTTACTAAAAAGAACCAAATAGTTCACTGTCCAGACGCCGAAGCCTTAGCAGCTTTTAAGCATAGCATCCACGATGAATGGCTTGCCAGACACCTCGGCCAAGAAAAGCCGAGAACAATGGCAGCATTAACAAGCCTCATGACCCGCTTTTGCGCGGGTGAGGACAGCTGGCTAGCCAGATGCAGCACCAGCAACCCAAGTACATCCGAAGTTAGAGATGAAAACGGGAAATCACGAGGCAGCAAAAATAATAAGTGCCGGAATAAAGAAGACAGCCCGAGGAGCACGGCTGTAAACGACAGATTCAGAAGCTCTCAGCCAGGTCAGCAAAAGCCGCCCTCCAAAGGTGCCAAAGATGAACTGTCCAGCCTCAACAAAATTCTGGACCAAATATGTCAGATCCATAGCACCCCTGGTAAACCCGCTAATCATACCGACAGAGAATGTTGGGTCTTCAAGCAGTCCGGCAAGCTCAACGCCGTACACAAGGGGGAGGATACACCAAGCGAAGACGAGGATGAGCCTCTCAAGGAAGACACTGGGAACAAAAGAAATTTCCACCATAAGTCAAAACAGTAAACGTGTTACATGTGATCAAGGGGAGAAACAAAGTGGCACTCCCAGATAAATATGCCCAAGGGCCTATCACCGCGGAGTCCTGCCATTGGTCATTTCAACCAATCACTTTTGACCATCGGGATTACTTAGCAAGTATCCGGCATGCAGGATGGGCTGCCTTGGTGTTAGACCCAATAATTGACGGATACCACTTCACACGAGTCCTGATGGACGGTGGCAGCAGTCTAAACCTGATATATCAGGACACAATCCGCAAAATGGGGATAGACCCAACGAAAATTTGCCTCAGCAATACTACCGTTAAAGGAGTAATGCTAGGCCCAGGGGCTCATTGCACGGGCTCCCTGCTACTAGAAGTTATATTCGGCTTCCCCGATAACTTCCGTAGCGAAAATTTAACCTTCCACATTGCTCCATTCCAATGTGGCTATCAAGCACTACTTGGACGCGAAGCTTTCGCTCGCTTTAATGCAATACCGCATTACGCTTCCCTCACGCTTAAGATGCCCGGTCCGCGTGGCATCATTACAGTAAATGGAAATATTGAGCGATCCCTGCGCGCCGAGGAGGGTGCGGCTGCCTCGGCAGCCGCACACTAAAACGGCCTCACCAACTAAAGTATTCAATAGGTCGTCAAGACCATGGACACGGTTAGACGAGTCCGGCGCAGCTATATGAAATTCGTACAGGTTTGATGGCCACACCCCTATCACAAATACAAGGGGCTCAACGTGCACAGACAAGTGGCAATTTTTACTCATCTTGAAATTTACATGGTTCCTTTAAAACCTACCTTTTTGCACGACAACTTTTCACCTAAGTTCCTCTCTTTTACAGATGACCACCGTGCTACACCCATCTAGGATACGACACAACGGAGACACATGCGCAGACGTGCAGTAGGGACCCGTCCCAAGGATTCTTTTTAGATTAAGACCCTGCGTCAACCTTTTTACTGTCTCTTGTTGATACACATCCCTCGGATTCTCAGTACAATTGAGAAGGATGCTGGCGTCTTGGCATGTGGCCATGTCAGAATAATGCACGTACCTGGACACCATGGGCTTCTTACAAAGGGCACTGTTTAGGCCAGGTTTATACCATAAAGACAGAATACCTTAGGGAGTGTTCGGCGTCGCGAGTTTGGCCTTATATGCATCAGCTCTGAATCATGTCTTTGGTCAAATGTTGGGTTTTCCCGGCTCCTATGTTTTGGTACCTTACGTTCCGCTCTATCGGCTAAGGTAGCACTAGGAGAACTACTATGATTGTGCCCCGGGTCATTCGGACGAGCACCTCAGAAGAGAAAGCCAAAAACTGACTATCATGATATAGCGTGAGACTGGTCAACCACTCGATGACCTATTGGAATGTTAGAATTACTCCGCCTTAACGAAGGGCCGTTTCCCGACTAGGCATGCACATTCGGGAGAGTGCGGAGCACCAGGGGCTATATAGTAGCCCCACCGTCAAACTCCTATGGCTAAGTGAAAGTGTTAAAGCATTATAGTCCGGTTGCCTTGTTTGCTGCGTTATCACCTCCTTAATAGGGCCAAGACGTTGGGTTAAGTGTGAACACGCATCTTCTGCGAACACCTCCGCATTATATGCGTGGGGGCTGAAGCCGACGACTGCAATCTTTCAGGTTATACACATGTATACATAAACGACCGCACATGAGGCATCATAATTACTTTCAGGCAAAAGTATAAACATAGCCTTAATAAATTTCATAAAAACATTGTGCTTACAATGGGAATACATGTCACTCAAACATAATATTCTTCGAGCACTGGGCCTCTATCAAACGAGCACCCTCGAGAACCTCTTCGAAATAGTGCTCGGCAGCCACATGGCCTATGGCCGAACCCTGCGCCGCAACAGTGGTAGCATCCATCTCCGCCCAGTATGCTTTGACACGGGCAAGGGCCATCCGCGAGCCTTCTATGCACGCCGACCTCTTCATCGCATTGATGTGCGGCACCGCACCAAGGAACTGCTGCACTAAGCTGAAACAGTTGTTCGGCTTCAGCTTTTCCGGCCACAGCTGATCCACGATAGACCTCATGGCGAGTCCGGACAACCTATTGACTTCGGCCCATTCGGCTAGCTGATCAGTCAATGGAAGCGGACGCTCTGGAACATTAAATTCCAACCAGAACAACTTGCCCACTTCACGATCCGTTTGATCTTGGAAGTATTTGGCCGCATCGATAGTGCTCGCCACCAAGTCCATATATGCGTCTGCCGAACTCCACAGCCGATCTGGAGGGGCATACCATGGATCTTTGAACTTCCTCCGCAGCATGAAGGGCTTCCCAGCCGCAATATCCCCGGCTTCACGCAGCTCCTCCTTCTTCGCTCTCATAGCAGAGCGGGTGTCTTTGGTCGTCATCATGGCCTTTTCAAGGTCCGTCGCCTTCATTCGGTTTTCTTCTCCAAGGAACTGGCAACGGTCGGCAGTGTCTTTTAACTTTACAGCCATCTTGGCCATTTTCTCTTTGCTCTCGCAATGTGCAGCCTTCTCGGCCCTCAACTCTTGGGCCACCTTCAAAGCAGCCGCATTACTACTCCTTGCTTGTTCTTTGGCTCGGGCAAGTTCCGCCCGAAGGGCCTCCATAGTGGCAGCTCCATCTGCAGTCACAACATATTAAAGATACTGGCATCATGCTGCTCTTACTATGTGACACTCACCAGAAAGCATTACTTACCCTGTGCCTCGTCAAGCCGCCTATTAACAAGCTCGATGTCGGTATCTGCCGCATCCAGTTGCCGCTTCAGTTCGGCAAACTCATTAGTCCGGCTAGCCACCGGAGCTCCCACCACCTGCACATAAAGGCGGTTTGGTTACTACCTGGGACTACGATCCTCTGTTCGCCGCCGTTCTCGACGACAACCAGAGTCTCAGGGGCAACTATCTACACAGGGCACACCTAAAAATGTGTGATACTATCAAAATGTATCACGTACCTCAAAGCCTGTTAGTAGATTCATAAAGGCTTCATGCAATCCGCTTTCGGCGGACGAAATTCTTTCCATCACCGTACCCATTAATGTACGGTGTTCTTATGAGATGGCCGCTCGCTCCAACAGCTCCCTCAGTACGTCCGACCGCATACCAGGCGATGCGGGACTCTTTTGTTTGCTCTCTTCAAGAGCCGGACACTGAGGACTTTTGGTGACTATAGGATTATCTTTTGGCCTCACCGGATCCGGAGAGGCCCTCCGTGACGACACTTCAAGGCCACCCGCTTCTTGAGCGGGGGAGTCCGGGGGAGGCGTTTTGCTCTCCATCATCTCCGAAAGAAGATCCCCTGAAGACGAGCTCTACTGAGAAGGGCTAAGATCCGAACTACAAGATAAATGCTTCGGTTATTTTCCTCGTAAGTGAAGTAGTATATCTTCACTATTAAAGTACTTTTTGATTACTTACAGCTCGTTAGAGGGCAGATCCCCGCACAGACTTTGTGCGGCAAGAGCACCCTCCAAGGCAGGACCCTCTGGTGGAGACTTCTTCTCCCGTTTGGAAAACGTGGTTTCCGGATCTTCAGGGGTAGTCCTCTTCCTTCCCCGGGGTGAGAGAATACCAGATTCCTCCCCTGGGTTATCCTCCCTCACACAGGAGCCCGTTCCCTCGGTCGGAATGGGTAGCAGAGGAGGCCTGCTTTCGCCCCCTTCATTCCCCCCTTTATCTTCCTGTGAGGGCTCTGGGCAAGGTGCTAGCTCGAGCATCTTTTCCAGCACCGGATTCTCCAAGCCTTCTGGAAGGGGGGCCGAACACCGGATCATCTTTGCCTTTGTTGTCCAGTCCTGGTCATAGAGCGATTTCTCTGAATGACGTCATGATAAATGAAAGAGGGTGTGTTCGGCTAGAGGATAACTTACTTGGTCGGCAGTGCGGTTGCTGCTCAGGCCCACGTCCTCGGTAGTGTCCGGACACTCTATATGGGGTCCGAAGAATGATTTATACATCTCCTCGTGCGTCAGGCCGAGGAAATTCTGAATAGCGCGCGGTCCTTCTGGGTTGAACTCCCACATGCGAAGGGGCCGGCGTTTGCATGGCTGGATTCATCGAACCAACATGACTTGCATTACCATAATCAAACTAAAATCTCCTTCGAAGAGATCTCAAATGCGGCTCTGCAGTATAGGCACGTCCTTGGTTGGACCCCAGCTCAGCCCTCTGCTAATCCATGACATCAGTTGTGGTGGAGGGCCTGAGCAGAAAGCAGGGGCAGCCGCCCACTTGGCACTTCTGGGAGCTATGACGTAAAACCACTCCCGTTGCCATAATCCGGACACCTATGGAATGGAACCCTTTGGCCATGGAGCTCCAGCGATCTTGCTTATTAATGCGCCTCCGCACACTGCGTGCTGCCCCTCGACCATCTTCGGCTTCACATCAAAGGTCTTGAGCCACAGGCCGAAGTGAGGGGTAACACGGAGGAAGGCCTCACATACGACAATAAATGCCGAGATATGGAGAAAGGAGTCCGGGGCTAGATCATGGAAATCTAGCCCGTAATAAAACATCAACCCCCTAACGAAGGGATCCAGAGTGAGGCCTAGACCTCGGAGGAAGTGGGAGATGAACACGACGTCTTCGTTGGGTTCAGGAGTAGGGACGACCTGCCCTCGGGCAGGCAGCCGATGCGAAACCTCGGTGGTCAGGTATCTGGCCTCCCTCAACTTCTTGATGTCTTCTTCCGTAACGGAGGAGGACATCCACCGGCCTTGAAGGCTAGATCCGGACATGATTGAAGATCCGGAGCACCTGACCTGGGCTTTGGGTGTTAGAGCTCGAGGCGGGGGAAGGATTCGATTGAGCACGGGAGGGAAAAAATAGTAAAAGCCTTGTCCCTTTATAAAGAGCGTGAATATCAAGCGTCCTCTCCGTAGCCGTTTGGGACTTGCCTATAATCTAGGAGTCCTAGACACGGTTGGGTTACCCACGACCGTATTGATGAGAATCCCGTAATTAGGGGAACATGATCTTTGCTTTGACAAGACGTGTCCAAAACTGCCTCGCGTTATGTGCGGGGCTAGTTAAGGGAAACGGTTCGAATAATCACCGGGCCATGACATAATGTCGTTTTGCCAAAACAAGTCAGCAAATTAGATTTGCGAAAATATTATTCTCTCTACGGTGGTGTGTGGAACTTATTTTGCAGGGTCGGACACTATCCTTGTATTCAAATTCTTCCGTGATGTATTTGGAGGAGGAACCCGCCTTGCAATGCCGAAGACAATATGCACGCCGGACTCATTGTCATTGAAGCCTGGTTCAGGGGCTACTGAGGGAGCCCCGGATTAGGGGGTCTCTGGACAGCCGAACTATATCCTTTGGCCGGACTATTAGACTATGAAGATACAAGATTGAATACTTCATCTCGTGTCCAGATGGGACTCTACTTGGCGTGGAAGGCAAGCTAGGCAGTACGGATATGGATATCTCCTCCTTTTGTAACTGACCTTGTGTAACCCTAACCCTCTCCGGTGTCTATATAAACCGGAGAGTTTTAGTCCGTAGGACAAGAACAACAACAGACAGTCATACCATAGGCTAGCTTCTAGGGTTTAGCCTCTCTGATCTCGTGGTAGATCTACTCTTGTACTACCCATATCATCAATATTAATCAAGCAGGACTGAGGGACTCCTGGATTAGGGGGTGTCCTGATTGCCGGACTATACCTTCGGCCAGACTTCTGGACTATGAAGATACAAGATTGAAGACTTCGTCCCGTGTCCGGAGGGGACTTTCCTTGGCGTGGAAGGCAAGCTTGGCGATACGGATATGTAGATCTCCTACCATTTTAACCGACTCTGTGTAACCCTAGCCCTCTCCGGTGTCTATATAAACCGGATGGTTTTAGTCCATAGGACGAACTACAATCATACCATAGGCTAGCTTCTAGGGTTTAGCCTCCTTGATCTCGTGGTAGATCTACTCTTGTACTACCCATATCATCAATGTTAATCAAGCAGGACGTAGGGTTTTACCTCCATCAAGAGGGCTCGAACCTGGGTAAAACATCGTGTCCCCTGCCTCCTATTACCATCCGCCTAGACGCACAGTTCGGGACCCCCTACACGAGATCCACCGGTTTTGACACCGACATTGGTGCTTTCATTGAGAGTTCCTCTGTGTCGTCACTTTTAGGCCTGATGGCTTCTCTGATCATCAACAACGATGTGATCCAGGGTGAGACTTTTCTCCCCGGACAGATCTTCATATTCGGCGGCTTTGCACTACCGGCCAATTCGCTTGGTCATATGGAGCAGATCGAAAGCTACGCCCCTGGCCATCAGGTCAGATTCGGAAGTTTGAACTACACGGCCGACCTCCGCGGAGACTTGATCTTCGACGGATTCGAGCCACAGCCGAGCATGCCGCATTGTCATGATGGGCATGATCTAGCTCTGCCGCCGAACAATGCCCTGGAGGCCGCACCCGCATCAGCTCCGGCCCTTAATTCGGAGCCAATTGCGCCAATCAAGGATGGGTGGTTGGACACCGCCTCGGGGGCTGCAATCTCTACGGCGATCGAGCCGAACACCAGCCCTATTCTCTGCAAAGCCTGTGACTCCAAGGAGCCGGACTCCTCTCCAGACTCCGAGCCCTCCGCGCCCCTACCGATCGAACCCGATTGGGCACCGATCATGGAGTTCACTGCCGCGGACATCTTTCAGCACTCGCCCTTCAGCGATATTCTGAATTCACTAAAGTCTCTCTCTTTATCAGGAGAGCCCTGGCCAGACTATGGTCAGCAAGGTTGGGATGCAGATGAGGAAGAAATTCAAATCGCACCCACCACCCACTTCGTAGCCACTATCGATGATTTAACTGTCATGCTCGACTTCAACTCCGAAGACATCAATGCTATGGACGCCGATGCAGGAGACGATCAAGAACCAGCGCCTATAGGGCACTGGAAAGCCACCTCGTTGTATGATACATACATGGTGGACACCCCAAAAGAAGGCAATGGCGATGGAACAGTGGAGGATGACCCCTCCAAGAAGCAGCCTAAGCGCCGGCGTCAGCGGCGCCGCTCTAAATCCCGCCAAAGCAAAAACAGTGATTCTAGCACAGGAGATAATAACACCCTGGACAGTGCCAAAGACAACCACCTCCAGCAAGATTCAGCACAGGAGGATGGTGAAGCCATCCCTCATGAGAGAGCGGCAGACAGAGAGGTCGAGGACGATAATTATATGCCTCCCTCCGAAGACGAGGCAAGCCTCAACAACGACGAATTTGTCGTGCCAGAGGATCCCGTCGAACAAGAGCGTTTCAAACGTAGGCTTATGGCCACGGCGAGCAGCCTCAAGAAAAAACAGCAACAGCTTAGAGATGATCAAGATTTGCTAGCCGACAGATGGACAGAAGTCCTTGCGGCCGAAGAGTATGAACTCGAATGCCCCTCCAAGAGCTACCCAAAGCGCAGGTTGCTACCCCAATTAGAGGAGGAAGCACCTAAACCTACATCACCAGCGCATGATGCGGCCGACCGGCGACCCCGTGGTCGCGATAGAGAGGCCTCTCGGCCCTCCACTCAAGCCGCACCCCGGCGCCGCTCAAAAAATACCAAGGCATGGGAAAATGCGCCAGACCTACGAGATATATTGGAGGACAAGGCAAAGCAAACAAGATCGATCTACGGATCACGTGGGCGCCCCACGGCACGAGATAGTACTCGTCACGCCGGATACAGTAAATCTGGCCGGGCCGAACACAGTAGACAAAGCTCATTTGAGTTGCGTCGTGATATAGCCCAATACAGAGGCGCTGCACACCCACTATGCTTCACAGATGAAGTAATGGATCATCAAATCCCCGAGGGTTTCAAACCCGTGAACATCGAATCATACGATGGAACAACAGATCCTGCGGTATGGATCAAGGACTATCTCCTTCATATCCACATGGCCTGCGGTGATGACCTACACGCCATCAAATACCTCCCACTTAAGCTTAAAGGACCAGCTCGGGATTGGCTTAACAGCTTGCCAGCAGAATCAATTGGTTGTTGGGAGGACCTGGAAACCGCATTCCTCGACAATTTCCAGGGCACTTATGTGCGACCACCAGACGCCGATGACCTTAGCCACATAATTCAGCAGCCAGAGGAATCGGCCAGACAATTCTGGATGCTGTTCCTTACAAAGAAAAATCAAATCGTCGATTGTCCGGACGCAGAGGCCCTAGCAGCCTTCAAGCATAACATCCGCGACAAGTGGCTTGCACGACACCTAGGACAGGAAAAGCCGAAATCTATGGCAGCCCTCACGACACTTATGACCCGCTTCTGCGCGGGAGAAGACAGCTGGCTAGCTCATAGAAATAACATGACCAAGAGCCCTGGCAATTCGGACACCAAGGACAGCAGTGGCATGTCGCGTCGCAACAAGCAAAAGCGCCGCATTAACGGCGACAATGCTAAGGATACGGCAGCTAATGCCGGATTCAGAGGCTCTAAACCCGGTCAACGGAAAAATCCATTCAAAAGAAATACTCCGGGCCCGTCCAGTTTGGACCGAATACTCGACCGCTAATGCCAGATACATGGCACCCCCGAAAAACCAGTCAATCACACCAACAGGGATTGTTGGGTGTTCAAGCAGGCAGGCAAGTTAAATGCCGAAAGCAGAGACAAGGGGCTGCATAGTGATGACGAGAAGGAGCCCCGGCCGCCGAACAACAGTGGACAGAAAGGTTTTCCCCCACAAGTGCGGACGGTGAACATGATATACGCAACCCACGTACCCAAGAGGGAGCGGAAGCGTGCGCTAAGGGACGTATACGCGATGGAGCCAGTCGCCCCAAAGTTCAACCCATGGTCTTCCTGCCCGATCACTTTTGATCGAAGGGACCACCCCACTAGCATCCGCCATGGCGGATTCGCCGCATTGGTTCTAGACCCAATTATTGACAGATTTCACCTCACTAGAGTCCTTATGGACGGCGGCAGCAGCCTGAACCTGCTTTACCAGGATACAGTGTGGAAAATGGGCATCGATCCCTCGAGGATTAAACCCACTAAAACGACCTTTAAAGGCATCATACCAGGTGTAGAGGCCAACTGTACAGGCTCAGTTACACTTGAAGTGGTCTTCGGATCTCCGGATAATTTCCGAAGTGAGGAGTTAATCTTCGACATAGTCCCATTCCGCAGTGGCTATCACGCACTGCTCGGGCAAACCGCATTTGCTAAGTTCAATGTGGTGCCGCACTACGCATACCTCAAGCTCAAGATGCCAGGCCCTCGAGGAGTCATCACGGTCAATGGAAACACCGAACGCTCTGTCCGAACGAAGGAGCATATGGCGGCTATCGCAGCAGAAGTACAAAGCAGCCTCTCAAGGCAATTCTCCAGTCCGGCCATTAAACGTCTGGACACCGTCAAGCGCGCCCGGAGTAACCTACAACAAGACCGCCTGGCACGTTTCGAGCAAGCGTAGCAATGCGGCCCCAACCCCAGCCCTCACGAACTTGCGAAACCAGTGTTGCGCGTAGATAACTACGCTCTGGAAATACCATGGGCATAGGGGGAGGGGCACCATCATGGCATGCCCGAAACGCGGCTTAAACCGCACTAGGGGCTGCCGATTTCTTAATTTTCTCTTATTTTCAGGACTCCATTCTTTGGGAGGCTTGTCCGGCAGTACAATTGCCACACAAACGATATAACCAGGGAAGCAGAAAGCTACGCCACACTATGGAACTCTAAGGTGGTCTCTATAACAAGCAGTATACCTGTTTCAAATACCATTCCGCAGCTCGCCCCTGGAAAGGACATGTTAAATAGTCTCATCTTTTGCTTATTGCCCTATTTGTATCATTCTGCTTTGATCACAGCTTTTTTAAATAAACAATGCATAGCTTCTGTCTATTATTGTATTACTCTTTTTTACGAATATATGTTCATTAATGACATGTTGCACCCGTACACTTTGGTATGGCCAATACGCCAGGGGCTTAAGTACCCCACAATACGGTGTGAGAAGTCCGAACACTTTCACAAGTGCGGCACCCCGAACTTATAGCATTATATGCATCGGCTCTGAATCATGTCTTGCGTCAATAGTTGGGTTTGCCCGGCTCCTATGTTTTGGTACCTTACGTTCCGTTATATCGGCTAAGGTAGCACTTGGAGAACTACTGCGATTGTGCCCCAGTTGAGCTGGGCTAAGCCCCTCAGTAGAGAAAGCTAAAACTGACCGTCATGATGAGGCGAGAGCTGGTCGCTGTTCGAGAGGTTTTCGAGTCCCTAAAGACTTATGCCGCTTAGAGCGAGGAGTCGGCTTTGTCCGGCCTAGGCGTGGATAGCGCCCCGAACTCGGTCTTCTGAACACTAGGGGCTTCGCCAAAATTTCAAATTATAGAATTCTATGGCTAAGTGAGAGTGTTCAAGCATTATAGTCCGATTGCCTTGTTCGTTGTGTTGAGCGCCTCCCTCGAAGGACCCAAGAATGGGAAAAAGAGCGCTCATGTTTATCCCGAACACCCCAGCACTCATGGCATGAGGGCAGAAGCCGACGACTCACCATCTCTCAAATTTGATAAATGACCGCACAGAAGGTAATATTTTAAATTCAAAAGCATTGCTTAGCGCATATGAACAAGTTTTTAGTGTACAGGATCACAAATGCGAGTTTACTCAAAAATTACATCTTTGGAGCATTCATCCGCTATAAGGCGGGCACCCTTCAGGACGCCCTCATAATACGCTTCCGGGACGCGATGCTCCTTGCCCGGCGGCGACCCTTCCTTTACCAGCTTCTCTGCATCCATCTTGCCCCAGTGCACTTTAGCACGGGCAAGCGCCCTATGGGCACCTTCGATGCAGATGGAGCGCTTGATTACTTCAAGCCGTGGACAGGCATCCACCAGCTGCCTCACCAGCCTGAAGTAGCTCCCAGGCAGAGCCTCCGCAGGCCAAAGCCGAACTATGAAGCCCTTTATGGCCTATTCTGCCACCTTGTGGAGCTTGACCATTTGCTTCAGCTGGTCGCTCAAAGGCACCAGGTATCCGGCCTCAGCATACTGAGACCAGAACACCTTCTCCGTTGAGCTCCCCTCCTCGGCTCGGTAGTAGGCGGCGGCATCAGACGCACTGCGGGGCAAATCTACGAATACTCCTCGAGAGCTCTGGACTCCGGTAAGTAACAAGTAATTCACTTTCACGTGCTTGCTTTGCATAATGAATGCCTTACCCGCCGCTATCTTATTAATCGCTTCAATTTCTTGGAGGGCTTTCTGGGCTTCGGCCTTGGCAGACTTCGCGCCTTTGAGGGCTGCCGCAAGCTCGGACGCTTGCGTCTTTGAGTCAAGCTCCAAACTCTCGTGTTTTTTCACGAGAGCTTGGAGCTCTTTCTGCACCTCCTCCACCCGCGCCTCCTGCTTCCCTCTCTCTGTGCGCTCCGTGGCCGCTCTGTTTTCGGCCTCGGATAACGCTTGCTTAAGGGTTGCCATCTCGGTCGTGGCCCCTATAATAGCACGTTGATCCTGTCATTTTTTGCAACAACATCTTCTCTATATACTTGCGCAAGGTATTACTTACCTTCCTTCTCCTCAAGTTGCCTGTTGGCATGGCCGAGCTCGTTCTCGGACCGCGCGAGGTTTTTCTTTAGCGTATCCACCTCCGCAGTCAGTGCGGCGGAGGCTAGCAGTGAAGCCTGCATATGCATATTGACTTGATTATGTTAGACTCCTACGAATGTTATTAGATCCTCGATTCGGCTTTTCTTTCCAAACACCGAACAGAGCATCAGGGGCTACTGTCTATGCGGTAATATTTTTACATATTCTTCACTTACCTCAAAGCCTATTAGAAGGTTGGCACAGGCTTCAGTCAGTCCGCTCTTGGCGGACTGAACCTTCTGGATCACCACACTCATAATAGTGCGGTCCTCCTCGTCAATGCAGGCGCCTTTAAGCACCTCCAGCAAACTGTCTGGTGCCTCTGGTTGGACGGAAGTCACCGGCTCGGTAGGCTTGCTCCTCTTGGAAGGAGGCTGCCTACCGGAGTCTGGAACCGTTGAAGGTTCCGGCATGGTGTCTGGCTCAAAGCCGGACTCGGGGCCCTTGGGGGTTTTATCCCCTTTGCGCCTAGAGTCCGGGAGGTCGCCTTGCGGGGCCTCCAGGACCACCTCCTCCTGGCTTGGAGCCTGTTGGGATAGCACGTCGGCGTCGTCCATAGGGTGGGGGAAGGCAGCAGGTGGAAGTGAATTCACGTTCGACAAATCCAGGGAGCCGCTCGACGACTCGTCGAGCCATCCTTGGGCGGACTGCATAGTCATATTCGGCGTAAGGAGGAGCTGTGCAAGAAAGGAACACTATGAATTGCTCTAGTGTCTGAATACTTACGATCTCGCCAGGGGCTTGGCCCTGTGCGGCCACTCCTCTTCGCCATCGTCGGCGTTGGTGGAGTAGTCCGGAGGAGGGGTCTTCCCCTTCTTGGACCCTTCGGCCTCCCTAGTTGGGGCGGCCTTCCTCTTCTTCCCCCCCCCCCCCCCCCGCTAGAGGGGGAGAGGTCTCTTCTTCCTCCTCCTCGTCTTCACGGGAGGAGTGCGCCTTGGAGTCGTCGGATGATGAATCCAACGCCTCCTGGCGCCGGGCACTCTTTCGAGTCCCCGTGTCCTTGTTCTTGGCCTTCTTCACAGGGACAACATAGGGTGTCGGAGCCAGCAGCTTCGCCAAGCGAGCGTATGCTAGGCCTTCGGGCAAAGGAGCCGGACAGTTGATCTGTCCGGACGTCTCCTGCCAATCATGTCAAAGGTAAGGGAGCTTAGATCCCGCATGGAGTCAAACTATGAAAAACTAATACCCTGTAAAAGGTAAAAATAGCTTACCGCACGAGCGTGACGCTGCATGCTGAATCCGCGATCCTCGGTAGCGGATGCGGGGGCCTCGGTACCCTTGAAAAGCACCTTCCAGGCATCTTCGTGCATCGTGTCGAAGAGCCTGCTCAGAGTTCGGTGCCGCGCCGGGTCGAAGTCCCACAGGTTGAAAGCCCGTTGTTGAAACGGGAGGATCCGGCGGATGAGCATAACCTTGACTACGTTGACAAGTTTGAGCTTCTTGTCCACCCGGGTTTGGACGCATGTTTGGAGTCTGGTCAACTCACCTTGCTTACCCCACGACAGGCCCATCTCAGGAGGTGAGCCGCGTAGGGGGTCCGGATCGGAACTCGGGGGCTGCGACCCATTCAAGGTCGCGCGGCTCGGTGATGTAAAACCACCCCGATTGCCACCCCTTTAGGGACTCCACGAAGGAGCCCTCGAGCCATAGGACGTTGGGCATCTTGCCCACCATGGCGCCTCCGCATTCCGCCTGGGTGCTGCGCACCACCTTCGGCTTGACATTAAAAGTCTTGAGCCATAGGCCGAAATGAGGGCGGATGCAGAAGAAAGCCTCGCACACGACGATAAACGCCGAGATGTTGAGGACAAAGTTTGGGTCCAGATCGTGGAAATCCAGGGCATAGTAGAACATGAGCCCCCGGAAAAATGGGTGGAGAGGGAAGCCCAGTCCGCAGAGAAAATGGGGGAGGAACACCACCCTCTCATGGGGCCTAGGGGTGGGGATGAGCTGCCCCTCTTCGGGAAGCCGATGCGCAATGTCGTTAGACAAGTATCCGGCCTTCCTCAGTCTTTTGATGAGTCCCTCCATGACGGAGGAGACCATCCACTTGCCTCCCGCTCCGGACATGGCTGGAGAAGGTTGAGGTGGGGTATGCGGACTTGGGCGATGGAGCTCGAGTGCACGGAAATGGATAGGCAAAGGAGGAAGAAGGCGTGGATGAAAAGGTGGATCCTTATCCCCCTATATGGGTGGACGCGACTATGCGTCCCCACTAGCCTAGTAAAACTCGCTTATCTCCCAAGCGTCGTAATCAATGGCGCAGTTGGGTTACCCACGCCCGTATTGATGAGAATACCGGAATAAGGGAACACGATCTCTGCTTTGACAGGACGTGCCAAGGAAACCGCCTCACTAAACGCGCTGAGGTGGGACAGTAAAACGATTCAAATAAAGACTTGGCCATGGTGTGGTGTCACGCTATGGAATACGTCAGCAGATTAGATTTGTGTAAATATTATTCTCTCTATGGCAATATGTGGAAACTTATTTTGCAGAGCCGGACACTACCTTTGTGTTCAAAGTCTTCTATGAAGTATTTCGAGGAGGAACCCGCCTTGCAATGCCGAAGACAATCTGCACGCCGGACTCGTCGTCATTGAAGCCTGGTTCAGGGGCTACTGAGGGAGTCCTGGATTAGGGGGTGTCCGAATAGCCGAACTATACCTTCGGCCGGACTCCTGGACTATGAAGATACAAGATTGAAGACTTCGTCCCGTGCCCGAAGGGGACTTTCCTTGGCGTGGAAGGCAAGCTTGGCGATACGGATATGTAGATCTCCTACCATTGTAACCGACTCTGTGTAACCCTAGCCCTCTCCGGTGTCTATATAAACCGGAGGGTTTTAGTCCATAGGACAAACAACAATCATACCATAGGCTAGCTTCTAGGGTTTGGCCTCCTTGATCTCTTGGTAGATCTACTCTTGTACTACCCATATCATCAATATTAATCAAGCAGGACGTAGGGTTTTACCTCCATCAAGAGGGCCCGAACCTGGGTAAAACATCGTGTCCCCTGCCTCCTGTTACCATCCGCCTAGACGCACAGTTCGGGACCCCATACCCGAGATCCGCCGGTTTTGACACCGACAAGGACGTAGGGTTTTACCTCCATCAAGAGGGCCCGAACCTGGGTAAAACATCGTGTTCCCTGCCTCCGGTTACCATCCACCTTAGACGCACAGTTCGGGACCCCCTACCCGAGATCTGCCGGTTTTGACACCGACAACACCTAATACCACTAAGTTAGAGCACGTGCATTGACAATGTTTTAAAGAGGTTTTAAATGGAGAATGCTAAGAAAGCTTTTCTCCCAATGTCACATGGCATAACACTTAGCAGAAATCAATGTCCTAAGACAGTTGATGAGGGAGTGGAAATGAATGGAGTACCATATGCCTCTCCAATTGGCTCCACCATGTATGCTATGATATGTACAAGATTAGGTGTTCCTTATGCGCTAAGTGTTAGTAGCAGATACCAGAGTTATCCAGGAGTGGCTCACTTGATAGTAGTTAAGAATATTCTTAAGGGATTTCTATTTTTGTGCCCCTACTTTCTTAGTTTTGCCCCGCCACCTTAACACTCCTCACTTTTCCAAGCCTCCCTTGTGTCACATCCCTAGCTTTACCTTGGCCTTGGACTAGCTTGGTTGTTGTATCATGTTAAAATTCAAATGAAATTCGAATTGGGGAATTTTCAAAGCCTCAGAATCCTTCTAAAAATGATCAAGATAAAATTGCTTCAAATAAGTCCAAGAAAATGTTCTTGTTATCCTCTGGAAATATTGGCAAGAGGTAAAATCCAAACCAATATTTTTGGTGTCTCAGAAACATTTATTTTGGGCATTTGAATTAAATCAATAACTATTTGAATTGGATTTATATCTACTATTAAATAAATATAGGTCCAATAATTCTGAAATATTTTATGGAGCTTTGGTTTAATTCTTCTAGCTTCTAAAAATATTTCCAGAAGCAACAAAATTGAATTGGTTTCAAAACCAAATTCAAAACAAACCTGCAAAACAGAAAACAGAACAGAAATAGAAAAAAACAAAGAGAGGAAAAACCCACTTGGCTTACCTGCAGCCCACCTGGCCTGGCACTGCTGGCCCAGCACACCAGGCCCTCGACCGTCTTCAACCTCCTACCAGTGGGCAGGAGGGCGTGTGGCCGCCGTGCGCGCCCACGCGCTCCGCGCCACCTCCTGCTTGCCGACGAGCCCCTGGACGCGTGGACGATTTTCCCTGTGTCTTCACGATCCCGCTGATCCCCTCTCACTCTCTCTCGAGCTCATCCCCCTCCTCTGCTCTTTCTCCATCTCACCACCGTCGCCGCCGTTGGCTGTACCTAAGGCCACCGACCACCCCTCGCCCTGCCGCTGAGCCTAGAAGCTCCGCCGCATCGTCCTCGACCTCCTCATTGAGCTACGCAACGCCGAACGCTCCGGAGCCTCGCCAACACCGCCGTCTCCGTCCTCGGGTGCCAGAGATCCCCGCGGACGTTTCGCCGGACCCCGTGTCTCCCTTGCCTCTCCAGCAGCACCAGAAGAACCGCGATGAGCCTCTGCACCGTTTTTCCCATACCCCGTCGCCTAATTCACCCTCCAGCCGCCGTTCCCACCGAAGCTGTGAGCTCTTGGCCGCCGGCGATAGTGCAGACGAGGCCATGCGCACTGTAGCCCGTGACCGAGCACTCCATCTTGCTCAGCACGCTCCCCGTAGCACATATCACCCCACCGCCGTCCTCCCCGTGCACCACAACGCGACCCCGCATGCAACCGAACTCCGACCGCCGCCGCGAGGTTGTTTCCGGCGAGCTCCGCTCACCCCACAACCTCCCACCTGCTCCCCTGGATGCGGGCGAGCAAGGGCTACTCCCTGGTGCCCTCGGCACGTGCAGCCGACGCCCGTAGCGTGTTTCCGGCGTGCCTCTGCCGCGCTGGATGGTCGCCGGCGGACTAACCCCGGCCGTGCTGACGTGGCCAGGTTAATTAGGCGTTAACCACCTCTTAATAAAAGCCAAGAGTCACAGACAGCCAAGCCCCACCTCATAATTAACCACAGGGTTATTCCCTGCTTTAATTAAGCTAATGCTTTGACCCGCCACCTCAGCGTTGACCTAGCCCCACTAGTCAGCCTCTGTTCTTGCCCTGTTACACTGACGTGTGGACCCCACATGTCGGGTTTGACCTGGACCGCGCCCTGTTGACCTGCTGACGTCATGATGATGCAGTGCTGACGTAGTAATGTTTTCTGGAATTAAAATAAATCAGAAATGATTTATAAATTTCAGAAAATACCCCAAACTCCTAAAAATCATAGAAAATCAACCGTAGCTCAGAATTAAATAAATTATATATGGAAAATTATTAGAAAAATTCAAGGAATCCATCTGTACCATTTTCATGCATGTTTGAACAATGTTTGTCCTCTGCTTTGGACAAAACAAATAAAAGGCATTTAAATAATCATATATGGAGTTGGAATTTGAATCATGTATTCAAACCAACTTCATTTAAATCATAGCTAGATGCATTAGCTCAAATCACAGGATATTGCCATGTCATGATCATGCATCATATGGTGGCATTGCATTGATTGTGTTCGTTCTCAGTTGCCGGTGTTTGTCCCCTCTCGATAGACGTGGTTCCGACGATGTGATCGATGACACCGATGAAGAACTATACTATCTTCAGAAGTGCCAGGCAAGCAAAACCCCCTTGTTCATTCTGATACAATCCCACTCTCTCGCTCCTGCTCTCTTTTACTGCATTAGGACAACAGCGATTCAACTGTTACATGTTGCGGTAGTTGAACCCCTTTC
Organism: Triticum aestivum; assembly: GCF_018294505.1. Taxonomy (NCBI): domain Eukaryota; kingdom Viridiplantae; phylum Streptophyta; class Magnoliopsida; order Poales; family Poaceae; genus Triticum; species Triticum aestivum. The sequence continues at coordinate 420,445,100 of NC_057797.1, forward strand.
CTCTGCATGACCTGTCATTGCCACAGTAAATAGATGAAACCCACTAGCATGAGTAGGAGTTGTTTGAACCCTGATGTGCCTACTCATTCATGCTTGTTTGTCATGCCTCCTACTGCTTAGGGTTGAGTCAGGTCTGATTCATCAAGGATGAATTGGAATGGTGTTGAACATGTCCTACTGTGTGTGAGCTAAGTGTGTGAACACGATTTGGTAAAGGTAGCGATGAGAGGCCATGTAGGAGTACATGGTGGGTTGTCTCATTGCAGCCGTCCTCAGGAACTGAGTTATGTGTTTGTGATCCATGAACAGTTACTACAACACATTGGGTTCCGGTAACTCGGCCCCTCTCAGCTTATTAATCAACTCGATCTCTGTCCAGGAGTTGCAACTAGTTTCTGGTGTTTGTAGGTAGTGTTAGTAGTCTACCAAGTGGCACCCGGTACAGGTGGGCTTGGGACAGACTAGGCACAGTGGCACGGTGTACCAAGTGGCACCCGGATGGTGGGCTTGGGAACCCTGCTCACATCATTTGGGGCCGTGAGCGACACCCCGGCTGGATCTCCTTGCGGATGGAACCCGAATAGGCGATAAACCTGGACTAGAGACTTGTTGGTTAGTCAGGTCGTGGCCGACTCCCTCACCCGGCTTCCGCTTGAAGGTTGCCGAGGTACATGACGTGTACAGGGCGATAAGTGGCGACAGCGTGTGTGAAGAAGTACACCCCTGCAGGGTTATCATTATCTATTGGAATAGCCAGATTCCTTGGATATGGAAACTTGGACCCCTTGCATAGTTCATAGACAAGTGAAAGTGGATACTCTAAAATGCGCAAGATAAGTGTGAGTGCTATGGATGGCGTTCTCGCAGGGAGACGGGAGCGGATCCATAGTGGTGTATTGGTATGGTGAATTTGTGGACTCGTGTGCGCCACCTCAAAAGAGTTACTTGCAGTCGTAGTTCAGGTTAGCCACTGAGTCAAAGCTGGCTTGCTGCAGTCAAACTCCACCATCCCTTATTGATACTGATGCATATGTAGTTAGTTCTGATGTAAGTCTTGCTGGGTACATTTGCACTCACGTTTGCTTAATTTATGTTTTGCAGAGAGATGTCAGTCTCGCTAGTAGTTCCACATGGACCTCGACATTTAGCTTGATACCTCAGCTACTATCTTGCGCCCTCGGTAGGATCTTCTAGATAGTCAGGCTTCTCAGCCTTTCTCATTTGTAGATGTTTGTACTCAGACATGTTAAGCTTCCGCGCGTGCTTTGACTTGTATGCTCTGAATGTTGGGTCATGAGACCTATGTTTGTAATATCTCGCTCCTCGGAGCCTAATGAATAAATACTTGAGTCGTAGAGTTATGTTGTGATGCCATGTTGTATTTACACATATCGAGCATATTGTGTGTATGATTGAAATGCTTGGTATGTGTGGGATTCAACAACCTAGTTGTTTATCCTTGGTAGCCTCTCTTATGGGGAAATGTAGTCTTGTGCTTCCATGAGCCATAGTAGTCCGCTACAGCCCGGTTCACCAGAGTCCTGCTAGCCCAGCACTACTGCTCCGGAACACTTGACTGGCCGACATGTGATTCACTTCGTTCCTGTGTCTGTCCCTTCGGGGAAATGTCACGCGGTGACATCCGGAGTCCTGCTAGCCTACTATAGCCCGGGTTCCCGGAGTACTGTTAGCCCAGTTGCTACAACCCGGATTCACACGCTGCTGACCGACATGCTCGATGTTGATTCATGTATGCATGTCCCCGTAAGTTAGTGCCACTTTGGGTTCACGACTAGTCATGTCGGCCCGGGTTCTCTGGCATATGGATGCTAGCGACACTATCATATACGTGAGCCAAAGGCCGCAAACGGTCCCAAGCCATGGTAAGGCGACACCCATGGGAATACCTTGCGTGAGGCCGCAAAGTGATATGAGGTGTTACAGGCTAGATCGGTGTGACTTAGAATCGGGGTCCTGACACCTTGTCCATAGCCCCTCAAATGCTTAGATGAAGCATTCCGTTGGGTCAAAGCCCATCATTGACCATTACTTGGGTGACGTCCTGACAAGTGGGACCTCAAGAGTGCGCCACTGACATTGCATCCCATCCAATGGGCTGAGCCAGTGCGACACATGTGCGTATGTTCTTAAGAGCCTGGGTCGGCCTGTTCAACATGCATGAACAGTGTTAAGTACCACTTTCCATTTCTAATCAATCTTACAAATTCATAGAACATTCATTTCAAATCCAATTGAGTTGATTCAAGTTCCTAAATTCATCATATCCGCAGGCCTATGTAATACTCCCTCCGTCCCAAAATAAGTGTCTAAAGCTTAGTCCAACTTTGTACTAAAGTTAGTACAAAGTTGATACACTTATTTTGGGACGGAGGGAGTAGCTAATTTTCATAATTATACATGAAGGTTTTCTATGTATTTTTAATTTATATATAATATATATAGGACTTCATCATATCTTTATGTAAGCCTAAATAATCCACAAACTTCATCCACATAGATTAGGTGCATATCAGGATGTAGTGTTCCATCTTCTACATAAAGATTAGCTTGCAGTTTCTCTATCATACCTGAAGGAATTTCATAATAAATATTTTTAGTAGGTGCATTAGGTTGAGGAGAAACTCTTTGTGCTTCCGGTCGAGGTGAAGATACCTTGAATAAAACCCTCACGGGATGGTTTTCCATAGTAACAAGTAATAGTAAATTTAAGAACGTAATATAAATGTTTCCTTACCAAAGGCGCTTCACTCCTCGGCAACGACGCCAGAAAAGAGTCTTGATGACCCACAAGTATATGGGATCAATCGTAATCCTTTTGATAAGTAAGAGTGTCGAACCCAACGAGGAGCAGAAGGAAATGACAAGCGGTTTTCAGCAAGGTATTCTATGCAAGCACATAAATTATCGGTAACAAATAGTTTGGTAGAAAAGTAATTCGTAGTGGGTAACAAATAACAAGTGTAGCAAAGGTGCACCAAGGTGGCCCAATACTTTTATAGCAAAGTACAAGCCTGGACGAGCTCTTATATAAAGCAAAGCGCTCCTAAGGACACATGGCAATTATCATCAAGTTAGTTTTCATCATGCTCATATGATTCGTGTTCGTTACTTTGATAATTTGATATGTGGGTGGATCAGTGCTTGGGTGCTGTCCTTACTTGGACAAATCTCCCACTTATGATTAATCCCTCTCGCAAGCATCGGCCAATACGAAAGAAGTATTAAGATAAATCTAACCATAGCATTAAACATGTGGATCCAAATTAGCCCTTTATGAAGCAACACATAAACTAGGGTTTAAGCTTCTATCACTCCGGCAACCCATCATCTACTTGCTACTTCCCAATTCCCCCCCCCTACGCCCAAATCATGGTGAAGTGTCATGTAGTCGACATTCACATAACACCACTAGAGGAAAGACAACATACATCTCATCAAAATATCGAACAAATACCAAACTCACATGATTACTTATAACAAGACTTCTCCCATGTCCTCAGGAACAAAAGTAACTACTCACAAAACATATTCATGTTCATGATAAGAGGGGTATTAAATAACATTAAGGATCTGAACATATGATCTTCTACCAAATAAACCAACTAGCATCAACTACAGGGAGTAATCAACACTACTAGCAACCCGCACGTACCAATCTGAGGTTTTGAGACAAAGATTGAATACATGAGATGAACTAGGGTTTGAGATGAGATGGTTCTGGTGAAGATTGGTCCTCTCGCGATGAGAGGATCGTTGGTGATGACGATGTCTTTGATTTCCCCTTCATGAGGGAAGTTTCCCCGGCAGAATCGCTCCCCCGGAGCCCTAGATTGCTTCTGCTCAAGTTCCGCCTCGAGACAGCGGCCCTTCATCCCGAAAGTCTTCTGTCTATTTTTTCTAGGTCAAAACCCTTCATATAGGAGAAGAAGGGCACCGAGGGCTGGCCAGGGGCCCACAAGCTCAGGGGGTGCCCCAGGCTTGTGGCCACCTGGTGGGTCCCCTCCTGCCCTCCTGGTATTTCTTTGCCCAATATTTTTTATATTCCAAAATAATTTCCCATAAAGTTTCAGGACATTTGGAGTTGTGCAGAATAGGTATCTCATATTTGTTCCTTTCCGGTCCAGAATTCCAGTTGCTGGCATTCTCCCTCTTCATGTGAATCTTGCAAAGCAAGGGAGAATAGGCATGAGAATAGCATCATGAAGTATAATAGTAGTCCATAGTGCAATAAATATCAACATAAAAACATGGTGCAAAATGGACATATCAACTCCCCCAAGCTTGGACTTCGCTTGTCCTCAAGCAAAAGACGAAATCGATAATCATGACCACATGTTTAGAGATAGAGGTGTCAATAAAACCAAATACAAACATGGAGGCATCATGATCATCATTAGAACAACAATATATTGTCATATAACTTCTCGTGCTAAAGTGATAGTTTGTTCACAAGATAAAGTACGAACCATAAACTTCATTGGAAACTAACAAACCATGATCTTAGTCATTGATGCAATTGCAATTTGTCATAATGTCAGAAAGAGTCCATGTAAGATATTTTATTTAGCAAGTTCACATACTCAACCATCATTTAGTCTTTCATAATTGCTAACACTCATGCGATACTTATGAGATCAAAGCTTTAGTCAAACACATAGAAAGATATGGGCTTATAATTTCACCTCCCAACCGTTTACCTCAAGAGTAATGTCAACAGTAATAACTCATGTCACCTACATCTAACTGGATATGTGTGTCTTGATTTCTCTCCAACACATGGTGCTTTCCAAAAAGAGAAAAATAAAAGGGGTGGTAAAGATCACCATGACTCTTTCATAAAGGTAGGTATTTAAAAGTACAATATATGCCCTTCACAGAGGGAATCAGAGGTTGCCATGCGCTTTTTATTTGGATTCACAAAATCCTATGCAAAGGAACGTCACTTTATATTGCCACTTGTGATAACGAACTTTATTATGCAGTCCGTCGCTTTTATTTCTTCCCCATCACAAGTTCATACAAAGCTTATTTTCCTCACACTAAAAGGTCATACATATTTAGAGAACAATTTTTATTGCTTCGCATAGATGATAGCTTACTTGAAGGATCTTACTCAATCCATAGGTAGGTATAGTGGACTCTCTTGACATGAAACTGGGTTAATAGTTTTTGGATGCACAAGTAGTATCTCTACTTCATACAAATTTTTGGCTAGCATGGGATGGAAAGCAAGCTCCACATGTTGGAGGATCCATGACAATATAACTTTTATTCGGATATAAGAAAACATAACCCATTACGTTGTCTTTCGTGTCCAACATCAACTTATTAGCATATAATATTTTAATGAGTGATCACAATCAAAAAAGATGTCCAAGATAGTACATTTATATGTGAAACATCTCCTTCTTTATTACTTCTCATTAATTGCAACAATGAGCAATACTATGTTTGTCAACCTTCAACAAATTTCATGCATCATACTTCTTATATGTGAAGTCATCACTCTCCATAAGATTATTATATAATCTCATATTTCCTTTATTCTTTTTCATTTCTAAGATCAAAGAAAGAAATTATAACACTCAATCAAAACTAATCTTTATTATCTAACTCTCATACTCGATTACATAGATAGATCATGAAGCAAAAACTTAAAGACTAGATCATACTAAAACTTTTATTCTACTAGATTATGATTTAACCAAAAGGATCGAACTAAGATAGACGATAATGATAAAGATGTGATGGTGATACGATACCGGGGCACCTCCCCCAAGCTTGGCACAAGCCAAGGGGAGAGCCCATTGTCGGTGTCAAAACCGGCGGATCTCGGGTAGGGGGTCCCGAGCTGTGGATCTCGGATGAAAGAGGAACAAGGGATGAAGGACACAATGTTTACCCAGGTTCGGGCCCTCTCGAAGAGGTAAAACCCTATGTCCTTCTTGATTATATTGAAGTGTATAGGATGATTATAGAGTCGATCTACCACGAGATTAGATGAAGTAAACCCTAGGCGAGTAGGATGATGGTTGTTGTTATAGCCTCTACGGACTAAACCTTTTGGTTTATATAGACACTAGGGGTACTAGGGTTACACATGGTCGGTTCCAAGGAAAGGATAAAAATGCCGATTCTTCTTATCTTGACTTGGAGGACACACCAAGGCATCAAAGACTTCATGTCCGGATACGGAGTCTCCTCGTAGTTCGGCCTTCCAGCAGTTGTAGTGCGGCCCACCTGTCTGGCCCATGAGAGATAGGCCAGCAGCCCGAGGACACCCTAGTCCAGGACTCCCTTAGTAGCCCCCGAACTAGCTTCCAACGTCGGTGTCTCATAGCTTCCCGGGTTGTTGGTGAACATAAAGTCTCTGGCTTGCAAGGCGAGTTCTTCTCCCCCTCTATGCTCGAAGTAGTTCCCCTTAACCAAGCCTCCAAGAGTTGCTTAGCGAAGTTTGGCCATGTGTTAACCGGTTTATATTCGGGATCCGAACTACGAATATTACTTTGCCTTGAAGGCTGATGACCCACAAGTATAGGGGATCTATCGTAGTCCTTTCAATAAGTAAGAATGTCGAACCCAACGAGGAGCAGAAGGAAATGACAAGCAGTTTTCAGTAAGGTATTCTCTGCAAGCACTAAAATTATCGGTAACAGATAGTTTTGTGATAAGATAATTCATGAAGAGTAACAACAAACAAGTGTAACAAAGGTGCAACAAGGTGGCCCAATCCTTTTTATAGCAAAGGATAAGCCTGGACGAACTCTTATATAAAGCAAAGCGCTCCCGAGCACACATGGGAATTATGGTCAAGTTAGTCTTCATCGTGCTCATATGATTCACGTTCGTTACATTGATAATTTGATATGTGGGTGGACCGGTGATAGGGTGTTGTCCTTACTTGGACAAGCCTCCCACTTATGATTAACCCCTCTCGCAAGCAGTCGCAACTATGAAGGAAGAATTAAGATAAATCTAACCATAGCATGAAACATGTGGATCCAAATCAACCCCTTACGAAGCAACACATAAACTAGGGTTTAAGCTTCTCTCACTCTAGCAACCCATCATGTACTTATTACTTGCCAATGCCTTCCCCTAGGACCAAATGATGGTGAAGTGTCATGTACTCGACGTTCACATAAAACCACTAGAGGAAAGACATCATACAACTCATCAAATTATCGAACTAATACCAAATTCACATGATTACTTATAACAAGACTTCTCCCGTGTCCTCAAGAACAAACGTAAATACTCACAAAGCATGTTAATGTTCATAATCAGAGGGGTATTGAATATCATTAAGGATATGAACATATGATCTTCCACCGAATAAACCAACTAGCATCAACTACATGGAGTAATCAATGCTACTAGCAACCTGCAGGTACCAATCTGAGGTTTTTAGACAAAGATCGGATACAAGAGATAACTAGGATTTTAGAGGAGATGGTGCTAGTGAAGATGTTGATGAAGATTGACCCCCTCTCGATGTGAGGATCGTTGGTGATGACGATGGCTTCGATTTCCCCATCCAGGAGGAAAGTTTCCCCTGCAGAATAGCTCCGCCGGAACCCTAGATTGCTTCTGCCCAGGTGATACGTCCATTTTGCATCATGTTTTCTTACTATTATTTATGATGTTTTTATCCATAATAATGCTTTTTGGAATAATTCTAATGCCTTTTATCTCATAATATGCAAGGTACACACCAAGGGGGAGAATTCTGGCACCTGGAAATCTGGACCAGGAAAAGCTATGTCAGGCTACCTATTCTACACAACTCCAAACAAGCCGAAACTTCATGGGAATTTTTTATGGAATATATAATAATTATTGGAGCAAATAACTACCAGAGGGGGCACCAGGTGGGCACAACCCAGCTAGGTGCGCCAGGGTCCCCTAGCGCACCCTGGGGGGTTGTGGCCTCCTCGGCCCACCTCAAGTGCCCATCTTCCGGTATATAAGTCATTTTAACCTGGAAAAAATGAGAGGAGGACTTTCGGAACGAAGCACCGCCGCCTCGAGGTGGAACTTGGGCAGGAGCACTTTTGCCCTCTGGCGGAGCAATTTCGCCGGGAACTTCCCTACCGGAGGGGGAAATCATCGTCATCATCATCACCAACAACTCTCCCATCTTGGGGAGGGCAATCTCCATCAACATCTTCAACAACACCATCTCCTCTCAAACCCTAGTTCATCTCTTGTGTTTAATCTTGTTACCGGAAGTATAGATGTTGGAGGATCCATGACAATATAACTTCTATCCGGATATAAAAAAGAATAACCCATTATGTCGTCTTCCTTGTCCAACATCAAATTTTTAGCATGTAATATTTTAATTAGTGCTCACAATCACAAAAGATGTCCAGGATAGTATATTTATATGTGAAACTTCTCTTTCTTCATTACTTCCTATTAATTGCAACAATGACCAAAACTATGTTTGTCAACTCTCAACAAATTTTATTCATCATACTCCTTATATGTGAAGTCATCATTCACCATAAGATCATTATATAATTTTTTACTCGTTTTTATTCTTTTTCTTTTCTCAAGATCACAGAAAGAAAGCAAAGCCCTCAACTCAAAGCTACTCTTTATTATATAACTCACAGACTCGATTACATAGAAAGAACACAAAGCAAAGCTCAAAGCTAGACCACACCAAAACTTTTATTCTACTAGATGAAGATGTAACCAAAAGGATCGAACTAAGAAAAATGATAAAGGTAAAGATGTGATGGTGATACGATACCGGGACGCCTCCCCTGAGCTTGGCACAAGCCAAGGGGAGTGCCCATACCTATGTACTCATTTTTGCTTCATCGGAGGTGGTGATGGTGGAGTTGATGATGTATCTGTCAGCTTCATTAAGGTTTCCTTCATGTCCTGCAATTCTCGGAGTATACTTTGGAGCATATTTGCATTCTTCTGAATTTCCTCGAAAAGATGCTTATTTTCAGGCCACCAAGAACTTTTCCCTGCATCACTTTCACTTGGACGAGATATGTCCCAATTGGAGGGGATATGTGCACGAGAAGTATTCTCCACTCCATAGTTATGAACCAAATTATGGAAGTTGTTATGATGTAACCTGTGTACGGGCCTCCTAGGGGAAGCCCTTCCCGTATCTCTTGGCCTTCATGTTTGCTCATAGTCCCTGTTGCTTGATGGGGATTTGGGATAGTGGAGATGTCGGCCAGAGTACTGCTCTCCGAAGCCGAAGGCCGGACCTCAAGCGAATCTCCTTCATCCTGCTCCATCGTGACTCCCTCGTCATCCTCCCTCCTGAGTTCCATCTGCATCAACCAAGCATCGTCTTCCACATTGTGGGAGGAGGAAGAAGACATGATGTCGGGTCTTGAAAACTCTGGCAGAAAACAGCTCGAAACAAGAACAAAGGAAATTGTCGTGGTATAGTGGTCAAAACTTTTGGGAGATTATACAATGATTTTTTACCGACCAAAGAAGTGTACTACAAGAAAACGGAGTCCGGAGGGCACAAGTTGTGGCCACAAGCATGGGAGGCGCGCCCAGGGGGTAGGGCACGCTCCCATGGCTTGTCGCCTCCTCATGCACTTTTTGGACTACTTTTTATTTTCCTAAATTTTTAAATATTCCAAAATGGAGTAAAATTCCTATTGGAAAAGTTTTGGACTCGTTTTACTTACCGTATAACATACCTATTCCTTTTCGAGGTCTGGAGCAGTCCGGTAGGTCTCCCTTATGTACTCCTCCGGTGTTATGGTATTAATAATGTTGGTTTCAACATTTATGGGAGTACCTGAGATATAGTGTTTGACTCTTTGCCTGTTTACCACCTTCGGGTAGTGCCTTCGGCGTTGTTGATCTTGATGGCACCAGAATGGTAAACCTCCTCGATAATGTAAGGCCCTTCCCATTTAGAGAGAAGTTTTCCATCAAAAAATGTTAAACAAGAATTGTATAGCAAGACACCTACAATATTGAATTCACGCTTTTGTATCCTTTTGTCATGCCATCTTTTAACTTTTTCTTTAAGGGATTTTTATTTCTATGCCCCTGGTTCCTTAGCTCTACTCATTCATCCCCACTCTGTTAACTTTTGCTCACTTTTCCCCACTCCCTTGCCCGAAACCCTTAGAACAGGTTATAACGGACATTGTCGTCGGGTCAATTCCTTTGACCGTTAACTCTAACGAGTGGGGTGGGTGCATGCAAGACCACAGTTGTGGGGTAGCACATGTCCATGGACATGCTCGAAATGTCCCATCATATAAAGAGGGGCAACCACCTCCATCGCCCCTACCATTTTCCCCCAAATCCCCCCTTCTGCATCATCTTCCTCTCCCCTACCAGCGTCGTCTCGCTCTCCTCCACTGCCTCCACCGCATCGTCTCGCTCTCCCCCACCGCATCCTCTTCCTCACCTTCACCGCCTCCATCTGTCAGATGGCCGACGCTCGTGGCGATGCCGGCGCAGTGGCCGGAGATGTGGTGGAGCTGCAGGGTCAGGGCGCGGTGACCGTGGATGTTGGCGGCGTCCATGGCGGTGCGGGGAAACTCGCAACTGCTGCGGATGTGGTGGGCTCCGCCTCATTGCTACAGAAGATGACAGCATTGAGCGGCACAGTCCATCCCGATGCCCCCAATGCGCTGCCTGCCGTGGAGCAACAGGTATTTGCACTTGCTTAGCTTCTAGAGTTAGTTGCTCCCTAGTTGCATTGGTTAGATTGTGGTTCATACGGTAGTTCAGATGGTTAGAGTAGTTGGTTTGATGGATGGGCCAGGTTTTTTTATGGGTTGGGGGGATGGGGGTTTTTCGACTAGGGCTTGTTGGATAAATTCGTTGCAAAAATGCTAGATGTTGTGAACTATGATTTTAGGTGCTGCAATGATTGGGGTTTTTAGATTTGGATAAATTTGTTTAAAAAATGCTAGATGTTGTGAACAGATGCATGCTTATTTGATTTGTTTTTAGTGCTCATAGATTGGGGTTTTTAATGCTACTCAGATTTGTTGCCTTAGATTGGGTCCCTATTAGGTTTGTGTTTGAATGCTACTCAGATTGGGGTTTTGAATGTCATATTGCCAAATGGAATCTATTGATTAAGAAGGTAGTTATGTTTAGAATCACAATCATACCGTATGAATCACAATCATACCATATGATTGACAATATAAATTTGAATGCCATAACCAAAAGTAACCCTTGATTCATTAGTATATAAATTTGTCCACAATATGTAGTTATATTAGCTCTGTTGTTCAATTTGTGTGCATGACAATGGAAAATGCAAAATAATGATCATAGTATATTGGGAGTATATTAGCCCTGTGATCAATGTGTCATGTGTGCATATCTAAATTTTCAACTGGCTTTCGTATTTACTAGTGATGGATGTAAGTGTATGTTTAGGAGGATGATGGTTGGGGGTAGAAAGAGGAAGCTTGCCCAGTACGACCCGTATGCTCCAGAGGAAAGTGATGGTGAATAATATGAGGTAAGCCTACTTGAAATTTAGGTTGTTCATTTAGTTCCTTTGACATAGTGTATCCATGAATCTATAATGTATTAATGTAACTCAATCATGTGTGTAGTATGATTTTGGAGATGAAGTGTGCAAGGGCAACGTCGCATCCTTCACAGCCAAGGAGGTGGTGCAGATCAAGGCCAAGGGAGTTGCTTCCTTCTACAACCGCAAGACCAAGAAGTGGCACTGCCCCTACTACACCACCAAGCCAAAGCCAAGGGATGGCCACTTCAATCACCTTCTATCTCATGCGGAGGATGTAGCGATTCACGGGGAGGACTACATGATCAGGGGGCAGCATGGCGCCCTCGCGAAGGCCCTGACTCCGGCGTGATGTGATCGATGATGTGATGCTGTGAACTGAATCTTTAAGTTTATCTGTTGGGTTACTTTTGGTTTGTTGAACTGAATCTCATTGGTTATGGTTTGTTGAACTGAATTTAGTTTTCATGAATTTGGTTATGGTTGGCTATGTTGATGCTAGTAATCTGGTTGCTATCTATATTTGTCTGTCCTTAAATTTGCCTTTGGTATATTTGTCTGTCCTGAATCTATGGTTAGTTATGTTTAGATGTTGTGACCTATGATTTTAGGTGCTGCAATGATCACACATGTTGTGTAGGAAATCAAATGAATGCTCCAAATGAGATCATGTAAACCTTGGCAAACCTGGACAGTATAAATTCAAGAAAATGCAAAAACAAGTAAAACCTTGGCAAACTATCTATGTTTGTCTAGGAGATCATGTGTGCAAAATTTGAAGTGATTTAGAGGAGGTCAAATAAATTTGAATTTGAGAAATATGCTCCAAATGAGCAAGGGTAAACAGCCCATTTGTAATCAAGTTTTTTTGGACCTACTCTAAATGAGCCAAATGTTTTTTTTATTAACACATATTCACTTTCCATAGTCTACATTCAAAGTCTCACTATTTTTTGAATTAATCTTCATATTTTTACATTTTCTTTTAAAAACATTTGCTTTAATATAAAAACTATTAAAAACACATTTGAAATATGAAATTGGAAAACTAACTTCAGATCCTTATTAATCACTTTGAAATAAAGCTTTGGTGATTTTTTTGAATTTTTTTAAATTTTTCAAAAGCAGAAGGTAACCCTACCTACTCTCCTTGAACTCTATGAAATCATGTACATGATAGCTCATATGTGTGAAGGTTTTCTCATGAAAATGACCATAGACCAAGTTTATGATTTTTGGTTGGTAACATGTCACATAAGACAACATTCTGCGCAAGTTTTATATTTTTTGAATTTTTTTTAAATTAATGGTGCTCATTTGACCTCGATCGTGCCAGCTAGGATTTTTTCATGAAAATGATCATAGACCAAGTTTAGTATTTTTCCTCGTTATTTTGTCTTATAAAACGACGAACGACGAAGGTTTCATATTTTTATTTCAATTTTTTAAATTAGTTATGCTCAGTCAAAGCCTTCGAAACCCCGTTGACCAGCTCAAAACCCCTCTAAACCCTGCGGGGTTTCGCCTAACCCTAGCTCCCAACGTCAGCTGTCCGATCATACCCTCGCGCCAAGCGACAGCCCTCAGATCTGGTCTTCTAGAAGGAATTATGTGGGCTGGCTGCATGCAGGCTCCACGCCGTTGGATCACAAGGACAGCTCTGCATCGTTGAATCCTGGGGAGATCCGCGAGAGGCGATCCTATTGGTTGTGCTCGGCTGCTCGTCCACCACTGAGTCCGCGAAAAAAACGTTGTTATTAGGCCCAAAAGGAAACCAAGCTCTATTTTTGCATCGTTTGCTCTATTTTTTGTGAACTTGCTGACTTTGTATTTTTTGCATCGTTTGAAATCAATTGACATTGTGTAACAAAATTTAGTTCTTTTTGTTCTATACAAATGCAAAATGACCAAATTTTTAAGGGCCAAATTTATTTTTCTCATGCAAAATGGCCAGAAACTATTCAAAAATTGTCTATTTTTATTCATATAATATATATGACCATGGATTCCCGTGCATGCAGTTAGCTTCTTTTTCAAACCACCATTTCCCATGCGTGTACACTCCTGATGCTGCAGTGGGTCTGAAAATGGGCTACTTCACATTTGACCCCCGTTATTGCCATGAGCAAATAACACGTAGCACTACATCTATTTAAGCCACCCTCTGCATCTGCCATCCCTCATCCATCTCCCATCCTCTCTGCCATCTGCCCTTCTTTCTCTTCGACCACTTCTCCTTCTTCTAGGACATCCTCAGCCATGCAGTACACCGGACCAACCTACCACTTCGCACCCATCGTGCCGGAGAGGCTCTACCCTCCCGACGTGTACATTGAGTGCACACTACGTGTGTGGGCGATGTCAAGGTGGAGGACCGCAAGGAACTTCACCGAGTTCTTCCTCGCATCCGGCTACCACCACCTCCCGCAAGGATCTCCAAGGATGTTCCATGTCGAGGAGGTAATCCAAAACGGGGTGGTGGTTTCTCTCCTTGCCCACTTCACCAACACATTCGACGCCTTCTACCTCCTCGGTCGGGTGTTTTGGTGTGGCTGCGAGTTCATCACTTTCACCACCCACAACATGTTCACAGAGTACACCAACATCTTCCCCACCGCGTCGCGCATGCACACTCTTTTGTACCCCATCGACAACGCCCCGGAGGAGTAGTGAAGGGCGACCGATGGAGAAGCGAGGTGGAGAAGGCGACGTCTAGGGTTCTCAACTCTATATCTATTTTTCTTTTTTTGATTCTATGTTATGTTAAGTTGTAATTGAACTATGTTGGAGATGCTATGGGCTTGTTGGCCCTTTTATCAAGTTCTATTATTAAGTTTTCTATCTATTCTATTATGAAGTTCTTCCTAGTTTCAACTATGTGATCGTGCTATGGGCTTGTTGGCCCTATCTACATGTTTGCTGATTGTTTTCTTAGAGAGCTCGCTTTGTTAGTAACCACCTAGTGCATGCAACCACAACGAACCCTTCTTTTTTTACACAAGCCAAAAATATGTAGTCACCTAGCTAGTGCATGCAGCCACAACATATTTGTTCAATTTATATGTTGTAGCAAAACGGGTGCAGATGCGAGTGGATCGAAAAGGCTGCAACTGATCGTAAAAAACGATGCTCTAAATGGAGGAGACAAGCATGCGAGAAGAGAGGAACCAGCGGCAGCGACCGTTTCTGCATCCATGGCGGCTGGCGTGCACGAAAGCAGCTCAGTCAATGCATCATGGCAGCATGCATCAGCGCATGCAGGCTCGGTCGGCGCATCGTGGCAGCGCGCATCAGCGCATACAGGCAAGCTTGTTGGGTGCATGCATAGCAGGCTTCTGTCGTGGCGGTGCGCGCATGCGTTTAATGCAAGGGATGGCCCAATGGTCAAATAGCTACACCGCCCAACATGGCCCCACTCGTCAGAGTTAATGGTCAAAGCACTGACCCAACGGCGACGTCCGTTGTGACCTCTTCTGAGGGTTTCGGGCAAGGGAGTGGCAGTGGGGAAAAGTGAGCAAAAGTTAAGAGCATTGGGATGAATGAGTAGAGCTAAGGAACCAGGGGCACATATGTAAAAAAACCCTTTTTAAACAAATTGGCATTTTCATAGGTTTGGGTTCTCCATTCATCAAGCGAGCTAATGTCAAATAACCTCTTCTCACCGACAACTTTGAAATCATAGTTGAACTCTTTAATTGCCCAATTAGCTTTATGTTCTAGTTCAAGGGGTAAGTGACATGCTTTTCCATAAACCATCTTATATGGAGACATACCCATTGGATTTTTATATGCAGTTCTATAAGCACATAATGCATCATCAAGTTTCTTAGACCAAATCTTTCTGGATCTATTAAAAGTATTTAGCAAGCTTAATTTTATTTCACTATTGCTTAATTCTTCTTGACCACTAGACTGAGGATGGTATGGAGATGCAATTCTATGGTTAACATCATACTTAGCAAGCAATTTACGGAAATCACCATGAATAAAGTGTGGAACACCATCAATCATTAAATATCTAGGGACTCCAAACCTCGGGAAAATAACTTCTTTAAGCATTTTAATAGAAGTGTTATGATCAGCACTACTAGTTGGAATAGCTTCTACCCACTTAGTAACGTAATCAACATCAACTAAAATATGTGTATACCCATTAGAGAATGGAAAAGGCTATAATCAAATCCCAAACATCAAATGGTTCAATAACAAGTGAATAGTTCATAGGCATTTCCTGATGTCTACTAATATTACCAATTCTTTGACATTCATCACAAGAAAAGACATACTTAGGAGCATCTTTGAAGAGAGTAGGCCAATAAAACTAGATTGTAATACCTTGTGTGCAGTTCTGTCTCCAGCATGGTGTCCTCCGTAGGCATTGGAGTGACACTTGCATAGGTTTTGTTCATGTTCATGCTCAGGTACACAACATCTAATAACACCATCTACTCCTTCTTTATAAAGATGTGGATCATCCCAGAAGTAACATCTTAAATCATAGAAAACCTTTTTCTTTTGCTAGTATGTGAAACTAGGTGGTATAAATTTAGCAACAGTGTAATTAGCATAATCAGCATACCATGGGGTACTTTGAGAAGCATTTATGACAGCTAATTGTTCATCAGGAAAGCTACCATCAATAGGTAGTGGGTCATCAAGAACAAACCTAGATAAGTTGTCTTCTATGGGGTCTTCAGCTCCCTTTCTATCAATAATATGCAAATCAAATTCTTGTAGCAAGAGAACCCACCTAATGAGTCCAGGTTTAGCATCATTATTTTCCATAAGTTATTTAATAGTAGCATGATCGGTGTGAACAGTTACATTGGAATCAGCAATATAGGATCTGAATTTATCAAAAGTA
Organism: Triticum aestivum; assembly: GCF_018294505.1. Taxonomy (NCBI): domain Eukaryota; kingdom Viridiplantae; phylum Streptophyta; class Magnoliopsida; order Poales; family Poaceae; genus Triticum; species Triticum aestivum. The sequence goes on from NC_057797.1 coordinate 420,461,485, forward strand.
AACACAATTGCTAAAAATTCCTTTTCCATAGTAGCATAATTTCTTTGAGCACTATGTAGAGTTTTACTAGCATAATGGATAACATTTAATTTCTTATCAACTCCTTGTCCTAGAATAGCACCAACAACATAATCACTAGCATCATACATAATTGCAAAGTGGAGGTTCCAATCAGGTGGTTGAACAATAGGTGCAGAAATTAAGCCTTTCTTAAGTATTTCAAATGCTTCTTCACAATCATCATCAAAAATAAATGGGACATCTTTTCACAAGAGATTAGTGAGAAGCCTAGAAATTTTAGATAAGTCTTTAATAAATCTCCTATAGAAACCAGCATGGCCAAGGAAACTTCTTATACCTTTGATATCTTCAGGACACGCCATTTTTTTCAATAGCATCGACTTTAGCTTTATCCACTTCAATACCTCTTTCAGAGATTTTGTGCCCCAAGACAATACCTTCATTAACCATAAAGTGGCACTTCTCCCAATTCAAGACAAGATTAGTTTCTTCACATATCTGCAAAACTCGATCAAGGTCGCTTAAGCAATCCTCAAAAGAAGTTTCGTAAATGGAGGAATCATCCATGAAAACCTCAACAATCTTTTCACAAAAGTCAGAGAATATAGCAGTTGTTGGATTTTGGGTTCCAGCAAAACCCTTGAGGTTTGAACACTGGGGTGCGCACGAAGATCTTTCCCCCCAGCTCACGCTCTCGCAACAATCTCAGAACCTAACTCGCTGAACCCGAAGAACAAAGGACACAGGGTTTGTAGTGGTTTGGGCCACTGATGTGGTGCAATACCCTACTCCAGTGTGGTGTGGTGGATTGCCTCTTGGGCCGAGGATAAACAAGTACAAGGGAATAATAGCCTCCTGAGGAGAGGTGTTCTTGGGCTCGGTGAGCTTGGGTGGTTGAGGATGGAATGGATCCGATCCAAGATGAGTTGCCTCCTACTTTGGTGGCTAGTACTATTTATAGAGGCCCTGGTCCTCTTCCCAAATGTTAGGCATGAAGGGATCCCACAATGGCTAATTTGAAGGGCGACAACTAGTACAAGCTATCCTGACAAAAGGTGGTCTTCGCCTGCCAAAGGCTCTGGTGGTGACGCCGTCCTGGGCTCCACGGTGACCTCCATCCCACCGTCCTACTGGTCCTGGTCTTGTTGCACCGATATGGAAACCTTTGCCTGATGCCTCGGGACTCCTCGTCTGCGCCTGCCCCTTTAGCACCAAAGAGGAAACGAGGACACTGCACACGCTGGTGCCCGCCTGGCCTTGGTCGTCATGGCTTGCATCATAGGAACCTCGCGAGGTGCCCCTCTCCTTGATCTCTCTGCCCCTCGCGAGCCAGCCTAGTGAGTCCTCCCCCGAGGAGGTCTTGCGTCGTCCACCTCGCGAGGCTTGGCCCCTCACGAGGGTCTTGATCGTTTGCTAGTGAAGACGGGTCGTACAGGCCCGCTGGTGGAGCCACGCCATGGGATGCAGGCAGGCAAGTCTAGGGACCCCAGTTCCCAGGACGCCGACAATAGCCCCCGGGCCCAAGGCGGGCTCGGACTTGGCTTCGAGGTGAAGCCAAGGGGCAAGTGCGGAGCGCCGTGGCCCCCAACAGCCTACGGCCTAGGTTAACACATGGAGACTGATGGGACATGGGCATCTCTGCTTCCCCATGCTGCCTCGGCAACTACCCATCTTGACGAGTCGCTGATGTGTGCAGAGAAAACCATCATTACCTGTGATCGTGGGGGGTCGCCGGTTGGCCTTCTCCTGCTATAAATGAGGAGGGGGCAGAGCCCCTGTCGCCCATCTCTTCGTACTCTGCTTGCTTCTTCTCCCTCGCTTCACTGCTAGCAGTGACACCCATGGCGCCGATACGGATATTCTCAGCCACAGAGAAGGGAAAAGCCCGCCGTGACGAACCGGGGCCGCTTCCGCCGAAGAAGAGGCTGGCCCGCCGTCGAGACGTAGTCGTGAGGCCGGAGGTGTTGAGGCCTTAGTGTGAGAGACCTCCCCCCGGGTATCTGCTGCCCTTGTATGCCCAGGCCGAGGGCTCCGGAGGCATAGGCGGCGACCAACGCCGTCCACGTCACGGCCGCGGTCGCCGCATCGTGGTGGCATGCGTCGTCGCCCCAGGAACCCAAGCCAAGGGCTCCTCGCGTGAACTTTGATGTGGGAGGCGATGCCTCCGCGCACTTGGATTCGCTTCCCGCAGTCCTTCTCCACCGAGATGCCGCCGAGGGGTCCCCTCAAATTATGGCTGCAGCATGCCGAGTGCGATGCCCCGGCAACAGGGGAGGAGGTCGAGGTCGTCTCCCCGGTCAAGATCTTCATGACCCGCGGCTGTGGTGAGGTCACCCGAGTTTGCAGCACGGAGGGCACCCTCGCCATCCACTTCGAGTACGACGGTGCCTCTATGATGTTCTTCAAGGTCTTCGACTAGGAAGGCCGCCGCTTGGAGTGCTGCCCTGGAGGGCGTCGTCGGGACGGCGGAGCGGCAGGAGCCAGGCATACCACTGGTCTCGCGAGCGGTTCCTCCAGCAGCAGCTGTCACGCTTGGGAGTCTAGCGACTCTCCCAAGCCCTATGAGACTCCGGAGATGAGCGACGATAGCTACATGCCCCCGAGCTCTCGGCGTGCCCGGAGTGCGGCCGCAGCGTCCGGTCGTCGTCGTTGCTGATCTGGATGGGGTTGTGATATGTCTCCAACGTATCTATAATTTTTTATTGTTCCATGCTATTGTATTATCTGTTTTGGATGTTAATGGGCTTATTTATACACTTTTATATTATTTTTGGGACTAACCTACTAACCCAAGGCCCAGTGCAAATTGTTGTTTTTTGCCTATTTCAGTGTTTTGCATAAAAGGAATATCAAACGGAATCCAAACGAAATAAAACCTTCGGGAGAGTTATTTTTGGAACAAACGTGATCCAGGGGACTTGGAGTGGATGTCAAGCAACCAACAAGGAGGCCACGAGGCAGGGGGCGCGCCTACCCCCCTGGGCGCGCTCTCCACCCTCGTGGGACCCTCGTGACTCCACCGACCTACTTCTTCCTCCTATATATATATATATATATATATATATATATATATATATATGTATATATGTATATTCATATACCCCGAAAACATCCAGGAGCACCATGAAACCCTATTTCCACCGCCATAACCTTCTGTACCCAAGAGATCCCATCTTGGGCCTTTTTCGGAGCTCCGGTGGAGAGGGAATCGATCATGGAGGGCCTCTATATCAACGCCATGGCCTCTCCGATGATGTGTGAGTATTTTACTTTAGACCTTCGGGTCCATAGTTATTAGCTAGATGGCTTCTTCTCTCTCTTTGGATCTCAATACAATTATCTCCTCGATCTTCTTGGAGATGTATTTGATGTAACTCTTTTTGTGGTGTGTTTGTCGAGATCCGATGAGTTGTGGGTTTATGATCAAGTTTATCTATGAACAATATTTGATTCTTCTCTGAAATATTTTACGTATGATTGGTTATCTTTGCAAGTCTCTTCGAATTATCAGTTTGGTCTGGCCTACTAGATTGACCTTTCTTGCAAAGGAGAAGTGCTTAGCTTTGGGTTCAATCTTGCGGTGTCCTTTCCCAGTGATAGCAGGGGCAGCAAGGCACGCATTGTATTGTTGCCATCAAGGATAAAAAGGTGGGGCTTATATCATATTGCTTGAGTTTATCCCTCTACATCATGTCATCTTGCCTAATGTGTTACTCTGTTCTTATGAACTTAATACTCTAGATGCATGCTGGATAGCGGTCGATGTGTGGAGTAATAGTAGTAGATGCAGAATCGTTTCGGTCTACTTGTCGCGGACGTGATGCCTATATACATGATCATGCCTAGATATTCTCATAATTATGCACTTTTCTATCAATTGCTCGACCGTAATTTGTTCACCCACTGCAATACTTATGCTATCTTGAGAGAAGCCACTAGTCAAACCTATGCCCACCGGGTCTATTCTCCTTTATATTAATCTCCTGTCAACAAGCTATTTCTATTACCATTTACTTTGCAATCTTTATTTTCCAATCTATATCATAAAAACACCATAAATATTTATCTTATTATTATTATCTCTATTAGATCTCACTCTCGTAAGTGACCATGAAGGGATTGACAACCCCTTTATCACGTTGGTTGCGAGGTTTTTATTTGTTTGTAGGTATGAGGGACTTGCGTGTAGTCTCCTACTGGATTGATACCTTGGTTCTCAAAAACTGAGGGAAATACTTACACTACTTTGCTGCATCACCCTTTACTCTTCAAGAGAAAACCAACGCAGTGCTCAAGAGGTAGCAAGAAGGATTTCTGGCGCCGTTGCCGGAGAGATCTATTCACAAGTCAAGACATACCAAGTATCCATCACAAACTCTTATCCCTCGCATTACATTATTTGCCATTTGCCTCTCCCCCACTTCACCCTTGGCGTTTTATTCGCCCTCTTTTTTTCACCCTGCCTTCTTTGTGCTTGTTCTTTTTGCATTTTGTTGCCATCATGTCTGAAACTGGGGAGGTTATCGTTGATAAGGATAATAATATGGAAAACTTTGATGCTATTGAGGATCCTCTTGGAAATCCTACTATTTTACACACTAAAAAGTTTCGGATTGGTAGCGGTAATATTATTGGGAAGGGGGTTATTCAATATTTATTTACTTGTGCCGGTGCTTTGCCCACCATGAGTGGGTCTATTCTTCATAAAACTAGTAGTCTCGCGGATGCTATATCTTTGCTTATAGTTGGACTTGAAAGACAATTTTTACATATGCATCCTTCCATACAAAGGATTTTTCTAGAATTTTCTAATATTGAGCATTCTTCTGTTAAGTGAGCACCAACCATCTTTTTAGCTCATGAGTTCAGATTTATAATAAAAGAGGCCAATGAAATTTTTGCGCATTATAGCGTAGATGCCGGCCATTCTCCCACAGAAGCAATCTTTTTTTATCAAGAAGACATTATGCGTTTACGATCTTTAGATCATGTTGTTTTTAATGAAAACTTTAGAAAAAAGGTTCCTACCGATGTTCTTGTTAACAGGATCTCTGAGCTTAATGATAATTTTGCTATACAGAATAATGGGTTAGGTTTTTCCCTTGAACAAAGGCTCATGACTTTTTGCCAAAAGAATGCTTATAATGATGAATTGGTTGTGCAATATGAGGGGCCAAAGGAGGAACCAACACCTCCCGAGCTTGATCTTGGGGAATTTGTCCCATTAAATTTAGACCTTTTGATTACTTTTTCTTGCCACAAAGAAAGCTTGCTGCTGAACGTAGGGAGTATGAGATGAGTTTTCGTGATTTACCTTATCACTATCATGGCAATACCTAGATCTATCCTTGCTTTTATGCCTAGCTAGGGGCGTTAAACGATAGCGCTTGTTGGGAGGCAACCCAATTTTATTTTTGTTTCTTTCTTTTTGGTTTTGTTTAGTAATAAATAATTCATTTAGCCCCTGTTTAGATGTGGTTTTATGCTTTTTAATTAGTGTTTGTGCCAAGTAGAACCTTTGGGAAGACTTGGGGAAACTCTTTGCGATCTTGCTGTAAAAACAGAAACTTTAGCGCTCACAAGATTTGATGCCATTTTTTACTTGAGAGTGCGATTAGGTTGATTCTGTTTGCATATGATTAATATATAAATTCCTCACGTCCAGAAATTTATTTTAGAATTTTTGGGTTCCAGAAGTATTCGAAACCTACAGATTACTACAGACTGTTCGGTTTTTGACAGATTCTGTTTTTCGTGTGTTGTTTGCTTATTTTGATGCATCTATGGCTAGTATCGGAGGTTATGAACAATAGAGAAGTTGGAATACAGTAGGTTTAACATCAATATAAATAAAGAATTAGTTAACTAGAGTACCTAAAGTGGTGGTTTGTTTTCTTATACTAACGGAGCTCATGAGATTTTCTATTTAGGTTTTGTGTTGTGAAGTTTTCAAGTTTTGGGTAAAGATTTGATGGATTATGGAATAAGGAGTCCCCTCTTTCGTCTTCTTCTATCGGTAACTTTACTTGAGGCTATATTTTTATTGACCGCATGATATGTGTTTTGGATGGAGCGTCTTGTATGATTTGAGTCTTTGATTTTTAGTTTACCACAATCATCCTTTCTATACACACCTTTTGGGAGAGACTCACATGAATTGGAATTTATTAGAATACTCTACGTGCTTCACTTATATCTTTCGAGCTAGATAATTTTGCTCTAGTGCTTCACTTATATCTTTTAGAGCACGGTGGTGGTTTTATTTTATAGAAATTATTGATCTTTGATGCTTCACTTATATCATTTTTAGAGTCCTTTAGAACATCATGGTAATTTGCGTTGGTTATGAAACTAGTCCTAATATGATAGGCATCCAAGATGGGTATAATAAAAACTATCATAGAAAGTTCATTGAATACTATGAGAAGTTTGATACTTTATAATTGTTTTGAGATATAAAGGTGGTGATATTAGAGTCATGCTAGTTGAGTAGTTGTGAATTTGAGAAATACTCGTGCTTAAGATTGAAAGTCCCGTAGCATGCACGTATGGTAACTGTTGTGTAACAAAATTGAAACATGAGGTGTTCTTTGATTGTCTTCCTTATGAGTGGCGGTCGGGGACGAGCGATGGTCTTTTCCTACCAATCTATCCCCCTAGGAGCATGCATGTAGTGCTTGGTTTTTGATGACTTGTAGATATTTGCAATAAGTATGTGAGTTCTTTATGACTAATGTTGAGTCCATGGATTATACGCCTCTTCGGTACCGTGCATTGCCCTTTCTCACTTTGAGAGTTGGTGCAAACTTTGATGGTGCATCCAAACCCCGTGATATGATACGCTCTATCACACATAAATCTCCTTATATCTTCCACAAAACAGCCACCATACCTACCTATTATGGCATTTCCATAGCCATTCCGAGATATATTGCCTTGCAACTTTCCACCGTTTCATTCATGACACGCTTCATCATTGTCATATTGCTTTGCATGATCATGTAGTTGACATCGTATTTGTGGCAAAGCCACCATGCATTATTTTTCATACATGTCACTCTTGATTCATTGCCCTTCCCGGTATACTATAGTAGGCATTCATATAGAGTCATATTTTGTTCTAGTATCGAGTTGTAATCATTGAGTTGTAAATAAATAGAAGTGTGATGATCATCATTAATAGAGCATTTTCCCAAATAAAAAAAAGAAAGGCCAAATAAAAAAGGCCAAAAAAAGAAAAGAAATAAAAGGGGCAATGCTACTATCCTTTTTTCCACACTTGTGCTTCAAAGTAGCACCATGATCTTTATGATAGAGAGTCTCTTGTTTTGTCACTTTCATATACTAGTGGGAGTTTTTCATTATAAAACTTGGCTTGTATATTCCAACAATGGGCTTCCTCAAATGCCCTAGGTCTTCGTGAGCACGCAAATTGGATCCACACCCACTTAGTTTCTTTTGTTGAGCTTTCATACATTTATAGCTCTAGTGCATCTGTTGCATGGCAATCCCTACTCCTTGCATTGACATCAATTGATGGGAATCTCCCTAGCCCATTGATTAGCATCGTTGATGTGAGACTTTCACCTTTTTTTGTCTTCTTCACATAACCCCCTATCATTATTCTATTCCACCCATAGTGCTATATCCATGGCTCACGCTCATGTATTGCGTGAAAGTTGAAAAAAGTTTGAGATTACTAAAGTATGAAACAATTGCTTGGCTTGTCATCAGGGTTGTGCAAGATGAGAGCATTCTTGTGTGACGAAAATGGAGCATGACCAAACTATATGATTTTATAGGGATGCACTTTCTTTTTCCATGTTATTTTGAGAAGACATGATTGCGTAGTTAGTATGCTTGAAGTATTATTATTTTATGTCAATATTAAACTTTTGTCTTGAATCTTTCGGATCTGAATATTCATGCCACAATAAAGAAAATTACATTGAGAATTATGCTAGGTAGCATTCCACATCAAAAATTCTGTTTTAAGCTTGGGGATGCTTGATACATCTCCTAGGTATCTGTAATTTTTGATTGTTCCATGCTATTATATTATCTGTTTTGGGTGTTAGTGGGCTTATTTATACACTTTTATATTATTTTTGGGACTAACCTACTAACCCAAGGCCCAATGCAAATTGTTGTTGTTTTGCCTATTTCAGTGTTTCGCAGAAAAGGAATTTCAAACGGAATCAAACGGAATAAAACCTTCGGGAGAGTTATTTTTGGAACAAACGTGATCCAGGGGACTTGGAGTGGATGTCAAGCAACCAACGAGGAGGCCACGAGGCAGGGGGGCGTGCCCTCCACCCTCGTGGGCCCCTCGTGGCTCCACCGACCTACTTCTTCCTCCTATATATATTCATATACCCCGAAAACATCCAGGAGCACCACTAAACCCTAGTTCCACCGCCATAACCTTCTGTACCCAAGAGATCCCATCTTGGGGCCTTTCCCGGAGCTCCGTCGGAGGGGGAATCGATCACGGAGGGCCTCTACATCAACTCCATGGCCTCTCCGATGATGTGTGAGTAGTTTAGTTCAGACCTTCAAGTCCATAGTTATTAGCTAGATGGCTTCTTCTCTCTCTTTGGATCTCAATCTTCTTGAAGATCTATTTGATGTAACACTTTTTACGGTGTGTTTGTCTTCTTCTATCGGTAACTTTACTTGAGGCTATATTTTTATTGACCGCATGATATGTGTTTTGCATGGAGCATCTTGTATGATTTGAGTCTTTGATTTTTAGTTTACCACAATCATCCTTTCTATACACACCTTTTGGGAGAGACTCACATGAATTGGAATTTATTAGAATACTCTACGTGCTTCACTTATATCTTTTGAGCTAGATAATTTCAAGTCCATAGTTATTAGCTAGATGGCTTCTTCTCTCTCTTTGGATCTCAATACAATGTTCTCCTCGATCTTCTTGAAGATCTATTTGATGTAACACTTTTTACGGTGTGTTTGTCGAGATCTGCTGAATTGTGGGTTTATGATCAAGTTTATCTATGTACAATATTTGATTCTTCTCCGAAATCTTTTATGTATGATTGGTTATCTTTGCAAGTCTCTTCGAATTATTAGTTTGGTTTGGCCTACTAGATTGATATGTCTTGCTGTCGGCGTTCTGGGAACGGGGGTCCCCAGATTTGCCTGCCTATGGCCCGCGGCGTGGCGGAGCCAGCAGGCCGTACGACCCATCTTCACCAACAAAGCATCCAAGACCCTAGCGAGGGGCCAAGCCTCGCGAGGGGGACGACGCAAGACCTCCTCTGGAGCGGCCTGGTCAGGCAGGCTCGCGAGGAGCGGAGATATCAAGGTGAGGAGAACCTCACGAGGATCTCATGACATGAGCCATGACGATCGACACCAGGCGGGCGCCAGCGCGCGCAGCGTCCTTGTTTCCCCTTTGGTGCGAAGGGGACAAGCGCAGCCGCGGAGTACCGAGGCATCAGGCAAAGGTTGCCATTTCGGTGCAACAGGACCAAGACCATGGATTGCAAGACAGAGGTCATCGTGGAGCCTGAGACGGCGTCGTCAGGATGGCTTGTACTAGCTGTCCCCCTTCAAATTTGCCCGCTGTTGTTGGCTCCCTTCCCGGTCAATATTTGGGAAGAGGACCAGGGCCTCTATAAATAGGACTAGCCACCACCATAGTAGGGGATCGGGTCTCATCTCATCTTAGCTTGAGGGAATCTACACACCACAAGTTCATAAGCACAAGAACACCTCAACCTCAGGAGGCTGTTCTTCCCCTTGTATTGTTCATCATCAGCCCAAGAGGCAATCCACCACCACCACACTTGAGTAGGGTATTACACCACAACGGTGGCCCGAACCATTATAAACCCCGTGTCTTTCTGTGTTGTGAGTTCGTCGAGTTCGTCCGCAAGATCTTATCGAGCTAGAGCATCGACCGGTAGGAGGGAAAGACTTCGCGCGCACCCAAGTGTTCGAACCATAAGGGTTAGCCGGAACCCCACATCCGACATTTGGCGTGCCAGGTAGGGGTGTGCCGGAGCTCCTCTCCACCAACCTGCACCTCGTGCCACTGCACTTCGCTCCCATGGCAGGTGCCCCGCCACCCACCTCTGCGACCGACACCAGCAACAGGGAGTCTGGGTACCGAGCCCTGGTCCCCGCCCTGCGACGAGTGCAGTGGCCAACCAAGTTCAAGCCGGAGATGCTGCCGTGATACGACGGCGCGGCAGACCCGACGCCGTTCCTGCTGGCGTACGAGGAGGCCGTCCTCGAAGCCGGGGGCGATGACAAGATCATGGACAACTAGTTCCCCATGGCCCTCGCCGGCGAGCCGCGCGCCTGGCTGCTCAACCTCCCAGGATCCACGATGGCATCCTGGGGGGAACTCCGCGACCTCTTCACCACGCGCTATGCGGTGCCGGCGCACCACACAGTTGCGGCACTGCTGGGTGGCTCTCAAGCACCACCTTCAGATCGCCACGTCAAACCTTTCTTCCGTTAGATTGGGGCAGCCATCAGGCGCCCGGGGGCTCCGCCGGGTTGGGCCGTGCCGGAGGCCGACCTCACCTTCGGCTCGGAAGACCACCCTGACTCCACCGCCGGCTCCGGGGTGCTCCCAATGCTCTGCACGCCCACCATCTGCAACATGGCCGTTACCAAGACCCTCGTCAACAACAGCGCCGGCCTCAACTTGCTCTCCATAGAAGCCTTCAGCCTTCTTCATGTGCCGCTCGAGCGGCTCGGCCTCAGCAAGCCCTTCGTGGGCGTGGGTGGTGGAGCTGCCCACTCTCTGGGGCAGATCCGCCTCCCTGTCATCTTTGGCACGCGAAACAACTATCGCACCGAGCTGGTGGACTTTGACATCGCCCGCATCGGTCTCCCGTACAACGCCATCCTCGGGTACCCGGCTCTCGCAAAATTCATGGCGGCGACTCACCCAGCCTATAACCTCATGAAGATGCCAGGGAGCAAGGGCACCCTCACCATCAAGGGGGACACTAAGGAGGCCGTGACAACACTCAGGCTCGCCTTCAAGACCGCGGCAGCAGCACCGCTAGCCAGCGCCGGTGCGCCCGAGGCCAAGGAGACCGTGCCCACGAAGAAGAAGCAGCTATTCACCCAAGACAAGGCGAAGACAAACAGGTGCCGGTCAACGAGGACGGGTCTTCAGGAGCCACCTTCACCATAGGCACCGGCCTTGACCCGGGACAAGAAGAAGCTTTGGTGAGGTTTTTGCACGCGAACAAGGAGATATTCACGTGGAAGCCCAATCAACTGGTAGGGGTCCCGAGAGAGGTAATCCAGTATCATCTAAGGGTGTGGCCCAACGTACGCCCCGTGAAGTAGCGAGCAAGACGACAGTCCACTGAGAAGCAGGCCTTCATCGTCCAAGAGACACGCAAGCTGGAGGCGGCAGGTACCATCCGAGAAGTTCGATACCCTGAATGGCTGGCGAACCCCGTCGTAGTACCGAAGAAAGGTGGGAAGGAACAGGTGTGCGTCGACTTCACCAACCTCAACAAAGCCTGCCCCCAAGATCAGTTCCTCCTTCCGCGCATCGATCAAATCGTCGACTCCGCCGCCGAGTGCGATTTGTTGTGTTTCCTAGATGCGATCTCTGGATACCATCAGATCAAGATGGCAGTGGAGGATGTGGAGAAGACGGCCTTCTTGACACCATGTGGGGTGTACTACTACACCTGCATGCTTTTCGGCCTTCGCAACGCGGGCGCAATCTTTCAGTGGCTGATGCACATCGCCTTGGGGCGGCAACTCGGCAGGAACACAGAGGCCTACGTTGATGACATAGTGGTCAAATCTCGCGAGGCGAGGACATTGATTCAATACTTGGAGGAGACCTCTGAGAGTTTGCACCGGGTGAACTTGAGGCTTAACCTGGAGAAGTGCGTGTTTGGCGTCCCCTCTGGCAAGCTGCTAGGGTTTCTCGTATCCCATAGAGGGATCGAGGCGAACCCAGAGAATATCAAGGTCATTGAAGACATGAGCCCACCACAGACCCTCAAGGAGATGCAAAAGCTGGCAGGACGGGTGACCACGTTAGGGCGTTTCATCTCTAAGCTAGGCGAGTGCGCCTTACCCTTATTTAAGCTCACGAAGAAGAAAGGCCCCTTTGAGTGGACCCCGGAGGCCGACCGAGCCTTCCAAACCTTAAGAAATACCTCACCAGCCCCCCAGTGATGGTGGCGCCACGGCCTCTTGAGCCTCTAGTACTCTACCTCACCGCCACCTCGTACTCCGCCAGCGCGGCGCTGGTGGCGGTTCGGGAGGATCACAAAGACAAGTGTGTGCCACGCCAAGCCAAGGCTGATGCAGTGCAGGGTCAGGAAGGCACACCGAGGCCACCAGTGGCGGAAGATCAAGTTCGGCAGGGCAACGTCGCGGAAACTCCTGAGGATGGCCAAGTCTCAGGATATGCCACAATCTCCGCAAGACCCGAGCCTCAACAGTGTGCCAGCCCTCGCTGAGCACCCAGTGTACTTCGTCAGCACCATACCGCGGGACGCAAGGGCACGCTACCCCATGCCGCAAAAGCTCCTGCTCACACTCTTGGTGGCCTCGCGCAAGCTGCAGCACTACTTCCAGGGGAACCCCCATCAAGGTCATGTCATCTTACCCATTGGAGAGGGTACTCAGGAGCCCAAACTCAGCCGGAAGGGTCGCTGAATGAAACATCGAGCTGCAAGGATTCCAGCTGGAGTTTAGCACCACCAGGGTCATCAAGGGAGCCGTGCTCACCGATTTTGTGGCAGAATGGACAGATGCCCCAGCTCTTGAGGAAGGAGAAGACCGGTCCACCTCCCTAGGAAGTGAGGCACTAGACGGCTGGGTCATGTATTTTGATGGTGCCTTTGCGCACCAGGGCGCGGGGGCTGGAGCAGTGCTGATCTCGCCCACTCAAGACAAGCTTTACTATGCCGTGCAACTTTGCTTCCAGCACGACGAGAAGGTCTCCAACAATATCGCAGAATACGAAGGCCTCATAGCTGGCCTAAAGGCTGCGGCGGCTCTGGGGGTGAGGTGCCTTACCGTCAAGGGCGACTCGGAGCTCCTCATCAACTTCTCCAACAAAGTGTAGCAGCCAAAGGACGAGCACATGGAGGCCTACCTTGGGGAGGTGCGCAAAATGGAAAAGCAGTTCTCAGGCTTGGAGCTGCAGCACGTGCCCCGGGGCACCAACAAGGAAGCCGACGACATCGCCAAGAGAGCATCCAAGCGGCAACCGCAAGAGCCCGGCGTCTTCGAAGAGCGGCTCTTCAAGCCGTCAGCTACGCCACCTCTTTCAAGCACGACTCAGAATCGGGAGGAGCTCCCACAGCCCCCGGCCACGGGAGCCCCAGCTTACGGCCCAACCTCAGGAGCTCGGCTACTCTTAGCGCTCGAGCCCCAGGAGGAGTGCTGGACCAAGGAGTTCAAGGAGTACCTGATGCACGGGACACTGCCGGAGAAGGAAGAAGACGCGGAGCACGTGGCCCGACAGGCCACGTCATACTGCATTCATGACGGCGAGTTGTACAGGAAATGGCCGAACCATGTCACGCTGTGCTGCATCTGTAGCGATCAAGGGAGGGAGCTGCTGATTGACATACACGGCGAGGACTGTGGACATCACTCATCATCACGGACCCTCGTTGGCAAGGCCTTCCGCAACGGATTCAGTTGGCCCATAGCACTCAATGATGCAGCCGAGCTGGTGAAGTCCTGCGAAGCTTGCCAATTCCACACCAAGCAAATCCATCAGCCTGCTCAGGGCCTCCAAACCATTCCGCTCACATGGCCATTCACGGTCTGGGGGCTAGACATCCTAGGCCCATTCCCAAGAGCGCCAGGGGGCTACCGTTATCTCTACGTCGCCATCGACAAGTTCACCAAGTGGGCGGAAGTGGAAGCCGTCCGAACCATTCCAGCCGGCTCTGCTGTCAAGTTCATCAAGGGCCTCGTGAGCTGCTTCGGGGTCCCCAACCGCATCATCACAGATAACGGCTCGCAGTTTACTAGTAACCTCTTTAAAACCTACCGTGCTAACCTTGGAATGCAGAGTGGTGGCCCACCCCAGGAGCAATGGTCAGGCTGAGCACGCCAACGCTGAGGTCCTGAGGGGCCTCAAGACCAGGACCTTCAAGAAGAAGCTGGAGGCCTGCGGCAAGGGCTGGCATGATGAGCTCCAGTCTGTGTTGTGGTCCATCCGCACCACCGCTACCAAGCCAATGGGCGAGAGTTCGTTCTTCCTCATCTACGGAGCTGAAGCAGTCCTCCCTCACGAGGTCAAGCATCGCTCCGCATGGGTTCTAGCGTTTGATGAAACACAGCAGGACGCCATGCGGGGGATGGATCTCGTGCTGGGGGAGGAACGTCGTCGCGAAGCTGCATTAAGGGCGGCAAGGTACTAGCAAGCGCTGCGGCGTTACCATTATCGTAACATTCGCTCCAGGATGCTTGGGACGGGTGACCTGGTCCTGAGGCGGGTCCTCTCCAAGGAAGAGGTGCACAATCTCTCACCCATGTGGGAGGGCCCGTTCAGGGTCGTCCACATCTCCAGGCCTGGCGCCGTGCGCCTGGAGACGAAAGAGGGGACACCTATCCAAAACACCTGGAACATCCAGCACCTCCAGAAGTTCTACCCATGAAGCAAGGCCCAGAGCCTGTGAAGCAAGGCCCAGAGCCTGTGAAGAAAGGCCCAGAGCCTGTGAAGAAAGGCCTAGAGCTTGTGAAGAAGGCCCGGTGCCTGTGAAGAATCGTCGCCCGTGACACTCTCACATAATAATGAGTTGGGGCTGTACACGCCCCGGAGTCTCAGGAGCGCCGGCCTCAGGCCCTAGGGCTCCCTCCCATGCCTAGTGGACAACACTTAGCTCCGTGCCGGGGAGAAGACTGGAAGACTAGATTAGGTGCCGGACCGGCTTTTCATTTTCTTTCCCCAGTTGGCTTGTTTCTCCTTAATCAAAGTTTGCTTTTGGTGTTCCTTGCTCATTTGGTTCCTTCGCCTTTTACCGCATTTTTCGGCTCTGGTTTTCTCATGCTCTCTCTCTCGCATACCTTGCGAGGGGGCTAGGCAGGTGCCCTCGCAAGCATATTTCTTCTCTCTGCCTTCTCGCGAGTCACCCTCGTTCGAGCCTGAAAGCTGGCACATCTCTCCTAATCCGTTCCCCTCGGGTACCGCGATACAAAGTGCCAAGTCAAGGTTTGGGTGGGTGGCAAATCCTCTAGCGCACCCCCTAACAATTTTTTTGCAGTTTCTGAGCAAATGCAGACATCTCGTGAAGGAAAGGGCATCCCAAACGCGCCAGGTTAAGTTATCTTTGCACAAAATAACAACACGGCATGGGAATAACACGCACGTTGCATTAACCAAGAACCACAGTTCGATACACGCCCCTCTGGGCCCATACTGGTTTCATTTTCTGATGCAGGAAAAAAAGGAAAAAGCTAAACAAAGCGGCATTTCAGCACTTCGCGGAGGCAAGCCCTTAGCGATGCACCGAGCCTAGCCATACCCCTCCTCGTGCTTCATGGAGGCACGGCCACGAGATGACCTGCTGCCTCCTTCGAAGCAGGCGCGGTGGCTGGTCGTAGCAACCGCTACTGGAGCTGTCACTGGAGGAAGAGCCGCCGTAGCTGGAAGAGATGCGGTCGCCGCCAAGGGCAGGCTCGCCCTCATCCTCGTCGCTACCGTCACCAAGGCCGAGCACCTCCTCACCGTCGTTCGTCTCGGGGCAGCACCCGGTGCAGCAACCATCTTCCTCGAACACCCTCACATAGAGGGTTGACCCACCGCCATACTTGAAGTGGAGCGTGCACCGCCTGCCCAGGCCGCGTGCGCGGGCGAACGTCTGCCAGCCGCGGGCCAGGGCTATGTTGCCCACGGCGAAAGTCTCGACCGCGACCCAGGAGGCCTTGCTGTAGCAACCATCCGCCTGCAACCAGAGGTCGCCTAGACCAGGGGCCGGAAGTTCATCGACAAGGAAGCGCGGCAGCTGGAGCCAGTTGCCGGCCGGGTTCTCCGACCAGACAACGAACTCCAGTGATACCTCCGCTGAATGGAAGCGTGGGCGGGGAGGCCGCGCCACCATCGCGCGCCTCCCCTCGTCAGCTGGACCGCCATGGTTGGGACGGTCCCCTCCGCGTTCCGCGGCGCCGCCTCGACGGTGGGCCATGGAGGGGGTCGCACCGTGCTTGCGTGGACGGCCGCGACCGTGCTTGGGCGCCGGGGAACCGGGGCCCTCGCGAGGGGCCTTCCCCTTCTTGGCGGCAGAGAACTTCCTTCATGGCGCCATCGGAGGCACTACAAGCAATGAAGCAAAGAAGAAGCGAGCAAGCGAGGAAGAGATGGGCGACGGGGGCTCCGCCCCCTCCCCATTTATAGCAAGAGAAGGCCAACCGGCGTCTCCCGCGATCGCAGGTAATGATGGTTTCCCTTGCATGTCGCAGGGACTTGTCAAGTCGTGCAGTCGTCGAGGAAGCGTGGGGAAGCGGAGACGCCCACGCCCAATCAACCGCCACACATTGACTGAGGCTGCAGGCTTTTGGGGCATGCGGTGCTCCGAACTTGACCCTTGGCTTCGCCGCGAAGCCAAGCCCGAGCGCACCTTGGGCCCGGGGGCTACTGTCGGTGTTTTGGGAATGGGGGTCCCCAGACTTGCCTGCCCGCGGCCCGCGGCGTGGTGGAGCTAGCAGGCCATACAGCCCATCTTCATCAACAAAGCATCCAAGACCCTCACGAGGGGCCAAGCCTCGCGAGGGGGACGACGCAAGACCTCCTCTGGAGTGGCCTCGTCAGGCAGGCTCACGAGGAGCGGAGATATCAAGGTGAGGCAAACCTCACGAGGCTCTCGTGACGTGAGCCATGACGATCGACACCAGGCGGGCGCCAGTGTGCGCAGCATCCTTGTTTCCCCTTTGGTGCAAAGGGGGCAAGCGCAGCCATGGAGTACCGAGGCATCAGGCAAATGTTTCCGTTTCAGTGCAACAGGACCAAGACCATGGACTGCAAGACGGAGGTCATCGTTGAGCCCGAGACAGCATCACCACCAGAGCCTTTCACAAGCAAAGACCGCTTTTGTCAGGATGGCTCGTACTAGCTGTCCCCCTTCAAATTTGCCCGCCGTTGTTGGCTCCCTTCCCGGTCGATATTTGGGAAGAGGACCAGGGCTTCTATAAATAGGACTAGCCACCACCATAGTAGGGGATCGGGTCTCATCTCATCTAAACTTGTGGGAATCTACACACCACAAATTCATAAGCACAAGAACACCTCAACCTCAGGAGGTTGTTCTTCCCCTTGTATGGTTGATCATCAGCCCAAGAGGCAATCCACTACCACCACACTAGAGTAGGGTATTACACCATAACGGTGGCCCGAACCAGTATAAACCCCATGTCTTGCTGTGTTGTGAGTTCGTCGAGTTCGTCCACAAGATCTTATCGAGCTAGAGCGTCGATTGGTAGGAGGGAAAGACTTCGCGCGCACCCCAGTGTTCGAACCTTAAGGGTTAGCTGGAGCCCCACATCCGACATTTGCAACGGGAGAAGTGCTTAGCTTTGGGTTCAATCTTGCGGTGTCCTTTCCCAGTGACAGCAGGGGCAGCAAGGCACGTATTGTATTGCTGCCATCGAGGATAAAAAGATGGGGTTTATATCATATTGCTTGAGTTTATCCCTCTACATCATGTCATCTTGCCTAATGCGTTACTCTGTTCTTATGAACTTAATACTCTAGATGCATGCTAGATAGCGGTCGATGTGTGGAGTAATAGTAGTAGATGTAGAATCGTTTCGGTCTACTTGTCGTGGACGTGATGCCTATATACATGATCATGCCTAGATATTCTCATAATTATGCACTTTTCTATCAATTGCTCGACCGTAATTTTTTCACCCACCGTAATACTTATGCTATCTTGAGAGAAGCCACTAGTGAAACCTATGGCCCTAGGTCTATTCTCCTTTATATTAATCTCCCGTCAACAAGGTATTTCTATTACCATTTGTTTTCCTATCTTTATTTTCAAATCTATATCATAAAAATACCAAACATATTTGTCTTATTATTATTATCTCTATCAGATTGCACTCTCGTAAGTGACTGTGAAGGGATTGACAACCCCTTTATCACGTTGGTTGCGAGGTTCTTATTTGTTTGTGTAGGTACGAGGGACTTGCATGTAGTCTCCTACTGGATTGATACCTTGGTTCTAAAAAACTGAGGGAAATACTTACGCTACTTTGCTGCATCACCCTTTCCTCTTCAAGGGAAAACCAACGCAATGCTCAAGAGGTAGCAGGTTGGCACCGGCCTCCCGTGGCCCACTGTTGATGATGGCATAGGCGGCGTTTGCGAGTGTAGATAGGGTTCCTAGAAACCTTCTTCTTTTGTTCCCTGTGAGGAATCGAGACGACCCCCGTGGGGGGCGTGTAAAGGGTTTGTAATGCCTTTTGTTGATATCATCCTTATTATGAAGATTTACGAATGCATGTCCTGCTTTGGCTCAGTCTCCCCTTTCCAACTTTGCAGTAGCTTGGCGCTCTACGCCGATAGGTCCCAGTCCCCAGGCAGGCTCCCGCCGTCGCTGGTATGCCAGGTCGCGATGCCGTGGTCAAGGCTAGGAGGTGAGCGGCCCGAGGTCCTGTAAGAGCTCCTGGGGCGCGATGCTCAAGAGGTCCCCTTTAGCGTGCAAGCAGCTACCTAAAGGTAGGAAAGGGAGGCGGTGTCGCCGTAACAAGGTTGCAACAGGTGGGAATCTTATGCCGTAGCACTCGGCCGACCCGGGCGCGAAACTTATCTTGGCAGTCTAGAGTTGATTCCTTGCGTAGCGCTAGACTGGTGCATCGACGGCCATAATGTAGCCAGGTTAGGCCCATGCGAGCATCCCCTCTTTCCCACGCTCTTTTGTGTGCTCTACGTCCTCGGGTCCTAGCTCTCGAGTGAGCTCAGCCGCCGCTGGTATGCCAGGCCGCGATGCCGTGGTTAAGGCTAGGGGGTGAGGGTTGGAGAGCCAGTAAGAGCTCCTGAGTCGCGATGCTCAGGACCCCCCTTTAACACGCAAGCGAATTGCATGGTAAAAGAGGGAGCCTGCGGTACCGCCTACTGTCGCCCTCGGGAGGTTCCTGCAGGTTAGCACGAAGAGGGGTACAAATTGCAACCATGCATGCCGGACTGCCACTGGTCATTCCGCGAGAAGATGAAGGCACTAAGGGCCTGGTGAGGTGACGTGAGCGGGCGTGCCCCGAGCCAGAGCTCGACTGCTCAGATTTGTCAGCGTTGTAGGGACGGACCCGAGCACAAGCGCCGTGCCAGCATGAGTAGCCCCTGTGTGGACAGAGCAAGGGGCCGATCGGCGGCGCGGGCGGCCACAGCGAGTGACAATCAAGCAAGTGATGACTATAAATAACTCATGCATGGGAACCATCTAGCTTAGATAGATGTGAGAACAACATATGCCACTGGGACGGACCCGAGCGGCCTGGGGATGATGCAGCCCGAGGGGCGTCCCCAGTATAGTAAGCTAAAGATGCAGAAAGATACATGCCACAGGGGCAAGCCCGTGCGACCTGGGAATGATGCAGCCCGAGGGGCGCTCCCAGCTGAGTAATCCGGAAAATATCACCTGGTTCCGTTGTTGAAGGAGTGTTTGAGTAGCTGATGATGCGCGCTGGAGGGCCGCTCCTCATGAGCCGCCACAACCCTAAGCCTCAGGAGGCTCTAGGGGCTCGTGTGGTTCCTTAAGGACGATCGCCATCTGTTGACACCTGATTTTGGCAACATACAGATTGCAATGAAGATGGTCTCGAGTGAATGAGTTTTCAGCATAAAAATATTCACGTCACAGAGTGGAACCACTTTGATGTTTCGGTTATATTCATTCGACTTTATCTTACGGACCGAAACTATACTCCGAGTGGCATAGTTCAATGTTCCGAGTGGTTTTTGGCCAATCACGTCTTCAAGATGACCTCGTATGAAAGAGCACTCTTAAGGAATTGTCTTCGTCTCGTCGAGGCAATCGATTTTGATATATAAATCATCTCAAGTTCATATGCAAAAGTTAGAGGCAATATACTGCAGACTGAACCTCAACGGAAATATGGCGCGAGGTGCCAGACACTTGTCTGATAGGTTGCACGAGTAATTCGGCCATCAATACGGCCTTGAATCGAAAAACCTTCAACATGGAAAAGTTTCCCCTCGTCGAGCCGATCGATTTTCATATATAATTCGTCTCAATCCGAGATCATATGAGGCCTGGAGAGACAAATCAAGATCGGGCTATGTTTTCAGTCGGAAATCCGAGTGAAAAGTTTACCATCCGAGTGAAAGTTTACGGTCGAGTGAAAGTTTACGGTCGAGTGAAAGTCTGCTGACCGGATGAACTTATTATTATCCAAGTGGAAATATAGTCATCCGAGTGAAAATATGATCATCCGAGTGAAATTGTCGTCCAGGTGAAAATATTCCGAGTGAAAAGATTACCATCGGGACGAAAACTTGCCGATTGAATAAGATAGTGCCTTCCGAGTGGAAATATAGTCATCCGAGTGAATAAGATAGTGCCTTCCGAGTGGAAATATAGTCATCCGAGTGGAAATATAGTCATCCGAGTGAAAGATTGTCTTCCGAGTGAAAAAGTCCAATCGGACGATCCGAGTGAAAGTATCTAATATCCGAGTGGATGAGCTCAAGTCCGAGTGAAATTGAACATGTGCTCGAAAGTTTATCAAAATGACCTTGGATGAAGAAGTGTTCAATACAGAAGTTGTGCGTATCATCAAGACGGTAAATTTTGATTTTGGAGTCATCATCATCAGAGATAATATATAGCCTACAAATTCACTACGAGACTCGGATAATCCAGTCTACTGCAAAACCGAGTCCGACTGGAAGATAAAGATGACCTCGAAAAGTATTCAAGATGGCCTTATTTGAAAAAATGATCAACATGAGAGTTGTTCGTATCGTCGAGGCGCACAAGTTTGATATTTGGGCCGTCTCGATCGGAGATCATATGCAAGCCCGGCGGCCCGCGCAAGAAGGAAGACAGAGTTTAGGCCAGATTCAGACTGAATCCAAGTTGGAATAGAATTAGGACTCTACGACGCGAATTGATGTAATTTTTCTTGTAAGGAAAGCCTAGATGAATCCTTTACTTGTACGGGAAGTCCAGCCGCCTCTTATATATGTTGGGGGTGACGGCCGATTGAACAACACACAATCGAACAAATCAATATACTACTTTTTCATCTACGTTTTATCTCTCCACCGTTTTTCTATCTCGTTCTTCGCTGTTCTTCGTGTTTGAGAGCTGCGAATCCCGAGGCTCTAGGGGCAAGTGAATCGACCTAGGGCAGCCCATAGCCGCTCCACTCCCTGACGGGGTCCCTCCCGGGGGTGTGGGGTTTTCGGGTCTGCAAAAGCGCCCGTCGACTGTCTTGCGTATCGTGCTGTTGGTCGAGTCTCCTTCGATGTGAGCTGCGGTGCATCGCCCCCGGTGTCGAGGTACACATGACGTGTTCGTGTGTCAACACACTTTTTGGCGACTCCGCTGGGGAACGAAGATCAATCGTCATCATCCAACATGTCCGATCTTCCCAAGCCATCTGAGGTAGACACTGATAACATCATTAAGCCTAGTCTTGATGAGATATCGGCCGATCATCGCCAAGTCTATGAGGAGTACAAGAAGGCACGCCAGGAGAAGGACCTGCAGGAGTTCCTTGCAAAATTCAAGAAAGATCACCAAGGCAACATCACTCCGATTGAAGAAATCAAGTTCCCTCCTCTTCAAACTGAACATGTTAAGCCTTCTGTAAGTACTGCCTTTTCTCCTGAGTAGTGGGCTAAGATTGAAAGTCGTATTGCTGATGGTAACAATCTAGTCTATCAAACTTTTATAGAAAATACTAATGCTCAGAACAATATATCTCCATCGTCTAGTGGTAATAATGGTGTAGTTGCTAGTGTGCAAAACCCTAATCTGACTTTACCTATTGGATCGGCGCCTCCCGTGCCGATGACTTATTATCCTACCCAAACAAATCAGATTGTGGCTACACCCATTAATCCTATTATGAGCATGACAGGTTCGGTGGCAACGCCGAACCAAACTCTACCTACAGCTACAACCACTCGACCACTACCAAATTATGGGTTGACATACATGCCACAATTCCTACCTACAACTAGTAACCCTACTCTTCCTATGTCACTGCCACAAGCTTCATCGTCCACTATGGATGATGGTCTAGCTAATCTTAGAGAGGAGATGGCTAAGATGCTTAGAGAGAATTTTGGAGTTGAGTTACCTCGGAATCGGATTTACCAAAAGCCGTACCCCGAGTACTTTGATGCCATCCAGTGCCCTCCGGGATATAAGATTCTAGATTTTGTTAAGTTCAATGGAGAGGGCACAAAAACCACATGGGAGCATGTTAGTCAATACTTAGCACAACTAGGTGAAGCAGGCTCACTAAATGAGTTGAAAGTGCGTTTGTTTCCTTTATCTTTAACTGGTACTGCATTTTCATGGTTTTCTTCTTTACCACATGGTTCCATTCGGGTTTGGTCACAGCTAGAGCAGAAATTTCATGATCACTTTTATAGCGGCGACAATGAACTCAAGTTATCACATCTAACATCGGTTAAACAGAAGCATGATGAATCGGTCTCCGATTACGTCAAGAGATTCAGAGAAACAAAAAACCGGTGTTTTAGTTTGGTGATAACCGAGAGAGACTTGGCAGACCTAGTGCTGAGTGGTTTGAGAACTCCCATTAGAGAAAAGCTAGAAGGTTATGAGTTCTTAAATATCAACCAAGTCTTACAAAGGGCTTTGGCTCAGGAAAGCCGAAGCAAAGATCTCAAAGAAGTGCATAGATACAAAGCCGATCGTCCAAAGATGAATATGGTGGAATATGATAGTGATCACTCGGACGATGAGGGTGATGTTTTTGCTACTGAATTTGTTTGGCCATCTAAGGCCAAACCCTTTACTTGCAATGATCTGAAACCGATTCATAAGAATCGTGATGAAGAGATGAAGTTTACTTTTAACATTGCTAAGTGTGATAGAATATTTGATGCTTTGCTGCAGGCTAAGATTATTAGAATATCTCATACTTTACCGCCGTTTGAAGAGCTAAAACGGCGTGCTTATTGCAAGTATCATAATTCTTTTTCTCATGCTACTAACGATTGCAATGTTTTTCGACGACAGATACAATCGGCCATTAATGACGGACGATTGAACTTTTCTGAGATGCAAGTTGATAAACAGCCTTTTCCAATGAATACCATGGATTTGGAGGGGAAGAAGCTACTCATTCGGCCGGAGGTAGCCGAATCTGCTAATAAAGCTAATGTCATTGTTGGTGAGCCCAGGAAAGACAAGGAGGACAACAAGGTCTTGGGGAGACAGGTTGTGCTTGGTAAGCAACCCGATGGCAAGGAAGTGATCAAAATCACCATCAAGAATCCTACACTCGGGGGGGGGGGGGGGCAACTGCAAGTGCAAGAAAATGCTCGTGTGAGATTTGTCAAGCCCAAGAGTCCAGAAATTGGCAAGTGGAAAAGGAATGAAGTTAAAGTACAGCGCAAGCGGATCAAGCCAACTTTTGATATGTTGCTGTCCAAGTACACCAACCAGTCGGCCGGTTCTAGCTTTAATCGGCCGACTCATCTGAAGCGACCAAGGTCACCATCAGCTGATATGTTCAGTCAGTATATGAAACCGAGTGGACCAAGGGTGCCGTTTCCAGAAGAGCATACACAATCTGTTTGGGATCGACTTGACTATTCATATAGAGGCCGACTGAACATCGGTAACTATCGGTCGGCTGGTCAAAACATGCGACCGGATGGAAATTATCCGAGTGTAAGAATGCACCCAGGTGGAAGCTATCCGAGTGAAAAAATGTGGCCGAGTAGATTCCATCCGACTGAATTCCATCCGAGTGATATCCATCCGAGTGGATTCCATCAGAGTAAAAAGGTGCGCCCGAGTGGAAATTTCATGCATCTGGAAAGTCGAAAAGAATGGCGTGTTAAATCACCAAGTGTTGCAGCAGTTGAGTCGGGAAAAGGCAAGGAGAAAATGGATGCCGACTCACTTAGCTTGGGCACCGAAACATTCGCCATACAACAGCCGATTGTGCATAGCAATCCAACTGAGCCGATACTTGCTATCGCGCCAAAGCACTCAGCTAATGACCATGAGGCAAGCACCAGCCAGGTAAAGACGAGAGATCCTAAATACACTCAGCCAAAGTGGTGTCCTCCAGGGCTAACAAAGACACAAAAGAGGAAACTACAGAGGTTAAGGAGTCAAGAGATGGCAGAACAGGAGGCCGAGAAACAAAGGGATAAGTTGTTCAATGACACTCGACCCATGGTTCCACCAAAACAAGTATGGAGGCCTAAACAAATACAAGATACATCAACTTCTACATCTATCACAGCAATACCTACATCACCAAAGGAGGACGATGCAACAGATATGACATCGTCTGCGACAGTTCTTACTTCTCCTTCACTTGGACAAATTTCAGAATCTGTGGATGCACTCGAGGAGGAGGCTGATATGTTGGACTATGAGTCTATGCCGGTTCATGAAGGTATGGATATCAATATGGTGTATTACTTACCTGCTGAGTTTCGTGCTGTAGATGAAGAAGGGGAGGTGGCTCAGCTGGATTTTGGCCCTAAAAACGCAATATTCGAGAAACCAAAAGAACCAGTAACGCACCTGAAACTATTATATCTCAGAGGTCATATCAATGGGTCGCTGCTCACTCGGATGCGGTGGTGCTGTGGTAAATCTTATGCCTTATTCGGTCTTCAAGAAATTGGGTTTGCCTGATGAAGAATTGATCAAGACCAATATGGTGCTCAACGGGTTTGAAGGCAAAGAGAAAACTAAAGCCAAAGGTGTAATGTCTGTGGAGCTTACAGTCGGAAGCAAAACTTTGGCTACTGCATTTTTTGTCGCTGAGGTGCAAGGTAACTACAACGTCATACTAGGCCGCGATTGGGTTCATGAAAACCAGTGCGTGCCATCCACTATGCACCAGTTTTTGATTCAGTGGGTTGATGATGAAGTGGAAGTTATTCACGCGGATAACTCGGCCTGTGTTGCTTTGGCCGATGCATCGGTGGATTGGCAACATCCCAACGCTACTTGCTTGACGGGACGTGACTTATCAGAATTTGATTTTCTCAGCGCGGCCAAGAATGGTTTTGTGCCCGTCTCTTTAAAGCCGAGTGAATGCAATCGGCTCCAAGGTATGATATGTTTAAATGGATCCTAATTCCGAGTGGTTACAAAAACGTCTTGTAAAGTATCGATCCAATGAGAACGATATGTATGAGTCTATAGAGGAGTTGGATGACATGGATAAACTTGGACAAGGTTTTACATCAGCCGATCCGTTAGAAGAGGTAGATATTGGAGATGGTTCAGTCACTCGACCGACATTTATAAACAAAAATTTGAAAGCCGATTGTAAGGCTAAGTTAATCAAGCTATTGAAAGAATATGTTTGTTGCTTTGCATGGGAATAGCATGAGATGCCAGGGTTAAGCCGAGAGCTAGTGGAGCATCGGTTGCCTATAAAGGCCGGTTTTAGACCTTATAAACAGTCGGCCAGAAAATTTAATCTGAAAACATATGACCGGATCAAGGAAGAGATCGGTCGACTGCTTGATGCTAATTTCATTCGACCTTGCAGGTATGCCGAGTGGATTTCTAACATTGTCCCAGTAGAGAAGAAAGGGTCTGGTAAGTTGAGGGTGTGCATTGATTTCAGAGATTTGAATAGGGCTACACCCAAAGATGAGTATCCTATGCCAATAGCCGATATGCTTATTAATGATGCTTCTGGACATAAGGTTATTAGCTTTCTAGATGGTAATGCCGGATACAACCAAATTTTTATGGCCGAAGAGGACATGTACAAGACAGCTTTTCGATGCCCTGGTTTCCTTGGTTTATTCGAGTGGACAGTGATGACATTCGGATTAAAAAATGCTGGCGCCACATATCAAAGGGCTATGAATTTGATTTTTCATGATTTACTCGGTGTCATACTTGAAGTTTATATTGATGATATTGTTGTCAAATCGGATGCTTTTGAATCTCACTTGGCCGATTTGCGTTTAGCTTTTGAAAGAATGAAAAAGTATGGACTGAAAATGAATCCTTTGAAGTGTGCTTTCGGCGTGTCAGCTGGCAAGTTTTTGGGTTTCATTATTCATGAAGATGGTATAGAGATTGATCCCAAAAAGATAGAGGCTATACAGAAAGTGGAGGCTCCAACATGCAAGAGAGATATGCAAAAGTTCCTTGGCAAGGTCAATTATTTGAGAAGGTTCATAGCTAATCTATCAGGGAAAGTTGATGCATTTACTCCTATCCTTCGGTTAAAGAATGATGCTGATTTCACTTGGGGGGCAAAACAGCAAGAAGCATTTGATATGATCAAGAATTATTTGTGCACTCCTCCGGTGATGAGAGCACCCAAGCATAGGGAACCCTTCAGACTTTACATTGCAGCAGAGGAAGGAGTTATTGGTGCTGTTCTAACTCAAGAGACCGAAGGAAAAGAGCATGCCATCACTTATTTGAGCCGCCGCTTATTGGACGCAGAGACAAGGTATACATTTATTGAGAAATTATGTCTATGCTTATATTATGCTTGCACAAAACTGAGACATTATTTAGTGCCGAGTGTTTGTGTAGTAGCTTGTCAAACCGATGTCATTAAATACATGTTGCATAGGCCAATTCTTAGTGGTAGAATTGGCAAGTGGGCTTATGCTTTGATTGAATATGATTTGGCTTATGAATCTCTAAAATCCATGAAAGGCCAAATTGTTGCTAATTTCATTGTTGAACATCGGGTTAATAACAAGCATGATGTTGATATGAACCTTGTTTCATTAGTACCATGGAGATTATACTTTGATGGTTCAGTTTGTAGCAATGGCCAAGGTGTTGGTATTGTTTATATATCTCCTCATGGTGCTGTTTTTGAAGCCTCATGCCGCTTAGAATATTTTTGCACAAACAATCAAGCCGAATATGAAGCATTGTTATTCGGCCTAGAGATGTTACTTGCTATAGGTGCTACACATATTGAGGCTTATGGTGATTCGTTACTAGTGGTGCAGCAAATATCCAAAGTCTTTCAGTGTTTAGACGAATCACTTAATGTTTATCTTGATAGATGTCTAGATATAATTTCTACTCTGGATTGCTTTAGCATTGCTCATATATCTAGACATGACAATTGGAAAGCAAATGAATTGGCACAACAAGCATCCGGATATCATGTTGATCATGGCATGTTTCATATCTCTCAAAGACCGATGTTTTGTCTTGCCAATATGGGAGAGGCCGAACCTGAACCCACTGATTCGTCCATTAACAAAAAGTCTAGTGGAGGTGACAATCCCGACTGGAGGAAGCCCATTGTTGATTACTTGTGCAATCCGAGTGAAAGGGTGGACAGGGCTGTTCGGCGTATGGCTTTCAAGTATACAATAAGAGATGATGGTCTTTATCGCCGAACCGTCGATGATGTTCTTCTAAAGTGTTTGGACGAGGACCAAGCAAGAGTTGCTATGGGAGAAGTACATGAAGGTATTTGTGGCACTCACCAGTTAGCTCCCAAGATGAAATGGTTATTACGACGTGTTGGGTTTTATTGGCCGACTATGATTAATGATTGCTTCAGATATTATAAGGGGTGTGCATCTTGTCAAAAGTTTGGTGATATTCAATTGGCTCCTGCTGCTATGTTACATCCTATTATCAAACTGTGGCCTTTCAGAGGTTGGGGTTTAGATTTCATTGGACAAATCCATCCGTCTTCCTCAAAAGGGCATCGGTTCGTATTGGTGGCAACTAATTATTTTACTAAATGGTCTGAAGCAGTACCTCTCAAGAACATGACACATATGGAGGTAATTCAATTCATAACCGAGCACATTATTCATAGATTCGGTATTCCTCAAATGTTAACTACAGATCAAGGTTCATCTTTCATGTCACACCAAGTCAGAGAGTTTGCCGAATCTTATAACATAAAGTTGCTCAATTCCTCTCCATATTATGCCCAAGCTAATGGACAAGCTGAGTCTAGCAATAAAATTTTAATCAAGCTCATCAAGAAGAAGATTGAGGATAATCCAAGGAGATGGCATGACTTGTTGTCTGAGGCATTATGAGCACATAGAATCTCAAGGCATGGTGCTACGAAAGTGACTCCATATGAGCTAGTATATGGTCAGGAGGCTGTTTTACCGGTGGAAGTAAATTTGAATGCTTTGAGAATAGCCAAACAAAATGATTTATCGGCAATAGACTTCTATAACTTGATGATGGACAACATTGATGAGGTTGCTGATAAATGTTTGGCTGCTTTGAATGCCATAGAGAGAGATAAGTTGAGGGTGGCAAGGGCTTACAATAAGAAAGTCAAGTTGAAGAATTTTCAAGTTGGTGATCTCGTTTGGAAAGTGATTCTGCCGATTGGTTCAAGAGATAGAAAATTCGGGAAGTGGTCTCCAAGTTGGGAAGGTCCTTTTAGAATTACAAGAGTTGTTCCCGGAAATTCATATTTGGTGGAATCAATACAAGGGGCATTGTTACCTCGAGCTCTCAATGGCAAATATTTGAAGAAGTACCACCCGAGTGTGTGGCAGGAAGCCTAAGTGGGCAATGGCCGATATACGATTATCGCCCTTAGCACAAACATGGCCGATACATAATTATCGCCCTGAGAAAAATAAATGGCCGATGGAGTGTTGATATCGTCCTTAGAACAAACACTATGCATATTATTTTTCGGCGTGCAAGCTTTGCCGAAAAACAGGGGGGCATGTGTTGACACCTGATTTTGGCAAGATACAGATTGCAATGAAGATGGTCTCGAGTGAATGAGTTTTCAGCATAAAAATATTCACGTCACCGAGTGGAACCACTTTGATGTTTCGGTTATATTCATTCGACTTTATCTTACGGACCGAAACTATACTCCGAGTGGCATAGTTCAATGTTCCGAGTGGTTTTTGGCCAATCACGTCTTCAAGATGACCTCGGATGAAGGAGCACTCTTAAGGAATTGTCTTCGTCTCGTCGAGGCAATCGATTTTGATATATAAATCATCTCAATCCGAGTTCATATGCAAAAGTTAGAGGCAATATACTGCAGACTGAACCTCAACGGAAATATGGCGCGAGGTGCCAGACACTTGTCTGATAGGTTGCGCGAGTAATTCGGCCATCAATACGGCCTTGAATCGAAAAACCTTCAACATGGAAAAGTTTCGTCTCGTCGAGCCGATCGATTTTCATATATAATTCGTCTCAATCCGAGATCATATGAGGCCTGGAGAGACAAATCAAGATCGGGCTATGTTTTCAGTCGGAAATCCGAGTGAAAAGTTTACCATCCGAGTGAAAGTTTACGGTCGAGTGAAAGTTTACGGTCGAGTGAAAGTTTGCTGACCGGATGAACTTATTATTATCCAAGTGGAAATGTAGTCATCCGAGTGAAAATATGATCATCCGAGTGAAATTGTCGTCCAGGTGAAAATATTCCGAGTGAAAAGATTACCATCGGGACGAAAACTTGCCGATTGAATAAGATAGTGCCTTCGAGTGGAAATATAGTCATCCGAGTGAATAAGATAGTGCCTTCCGAGTGGAAATATAGTCATCCGAGTGGAAATATAGTCATCCGAGTGAAAGATTGTCTTCCGAGTGAAAAAGTCCAATCGGACGATCCGAGTGAAAGTATCTAATATCCGAGTGGATGAGCTCAAGTCCGAGTGAAATTGAACATGTGCTCGAAAGTTTATCAAAATGACCTTGGATGAAGAAGTGTTCAATACAGAAGTTGTGCGTATCATCAAGACGGTAAATTTTGATTTTGGAGTCATCATCATCAGAGATAATATATAGCCTACAAATTCACTATGAGACTCGGATAATCCAGTCTACTGCAAAACCGAGTCCGGCTAGAAGATAAAGATGACCTCGAAAAGTATTCAAGATGGCCTTATTTGAAAAAAAATGATCAACATGAGAGTTGTTCGTATCGTCGAGGCGCACAAGTTTGATATTTGGGCCGTCTCGATCGGAGATCATATGAAAGCCCGGCGGCCCGCGCAAGAAGGAAGACAGAGTTTGGGCCAGATTCAGACTGAATCCGAGTTGGAATAGAATTAGGACTCTAGGACGTGAATTGATGTAATTTTTCTTGTAAGGAAAGCCTAGATGAATCCTTTACTTGTACGGGAAGTCTAGCCACCTCTTATATATGTTGGGGGTGACAGCCGATTGAACAACACACAATCGAACAAATCAATATACTACTTTTTCATCTACGTTTTATCTCTCCACCATTTTTCTATCTCGTTCTTCGTTGTTCTTCGTGTTTGAGAGCTGCGAATCCCGAGGCTCTAGGGGCGAGCGAATCGACCTAGGGCAGCCCATAGCCATTGCACTCCCTGACGGGGTCCCTCCTGGGTGTGTGGGGTTTTCGGGTCTACAAAAGCGCCCGTCGACTGTCTTGCGTATCGCGTTGTCGGTCGGGTCTCCGACGTGAGCTGTGGTGTATCATCCCAGGCGTCGAGGGCACACGTGACGTGTTCATGTGTCAACACCATCTCTCCTCGGACTACGTGATGCCTGGCCTCCTAAGCCGCCAGGATGCTCCGGAGATGACACTAGTAGGCGACCGCCGCGTTCGGCAAGCCAAATGACATGCGAACGTATCTGTGAGGTGGACCCTCGCATCGGCCAGTGCGCGAAGGCTAGAAGCGCTCCTGAGATGCGGCCCTGTTGAGCCCTGGAATGTCGACGCAGATGCGCAGCCCTCCGTCCTTGCTAGGATGGCGAGCTACGCCGGGTGGTGGGCGACGGTCGCCGCGCATGGTCCTTGCTCCTTGATGCTCCTGGGTAGCCTTGATGATGAACTCCTGAGCAACGGGCGCTTCTCGCCCAGCGCTCTCTTGAGGGAAGCATGCAGCGACGCACGCCTCCACGTGATGCCCGAGCGCCTCCCTCGTGATGTTGGCTAGGTCTGAGGCCCTCCAGAAGAGAGCCCCCAAGCCTCACCCGAGGAGGGCACCGGGCGCGCCTTCCTATGCGAGGGAGGGAGGCGCCCCAGGTGTGGGCGCCAATCCCGAGGTGGCGCCACTGAAGACGCCGCTCTCCTGAGGCCCTGTGCGGAGTAGTTGCTTCTTCTTCTTGGGGACGGCCTCAGGAGGGTACTGGACGCCCTCGTTGTCGGGGTCTTCGATTGCTGCGGCTTGGAAGGCACGCTCCAGGGAGCACACCGCATCTCTTTCTTCGCAGAGGACTATGATGATTTCGCCGCTTCCTGGCATCTTGAGGACGTTGTAGCCATGGTGGGTCACTTCCATGAACTTTGCTGATTCTGGGTACCCATGGATGGCATTGTATGGCAGACGGATGTGGGCGACGTTGAATTCTATGAGCTTGGTGCGGTAGTTGTCGCGTTGGCCGATGGTGACAGGGAGGCGGACTTGCCCTATCGGCTGGTGGAGCCGTCGGCCACTCCTGAGAAAGGCTTGGTAGGCTGTAGCTGATCGTAGGGCACTTGAAGGTTGTCGAATGTCTTGACTGATAGGACATTGAGCCCTGCGCCACTGTCGATGAGGATCTTGGTGACTTAGACATTGCTGATGATGGGTGAAGAACAGAGCATCGGGAGGACGCCAGCGGTTGCCGTGCATTTAAGCTGCTCCACCGAGCTGAAGGTGATGGCGTACTTGGACCACCTGAGCGGGCGCGTGGCCTCGAGCCTGGGGAGGGCCGCGTTCACCTTACGAGCAAACTGCTTGAAGATGCGCTAGGAAGCCGGGGCCTGAGCACTGCATAAGATGGAGGTGATAGCGCGCGTGCCGGGGGCGATGCTGATTCCCGCCAACACCTATGGGGACAGGGCCCCTTTCGGTTCGGTGGGGGGCGGAGAGCGCGCAAAGAGCGGATCGAGGCAGTGCACGCGGGGCGATTTTTTACCCAGCTTCGGGCCGCACGGATGCGTAAAACCCTACTGCTGCTTGTTTGCGTATATTAGACTCTTGCTCAGGAGCGATGGACGCTGCCAGACTGAGCGTGAGAGTGTTCTTCTGAGTTCCTGAAATGCGGAACCCCCTTGAAAATGCGGAACCCCTTCTACGTTGCCCTTGGGCCTCCTTTTATACTCAAGGGGTCACCGACAGGGGGCAACGCAGACAGGAAGGGTAAAAACGGAAAAAGGATGTGATAGGTATAGCTACCGCTACTGTGGATACAGTGTACCCTACCTAACTCTGACGGCAGGGGACAAGGGCATTAAATGCCTGTCTGAGTCTCCTAAACAGTGCAAAAGGTGACCGTTAGCAGCGCCACCGTTTGCCACGATGGGCTTCTCTTCATCTCCGCTTGCCACCACGTACCCCTAGCTGCACGGCCTCCCGCCACGTGCGCTCTGGGAGAGTCCCAGAGCGACACGTTAGCAGGTGAGCTGGAGCGTGGGCACGCAGTGGGAGTTTCCCGCGGCAAGCTCCTTGCCGCGGCCGTCGTCTTGTCGCTTCCGGAAGCTTGTCGCTCGCCGGATCTTGCCGGGGCGCAGGGCGCGTCGCGGCAAGCTTTCTTGGTATGTCTTGCGTGGTCTTCCCGGCAAGCTCCTCTTGCCGGGGTCTCGTCTCTTCCCGGTAAGCTCCCCTTGCCGGGGCCTTGGTTGGCCTTCCCGACAAGCTCCTCTTGCCGGGGCCTTGGCTTGAGTACTTTGTTCTTGAATGGTCTTTAAGGGGACCACGGAGGGTCCTGGCGGTCACCCGGCAAGCCTTGCCGCGGGGGGGGGGCTGCAACTGCCCGTGCACGAGTTCGGGGTAATAGGGTACCCCTACTCTAGTACACCGACAGGAGCCCCCGGGCCTGGGCCATACACGGTGCCGAGCGCTGTTGGGCCAGGCCCAAAACAGTGCACGGGCACGCGCGGCCTAGGTCACGCCGAATCTAACTCCGCTCCCACCGCGCACGCCCAGAACGGCACGCGTCGAACGCGGCATCGTGGGAGAGATCATGGGAGTTTGTGCGTCGGGCTAAGCCTCCCGAGCATGCGTCAGGCCATGATGATGGAGGTGGTTCACGTCCGCCTCCTTAAACGGGGGTAGGTGCGAGGGCGTGGCGTATTTACTGGATGGAGCCGGTGCGTGGTTTTCGGGACGTCCACTCCCCGCGTTCACGGGGTGGAACGATGCCGCCTCATCTGTCGCCTCAGTTCTGCACCCCCGCCACGCGTCCCCCATGCGTTTGGGGTAACGGACGGTGGAGTGGGAAACTGGGCCGTCGCGAGCGGGTCGGCCCCGACTCCCTGCCCTTCTCGTGCCTTGTTTCTCCGAGCGGGGCGGCCGAGCCCCCACCTCGGTCCTTTATAAAGAGCGGGATGGGAGCACAGAAGCCCTCACTCTCTCATCTTCTCTTTTCTTCAGCTTCTGCTCCCCTTTCTCTCCTCTGCCATGGAGAAAGGGAACCCAGGCCCTTCATCGGTGGCGGCGAGGGTCGCCGCCCGACAGCGCATCTCTCCCTCTTCCACGCCTGTGGTGGCAGAGCCAGCCATGAGGGGAAGAGGGAGGGGGCGAGGCCGCGGACGAGGTCGAGGACGGGGTCGAGGCGCTCGGGGAAGAGGCGGATGGGGCGGCACGTCAGCTTCACCTCCGCCGGCGGCTTCTCCCCCCATGGCGGTCCATATAGGGGACGACCCTTGCGAGTTCTTCGTTAGGCTGCGCCGGGCGCCTCGTCGTCGCCTCCGTCTTCCTGCTCCGTTTGCGCGCGCGATGGAAGTGGAGCCGCCCGAGACGCTGAGGCTGCACATGAGGGGCTGTGGGATCAGCGGCACGCGAGTCCGCGTTGCATTCCCAGCCCCTAATGTGATGTATCTTGATCGAGGGTGGAAGACGTTCGCCCGCATTCACAGCTTGACGGAGGGGTTTACCCTCCATTTTAAGTTGATGGAGGGTGATCTCCTCTCCGTCAAGGCCTTCGGGTGCTTCGGCACTCGGTCGAAGTGCTGCGTGGACAGCTCCTCCGACAGCGAAGGCTCCTCCTCGAGCGAGAGCGACGAGGAGGGGAGCGATAGCGATGACGAGGGTAGCGGGCGGCGGAGTAGCGGGTCCGACTAGGTGTCGGGCGCCGCCTTGCTTGGCACCGGCGACCCCATCATCCGCGTCGCCGGCTTCTTGAACTCGCCGGGGTCATCTCCTTGGGCGGCTGGCATAGGGAGGCTGCGGAAGGGGAAGAGTGCGGGCGACAAGGCCGTCAAGCCAGAGTACGGGAGCGTGGTGCCCTCGACAGCGTGCTGACGTCCCGTCGCCCCGTCTTCGAGCCCCGCTTCCGGCGTCGCCGTCGCCGTTCAGCCTTCGGACGGCCCCCGGGATGTTCCCTTGGTGTCTTCTGGCACCCGTAGCTCGCCTAGGCACTCCTTTTGCCTTTTTCAACTCCTTGACCTGCCTCCTGAAAAGGGGGACAGGAAAGGGATTACGGGCATCTTATCTTTTTAGTTTGTAAGCCTTTGGGCCTTAGCTGTATCTAGAACTTGTAATCCTCTCTTTCATGTTTTTCATCCTCTATGGACTGTACCTGAGTGGGATGTTTTTAATGAAAAGGGAATGTTTGCCGGGTTACTTGTCTCGCGAGTTAAACCCACGCCAAGGAACAAATCCTTGGTATCCCTCAGATAGACAATTTCTCTCCCGGCAACAGACCCTGCCGCCTTCCCACGTCGCTCGACCTTTCTCATGCTTTTGACGGAGGTAGGAACGAGGTGGTGCGGTATCCTCGTTCCATCCCTTTGCTGCCGCGACTACGACCAATCTTGGCCCCGAGGACGAGCCCCAGGGCCTAGAGTCGGGGGAGCACGGCAGTTTCCGGGGAGGAACGTGGGTTTGCTTTCCCTGGTCCATAAGAGGATGCATGATGAGGGACAAAAAAAACTTATCTGATAGTGCAGCCCCCGGCAAATCTGATTTGCCGTGGACGATTCTTGGCACTCATAGCCCCCAGCGATACTGGCCTGTCGGGAAGGCTTTTATCTTCAGCAGAGAACTTTGACGTTCTCGATGCCGGCTTCCGGCAAGTTGGTTGCCAGGAAGACTTTCATCTTCGGCAGAGAACTTTGACGTTCTCGATGCCGGCTTCCGGCAAGCTGGTTGCCAGGAAGACTTTTATCTTCAGCAGAGAACTTTGACGTTCTCGATGCCGGCTTCCGGCAAGCTGGGTGCCAGGAAGACTTTCATTTTCAGCAGAGAACTTTGACGTTCTCGATGCCGGCTTCCGGCAAGCTGGTTGCCAGGAAGACTTTTATCTTCAGCAGAGAACTTTGACGTTCTCGATGCCGGCTTCCGGCAAGCTGGTTGCCAGGAAGACTTTCATCTTCAGCAGAGAACTTTGACATTCTCGATGCTGGCTTCCGGCAAGCTGGTTGCTAGGAAGACTTTCATTTTCAGCAGAGAACTTTGACGTTCTCGATGCCGGCTTCCGGCAAGCTGGTTGCCAGGAAGACTTTTATTTTCAGCAGAGAACTTTGACGTTCTCGATGCCGGCTTCCGGCAAGCTGGTTGCCAGGAAGACTTTTATCTTCAGCAGAGAACTTTGACGTTCTCAATGCCGGCCTCCGGCAAGCTGGTTGCCAGGAAGACTTTTATGTTCAGCAGAGAACTTTAACGTTCTCGATGCCGGCTTCCGGCAAGCTGGTTGCCAGGAAGACTTTTATCTTCAGCAGAGAACTTTGACGTTCTCGATGCCGGCTTCCGGCAAGCTGGTTGCCAGGAAGACTTTGGGCGAAGAACTTCGTCGCTCTTGACACCGGCTCCCGGCAGGATCGTTGCCGGAAAGGCTTATGGCGAAGAGCGTCGTCGTTCTTGACGCCGAAGATATTGGCCTTAAGGGCGTTGCCAGCCCCCGGGCCATAACTGCATTCAAACATAGCAAGTGATTAGCATCCGAAGTGCCTCAACTTGCTCGCGAATTTCGACTTTTGCTGCATATTCCCTGTGCCTGCCGGAATGCTTTCCGGTGCGTATGATCCAGCCAATAGCGCTTGAGGGAACGGGCCCTTAGCGGCTATTCGGGAACAATGCCTCCCGGAAAGGTTTACCTTCTTGGTTCTAGCGCAACCGCACAAGTTGCCGAGCGGACTCGAGGCAATCATGGAGCGCAACTAGTCCCGAGAAGGCTCCTTGGCACACAGGTCCGTGCAGAAATCTAAGTAAATAACGCATGCTATTTTCCTGTTCAACCCCTCTTTGTACGTCCACCCTACGCTTTCTAGGGAAACTTGCCGGTGCAGGCACCATTGCCGCGAGCGCCGAGTGCGGAACTTCAGCAGCCTGCTGGCGGGGTCGCTACCGACAAGTAATCTCGTCGCAACTAGCTGCAACTCGCTTAAGTTGTTGAGCGGACTCGAAAACAAAGTAAGGGCGCTAGTGGCTCACTTAAGTTACTGAGCGGACTCGAAGCAAAGTAAGGGCGCTAGCAGCTCGCTTAAGTTGTTGAGCGGACTCGAAACAAAGTAAGGGCGCGGCTAGCTACGAGTTGATTCCTCCGCGCACAGGTTTTTCGTACAAAGAACAAGATCTCTGAGGCGGATAACCTTATATAGAAAGGAAATATCCAAAATTTGCATGACTTAGCTTTTTCTGTTGCCGCACTGGTGCTGTTCTTTTGCTCGCCCGCTCCTTGGGAGCCATGACGATGAAGATCTAGCTTTGCGTGCACGCCGGATCGGGTTCGCGCGATCTCGACGCCCCCCTACCTGGCGCGCCTGAGATGCCGGGGGCGATGCTGATTCCCGCCAACACCTATGGGGACAGGGCCCCTTTCGGTTCGGTGGGGGGCGGAGAGCGTGCAAAGAGCGGATCGAGGCAGTGCACGCGGGGCGATTTTTACCCAGCTTCGGGCCGCACGGATGCGTAAAACCCTACTGCTGCTTGTTTGTGTATATTAGACTCTTGCTCAGGAGCGATGGACGCTGCCAGACTGAGCGTGAGAGTGTTCTTCTGAGTTCCCGAAATGCGGAACCCCCTTGAAAAATGCAGAACCCCTTCTACGTTGCCCTTGGGCCTCCTTTTATACTCAAGGGGTCACCGACAGGGGGCAACGCAGACAGGAAGGGTAAAAACGGAAAAAGGATGTGGTAGGTATAGCTACCGCTACTGTGGATATAGTGTACACTACCTAACTCTGACGGCAGGGGACAAGGGCATTAAATGCCTGTCTGAGTCTCCTAAACAGTGCAAAAGGTGACCGTTAGGAGCGCCACCGTTTGCCACGATGGGCTTCTCTTCATCTCCGCTTGCCACCACGTACCCCTAGCTGCACGGCCTCCCGCCACGTGCGCTCTGGGAGAGTCCCAGAGCGACACGTTAGCAGGTGAGCTGGAGCGCGGGCACGCAGTGGGAGTTTCCCGCGGCAAGCTCCTTGCCGCGGCCGTCGTCTTGTCGCTTCCGGAAGCTTGTCGCTCGCTGGATCTTGCCGGGGCGCAGGGCGCGTCGCGGCAAGCTTTCTTGGTATGTCTTGCGTGGTCTTCCCGGCAAGCTCCTCTTGCCGGGGTCTCGTCTCTTCCCGGTAAGCTCCCCTTGCCGGGGCCTTGGTTGGCCTTCCCGACAAGCTCCTCTTGCCGGGGCCTTGGCTTGAGTACTTTGTTCTTGAATGGTCTTTAAGGGGACCACGGAGGGTCCTGGCGGTCACCCGGCAAGCCTTGCCGCGGGGGGGGGGGGGCTGCAACTGCCCGTGCACGAGTTCGGGGTAATAGGGTACCCCTACTCTAGTACACCTACAGCGCAGCTCTTGGAAGCCCCCAGCCCCCTCATCCTGATGATGGTAATCGTTCCTTCTTGGTGGTGGAGGCAGTGGAGGGAGGCCAGGATTGCCCTAAGGACAGTCCTCGCGAGGCTGGTTCCGCCAGGCGCCCTCACGAGGCTGTTCCTGCCAGTGGTCCTCACGAGGCCGGTCACGCCACTCCTGGCGGGGGCTGCAGTCATCCCAGCGTCCTCCACTTCGTCCTCCTCCTCGGCCGTAGCCCCGGTCGTTGTGCTCGAGGCGTCGACTGAAGCGTCTATCTCAAATGGCCCTAAGGTCTTGACAATCATTGGTGCTGTGGCTATGTATGTTGTGGAAGGCGCAGAATGGATGACTGCTTTTGGATGACTAGGGGTGGTCCCGGCCACGCTTCGTGTCCGGCTCTGGCGCGAGCACGGCTACTCCCTTGCACTTCACGTCCTTAGCCTTGGCTTTCTTCTCCTCTGGTTGATAGCAGGGAGCTCGAGGAGGGAGAGACACCCTTCCTTAGCTCTTGCGCACTTGGTCGCCATGTTGATCATCTCCAGATCTATGCATAGCTCCTCGTGGATGGCAAGCTCCTCCTTCATCTTGATGTCGCGGACACCATCAGAAAACACTGAGATGATGGCCTCATCTATTACCTTGGGGATCTTTAGGCGAACGTTGTTGAAGCGCTAGATGTACTTCTGCAGGGTCTTTCCCGGCTATTGATTGATGCGGCGCAAGTCACCCCCGCGGCCGGAGGGCGGTCGCGAGTGCCTTGGAAGTTGGCGATGAAGCGGTCGCGCATCTCACCCCAGGAGGAGATTGATCCTGCGGACATGTTCAGGAGCCACGAGCGAGCGCCATCCTTGAGAGCCATGGGAAACCAGTTCACCATAACTTTTTTGTCGCCGTTGGCCGCCTCGATGCTCAACTCGTAGAGCTGCAGGAACTCCGCGGGGTTGGGGGTGCCATCGTAGCGCGGAGGTAGATCCGACTTGAACTTGCCTGGCCAAACGACGGTTATCGGTGTCAAAACCAGCGGATCTCAGGTAGGGGGTCCCGAACTATGCGTCTAAGGTCGATGGTAACAGGAGACAGGGGACACGATGTTTACCCAGGTTCGGGCCCTCTCTATCGAGGTAATACCCTACTTCCTGCTTGATTGATCTTAATGAATATGAGTATTACAAGAGTTGATCTACCACGAGATCGAGATGGCTAAACCCTAAAAGCCTAGCTGTATGACTATGGTAATGATTGTTGTCCTATCCGGACTAAGCCCTCCAATTTATATAGACACCCGGGGGGACTAGGGTTGTACAAGGTCGGTTACAGAGAAAGGAATCTTCATATTGGGTTGCCAAGCTTGCCTTCCACGCCAAGGAGAGTCCCATCCGGACACAAGAGAGAGTCTTCGGTCTTGTTTCTTCACAGCCCATTAGTCCGGCCCATGTCCAACATGTCGGATGCCTGAGGACCCCTTAGTCCATGAATCCCTCAGTAGCCCCTGAACCAGGCTTCAATACGAGGTGTCCGGCGTGCAGATTGTCTTCGGCATTGCAAGGCGGGTTCCCCTTTCAGAATACTTTAGGATAGTCTTTGGACAGAACGACGGTGTCCGGACCTGCAATACAAGTACCATAGCCATAGAGTATAGTATTTTACGAGTCCAACTACTGATAATAATTTTTATAACGTGACATCTCGCTCGTCCGGTTATTTATTTCGAACTGTTTCCTATCCCGCCGTTCCACGTTTCGAGGCGTGGTTGTTATTGGCACGTCCTGTCGAAGCAGAGATTGTGTCCCCTTATTGCGGGATTCTCATCAATACGAGTGTGGGTAACCCAACCGTTCTGTGGGAAAGATTCCTTAGGAATAGGCAAGTCTTCATGCCCAGGAGGAGGCGTTCAATACCCGGTGCCTTTATAAAGGAACCAAGGGCCATCTTTGTACGCCAAACCTCTCCTCAACCTTTCCAATCTCAAGTTCTAGCAGCCAAGGTTTGACTTCCTTGCTCCAAGATTCACCATCATGTCCGGGCCCAGCCATCAAGGTCAATGGGTGGCTTCCTCTGTTACAGAGGAGGATATCGCAAAGCTTCGGGTGGCCAAATACCTGACCGTGGAGATCCCCCACAGGCTTCCTACTCAAGGACAGGTTATTCCGACCCCCAGATCAGGCGAGAGGGTCGTATTCATCCCTCACTTCCTCCGAGGGCTAGGGTTCACTCTCCACCCCTTTGTCCGGGGGCTAATGTTTTATTACGAACTAGATTTTCACGATCTAGCTCCGGATTCTCTCCTCCACGTCTCAGCGTTTATCATCACGTGCGAGGCCTTCCTCCGAATACCCCCACACTTCGGCCTATGGCTCAAGACCTTTAGTGTGAAGCCGAAGGTAGTCGACGGGGAACATGTGCAGTGTGGCGGTGTTGTAGTAAGCAATCTTACCAACACTCTCTGGCCAAAAGGCTCTTTCACCGAAACTTCCAACCAATGGCAGCGATAGTGGTTTTACATCACGGAACCCCGTAGTACCAAGTGGGTAGCTATACCTGCATTCCATTCGGGCCCTCTGTTACAGCTTGCATCATGGATCAATAAGGGGCTGGACTGGGGATCAGTTGATGAAGTCTAGACTCTACAGAGCCGCATCCGAACCCTCCTTGAGAAGGACATCGATCTTGTCGACGTGATTCAAGTAATGCTAGTCCGCCGAGCTTTGCCATGCCAGCGTAGGACTTTCCGCATGTGGGAGTTTAATCCGGAAGGACCACGAACCCTCCAACACTTCTTCTCCATTATGCACAAAGGGATTTGGAAGTTGTTTTTTGGGAAATGAAAACATTGGCCGGAC
This sequence comes from Triticum aestivum, assembly GCF_018294505.1. Classification (NCBI taxonomy): domain Eukaryota; kingdom Viridiplantae; phylum Streptophyta; class Magnoliopsida; order Poales; family Poaceae; genus Triticum; species Triticum aestivum. Next base: position 420,502,205 of record NC_057797.1, read on the forward strand.
ACCACTGAGGACGCCGGCCTTGACTGCAACCGTCCAGATACCTCGGTAAGCACTCGACTTCCGAACACTTTGTATTTAAGTATGCTATAATACATTACTGAGCAAACTATCTTCTTCCAGGGCTGGATAAAGAAAGCAGAACTAATTAGGTGTTTGGCCCCCCTTCCCGAAGGATCAGCAGATCCCGTATTAACAAGGATGCTGGCCCCGGCTCCATACCAGATGCCTGTTAGGGGGAGCAAGGCGGAGAGTGGGAGGACCAAAGATGGCCTCCATCCCGAAGGTATATTAGACATTATGTCTAGGGGAATCAAGATTCCATCATTCAAAGACAAAAATGAAGGGGAAGTCAATACCTCTTCCCGCATGAAAAGAGAAGGGCTGCCTCCGAAAACTGGGAGGAAAAGGCTCCTAAGCGAGGCAAGATGCCTCTATCGGGTGGCTCGGGATTGGAGGACGACGCCATCACGTAGTCCCATGACGAGGACAAGCCTTAGGCCAAATCGTAAGTGAACAAGGGTGTTTTAAATATGTCCTGCTCCCTTCTTGTAACGTCTAGAATATATGTTTTTGCAGTTCGGCCCGCAGTCTTCTTCAACAATCCTCTTCCTCAGGGGACCTTCTCCCGGAGATGATGGAAAGCGAGACACCGCCACCGGTCTCCTCGCCCAATAGGGCGGACGAATTTGAGGTGTCATCGTGGAGGGTCTCCCCCGATTAACAAGTGGTGCAAGGGATGACGAAGACACTACCCGAAGGTGATACTTCGGTGTGCCAGGGTCCGGGGACCAATAATGGAGGTCCCGAGCAGTCCGGTCTATAGCCGGATGCGAATAAACGGATTCCTTCAAAGGGAGGCCATACTCCTTTAGCAGCTTCCAGAGACCTAGAAGCTCCAGATATATTGACGAACATGCTGCGGCAGGCATCTATCTCAGAGGAACATCGTACCTTGATGGGCACAGTGGTGGAAAAGGTCCTGTCCGCGAAAAGCGGATTGAATGAGGCCTTCGTGGGCCTGCTAAGAGGCTTCGAGGTTTGTACTGTAACATGTTCGATTGTCTTTTATTCACAAAATACACCTGTGTATAGATAGTAGCCCCTGAGACTCTGATTGGCTTCCCGAGGGAGGCGATCAGAGTATCAAAAGATATGCCCAGGAAATAATCTGATCAATTGGAACACAGGGTGTGACCTCCTCGGTAACTGCCCGGACTACATAAGTTGCGGATTTGCAACACAAGATTGATGAGGCGGATAATGATATCACGCTTATCAACAGGCGACTTGACGAGGCGCAAGGTATGTTTTTGGGGTAGCCATACTATGCACGTGTTCACAATATAAGCATGATGTGACGATTTGTGTAATAAGATCTACATATCTGCAGATGGTGCTGCCGTGATCGAGATCCTTCGAGCTGAGGTAGCCCGAGCCAAGGAGCATGCCCAGGTTAGTAATGCGGCTGCCGAAAAGGCATCTGCCAAGTTAAAGGCCAAACAGACTGCCCAGCACCAATACGAGGAGAAAATATCCTCAATGACGCTTGAACTAAAGGAGGCCGCTAGCCGCTACGGATTTCTCGAGAGGGAAAATAAAGCCAAAATGGTTGATCTTGACAAGGCCTTACAAGAGGCAAGAGAAGCCCGGTCCAAATCTAGAGCGGCCTGGGAGGAGATCCGGCAAGCCGGGGAGATCGCGGCTGGTACGCCCTTTTTATTGCAAACTAAGTTCGGCGATCAGAATTATGCCCCGCTTAATCAAGTGTGGAATTCTCTAGATGCTTTGTTGGATTTGCCGAAGAGTGCTTCCGATGTGGTGCAGTTTTACCAAGCGCAAGAAGGGTATGCAACGGAGATGCTTTTTTGGTCGCAATTTGGTGCGTCAAAGCGCCCATTGTTGCTGAATGAGCAGATGACTCAATGGGCAGAACTGCATCGGATATCCGGCGATGTCCGCATTCTGGGAACGGGGGTCCCCAGACTTGCCTGCCTGCGGCCCGCGGCGTGGCTAGGCTGGCAGGTCTATAAGGACCATCTTCATCAACAAGGCATTCAAGACCCTCGCAAGGTGGACGACGCAAGACCTCCTCAGGAGCGGCCTTGCCAGGCAGGCCCGCGAGGGGCGGAGAGATCAAGGCAGGCAAACCTCACAAGGTCCTCGTGACGTGAGCCATGACGATCGAGACCAGGCGGGCGCCAGCGCATGCAGTGTCCTTGCTTCCTCTTTGGTGCCAAGGGGGAAAGTGCAGGCGCGGAGTACCAAGGCATCAAGCAAAGGTTTCCATATTGGTGCAACGAGACCAAGACCAGAAGGACGGCAAGATGGAGGTCACCATGGAGACCAAGACAGCGTCACCACCAGAGCCTTTGGCAAGCGAAGACTGCTTTTGTCAGGATAAGCTGTACTAGCTATCCCCTCTCAAATTTGCCATTGTTGGCTCCCTTCCCGCTCAATATTCGGGGAGAGGACCAAGGCCTATATAAGTAGAACTAGCCACCACAGTAGAGGGGATCGAATCGAGATCAGATCGAGAGGAATCCCTCCTAGACAAGTTCACTAAGCACAAGAGCACCTCAACCTTAGGAGGCTATTCTTCCCCTTGTATTGTTCATCATCAGCCCAAGAGGCAATCCACCACCACCAGACTGGAGTAGGGTATTACACCACAACGGTGGCCCGAACCAGTATAAATCTTGCGTCTTTGTGTTGCGAGTTCGTCGAGTTCGTTCGCAAGATCTTAGCGAGCTAGGGCGTGGATCGATAGGGAGAAAACCTTCACGTGCACCCCAGTGTTTGAACCTTCAGGGTTTTGCCGGATCCCGTGATCCGACATTTGGCACGCCAGGTAGGGGTGCGCCATAGCTTCTCTTCGGTCAATCTGCGCTCCGTCGACACCACGCTTCGCCCACATGGCAGGCGCCCTGCCGCCGACTCCGGCGGCTAGCGTAGATGACGGGGCCAACGAGCTTCGAGCCCAGGCCCCCGCCCTGCGGCGGGTGCAGTGGCTGCCCATGTTCAAGCCGGAGATGCCGCCGCGCTACGACGGCCCGGTGGACCCGTCAGCTTTCCTCCTGGCGTACGAGGAGGCCATCCTCGAAGCCGGGGGTGATGACAAGGTCATGGCCAACTGGCTTCCCATGGCCCTCACCGGCGAGCCACGCACCTGGCTGCTCAACCTTCCCGGATCCACGGTGGTGTCTTGGAAGGAGCTCCGCGACCTCTTCACTGTGCGCTACGCGGCACCGACACACCACGCGGTCGCAACCCTGCTAGGCAGCTCACAGGCGCCGCCTTTAGAGCGCCACATCATGTCGTTCCTCTGCCAGATCGTCGCCACTTCCACGCGCTCGGGGGCTCCGCCGTTCTGGGCCGCGCCTAATGCCGAACTCACCTTCAGCTCGGAAGACAACTCCATCACCACCACTGGCTCGGGCATGCTTCTGATGCTCTACACGCCCACATCTGCAATGTGGCCGTCACCAAGACCCTCATCGACGACGGCGCTGGCCTCAACTTGCTCTCCATGGAGGCCTTCAACCTTCTTCACGTGCCGCTCGAGCGACTCAGCCTCAGCAAGCCTTTCTCAGGAGTTGGTGGTGGCGCTGCATGCTCCCTGGGGCAGATCCGCCTTCCCGTCACCTTTGGCACGTGCAACAACTACCGCACCGAGCTAGTCGACTTTGACATCGCCCGCAACGGCCTTCGGTACAACGCCATCCTCGGGTACCCAGCTCTGGCCCAGTTCATGGCGGCGACTCATCCAGCCTACAACCTCATGAAAATGCCAGGAAGAAAAGGTGTCCTCACCATCAAGGGGGACACCAAGGAGGCCGCGACGGCGCTCAAACTTGCCTTCAGGACTACTACGGCGGCGCAGCCCATCGGCACCGGTGCCCCCGAGGCCAAGGAGGCCGTGCCAAGCAAGAAGAAGCAGTTGTTCACCCAAGACAAGGCAAAGACAAAGCAGGTGCCGGTCGACGAGGACGGCTCCTCAGGAGCCACCTTCACCATAGGTGCCGACCTCAACCCCAGCCAAGAGGAAGCATTGGTGAAGTTATTGCGCGCGAACAAGGACATATCCGCATGGGAGCCCAATCAGCTGGTGGGGGTCCTGAGAGAGGTGATTCAGCACCACTTAAGGGTGTTCCCCAATGTGCGCCCTGTGAAGCAGCGAGCAAGGTGGCAGTCCACGGAGAAGCAGGTCTTCATCGTCCAAGAGACCCGCAAGTTGGAGGCGGCGGGTGCCGTTCGTGATGTTAGGTACCCCGAATGGCTGGCGAACCCAGTCGTGGTGCCGAAGAAAGGCGGGAAGGAGCGAATGTGTGTCGACTTCACCAACCTCAACAAGGCATGCCCTCAAGATCCGTTCCCTCTCCCGCGCATCGACCAGATCGTCGACTCCACCGCTGAGTGAGACCTACTGTGCTCCCTGGATGCGTCTCAGGGTATCACCAAATCAAGATGGCGGTGGAAGATGTAGAGAAGACAGCCTTCCTGACCCCGTGTGGGGTGTACTGCTACACCTGTATGCCCTTCGGACTGCGCAACGTGGGTGCGACCTTTCAGCTGCTGATGCACATCGCTTTAGGGCGGCAGCTCGGGAGGAACACGAAGGCCTACGTCGACAACATTGTGGTGATGTCTCGGGAGGCGAGAACCTTGATCCAAGACCTGGAGGAGACCTTCGAAAGCCTGCGCTAGGTGAACTTGTGGCTTAACCCGGAAAAGTGTGTGTTCGGTGTCCCTTCTGGCAAGCTGCTGGGATTCCTTGTGTCACACAGAGGGATCGAGGCGATCCCGGAGAAGATCAAGGCCATTGAGGGAATGAGTCTGTCGTAGACCCTTAAGGAAATGCAGAAGCTGGCTGGTCGGGTGACTGCATTGGGGCGCTTCTTCTCCAAGCTGGGAGAGTGCGCCTTACCCTTTTTCAAGTTGATGAAGAGGAAGGGCCCGTTCGAGTGGACTGCAGAGGCCGACCGAGCCTTCCAAGTCCTCAAGAGATACCTAACCAGCCCACCGGTGTTGGTGGCGCCACGGCCCCTCGAGCCTCTAGTACTTTACCTTGCCGCCACCCCATACTCCGCCAGCGTTGCGCTAGTGGCAGTTCAGGAGGAGCACTAGGCCAAGAGTGTGCCGCGCCAAGCTACGTCGCCAGCCAAGGTGACGCAAGATCAGGAAGGCACAGCAAAAGCCATAGCGGCAGCAACAGGAGACCAAGCTCGGCAGGATGACACCTTAGAGATTCCCGCAAGCCACCAAGCACCAGGGGTCCCACCAACTCAGGAGGCACCCCAGCTTGCACAAGACGCGAGCTTCACCAACATGCCGGTCCTCGTCGAGCACCTGGTGTACTTTGTCAGCACGGTGTTGCAGGACACGAGGGAACGCTATCCCATTCCTCAGAATCTCCTACCCGTTGGAGAGGGTGCTCAGGAGCCCCAACTCTGCTAGAAACGTTGCCGAGTGGAACATTGAGCTGCACGCATTCCAGTTGGAGTTCAGCACCACCAGGGTCATCAAGGGGGCCGCACTCGCCGACTTCATGGCGGAATGGACAGATGCTCCGGCACTGGAAGCAGGCGAGGACCGGTCCACCTTGCCAGGAAGTGAGGCACCAGAAGGACGGGTCATGTATTTCGATGGTGCCTTCGCGCACCAGGGCACGGGGGGCTGGAGCAGTACTCATCTCACCCACGCAGGACAAGCTCTACTACGCTGTGCAGCTCTGCTTTCAGCAGGGCGAGAAGGTCTCCAACAACATCGCAGAATACGAAGGCCTCATAGCTGACCTGAAGGCCGTGGCAGCTCTAGGGGTGAAGCGCCTCACCGTTAGGGCGACTCACAGCTCCTCGTCAACTTCTCCAACAAAGTGTACGAGCCAAAGGACGAGCACATGGAGGCATACCTCGCGGAAGTATGTAAGATGGAAAAGTAGTTCCTAGGCATGGAGGTGCAGCATGTGCCCCTGTAACGCCCCGGACACACCCGCCGGTGGTCGTTACTCCTGGCAGGATCTAGACTGGCCCCACAGATCAATACTAGTCTTTTCTGCGCACTTTGTCCTCACTCGTGCGCACCCGGGAGCAACTTCCCGGTCGGTCACCCATCCTGACACTACTCCAAGCTGAGCACGCTTAACTTTGAAGTTCTATCTGAATTGGCTCCCGGAAAAGAAGGAATTCCTTATTGATATGAGTAGTCTATCACCCCTAATAAGCCAGGCCATCACATACACCCCCACTCAAAGGAACCGACGTCCTCGTCGGGCCACAGGAACGTTCCCTCTTGGCACAAACGTCTGTGCTTCCAGTCCGGTACATGTGCCATGCCGGGTGCCACGACGGGTCACAAACGTCATGAACAACATGACCACGCACCTGTTCGCAACCATCCATGTAACCACGAGGGTCGGCTCTGATACCAACTTATAACACCCTCGATGCGACTATAGCTCCCACGTGTCGAGGCACGACTTAGAGACATAATCGCATTGAAGGCATATGTCGCAAGTTTTGGCAATCTTCACAACATCCCATGTAATAAGAATAATAAGGGGAGAACATAGTTGGCTTACACTCGCCACGTCAAACAAGTACATAACTAACATTACATCATCCAAAACACTCATGGCCCGACTACAGCGCCAAAATAGAAGAAAACCCAACATGCGACAACGGTCCCGATCAAACCCCAACTAGGCACCACTACTGATCCTCAGGAAAAGACACGTAGTAACGCTGAGAGTCTTCGTCGAACTCCCACTTGAGCTCGTACTCGTCACCTGGAGCAGAATCACCTGGACCTGCATCTGGAGTTATAGTATCTATGAGCCACAGGGACTCAGCAATCTCGCACCCTCGCGATCAAGACTATTTAAGCTTATAGGAAGGGTAAGGAAAATATATGTGGTGCTGCAGCAAGCGACTAGCATATATGGTGGCTATCTTATTCGCAAAAGAGAGCGAGAAGAGGAGGCAAAGCGCGAGCGAGAAACTAGAGAGCAACCTGCGCAAACATTACCCCAACACCGTGTCCACTTCCCGGACTCCGCGAGAAGAGGCCATCACGGTAACACACTCAGTTGATTTATTTTAATTAATTAAGGTTCAAGTTATCTACAACCGGACATTAACAAATTCCCATCTGCCCATAACCGCGGGCACGGCTTTCAAAAGTTCAATCCCTGCAGGGGAGTCCCAACTTAGCCCATGACAAGCTCTCACGGTCAACGAAGGAATAGACCTCCTCCCAAGACGTTCCGATCAGACTCGGTATCTTGGTAACTCAAGACACTTCGACAGGTTAAAACAAGACTAGCAACACCGCCCGAATGTGCCGACAAATCCCGATAGGAGCTGCACATATCTCGTTCTCAGGGCACACTCAGATGAGACTAGCTACGAGTAAAACCAACCCTCAAGTTTCCCCGAGGTGGCCCCACAGGCAGCTCAGTTCGGACCAACACTCAGAGGGAGCACTGGCCCGGGGGGGTTAAAATAAGATGACCCTTGGGCTCCGATAACCCAAGGGAAAAAGAGGCTGGGTGGCGAATGGTATAACCAATGTTGGGCATTGCTGGAAAAGCTTTAATCAAGGCGAACTATCAAGGGGTTCCCATTATAACCCAACCGCGTAAGGAACGCAAAAATCCGGGAACATAACACCGATATGACGGAAACTAGGGCGGAGAGAGTGGAACAAAACACTAGGCGAGAGGCTGAGCCTTCCACCCTTTACCAAGTGTATAGATGCATTAAGATAACATGGCAATATAATGATATCCCAACAAGTAAATAAAATATGTTCCAACAAGGAACGGCCTCCAATCTTCACCTGCAACTAGCAACGCTATAAGAGGGGCTGAGCAAAGCGGTAACATAGCCAATCAACGGTTTGCTAGGACAATGGTGGGTTAGAGGTTTGACATGGCAATTTGGGAGGCTTGCAAGCAAAAGGTAGGCATCGTAGCATTGGCATAGCAAGAGAGCGAGCAAACTAGCATAGCAAAGATAATAGTGATTTCGAGGGTATGATCATCTTGCCTGCATAGTTGTCAGAGTTGACTGGATCCTCAAGAGAAAACTCAACGGGCTCCTCATTAGCGAACTCGTCTCCCGGCTCTACCCAAACAATACAAGCAAGCAACAAGGACACAATCAACCACGTGCAAACTCAATCAACACGATGCAAAGATGATATGCTATGCGGGGTGCGATGCGGGATGCCAAATGCAAGATATGACAGGAAAATGCATGAACCTGGCCTCAACTTGGAATTCCAAGGGTGCCACTGGAAATATGAGATGAAATCGCTTGAAAACTATATAAAGATCATCGGAATCGGAGTTACGGTTTGGAAATGGCAAGCGTTTTAAGAATGACACCGGTCTGCAATTTACAGCAAGTAGGCATCTAAATGCAATGATATGAACATGCTACAGCCACCAAACCTGACAACAAAATACATGGCAGGGATGCACACAAGATTCTTAACAAAAGACTAGCACTGAGCCATGGCCAATTCATCCATTATGAGGTTCAAACAAGCATGGCAAAAACGCAAATGCAAAACAGATTTCAGACTTGGTGAAATTAACACTTGTCTGAAATCTCAGATCACGAAGCCCTCTTCGAAGCAGCAAAACAACATGATACATGACCTGATTATGATAAATAAGAACATGGCATGGAGCTACTCAACAAGCTTAACAAAAGACCCAAATTTACCTAAGGCCAAAGGGTTCACAAAATATACTAACAAGCTCACTAAGGCGCAAGTCATGGCAAGGCAAGAATACATCCGTTAAGAAGGCACAAAATGCTAGCTAGAAATGGCAAGAACAATGGCATAGCATGCACGGATCAACTACAATAACTCCGGCAAAATCGCAAACAAGTTGACGATCTGCCCAGATTCACAACGAAGCAAAAGTAGAGCTCGATTGACTCAAGCTAGTGTGCTCCATAAATGCAAGTAAAGACATGGATGGATAGAGAATAACAAGATCAAGAAAACTCCTTTACTGATCATCCTCAAAAGAGGCACAGATCACTAGGAAACAGCAAGAACATATGGCATCATGAACTAAATAATCCCAGACTTAGTGAAAACTACTAAGTCCCTGAAAACAGATTTACCGGGTGCCTCACTTTGCAAGCTTGCACAAGACACCACACACATCCTAAAAATGCATGGGTTGCTCCTCTGGAAAGATAACAAAATTCTTAACAAAACATATGAAGGACTCACAGGCATATCATGCACACAACAATCATGGCAAAAATGACAAAAGTCTAAGATGAACTAGCAGATCTGACAAATAACTCACGAAGCCTCCTTCTAACAGCATTTCAGGCATCAAGATGCACTCAAATGAAAATGATGCAATGGAATGAAATGATGTACTCGTCGAGGCAAACATTTTGATATACTATATGTCCAAATCGGAGCTACGGATGCGGAGATATAGCCGGTCAAAGCATGCATAAAAAATTAGGGTTTTCAGAGGAAAAGTCAACCGGGGATCCTCAGATCCAGATCTGGCACTGTTCACCGGCGCGACTCCCGAGGTTCGACGGCCGGAGAGGAAGCCGAGGCGGCCGGAGCGCGTCGCGGGGAGAGGAGGAGGCGGCGAGGTCGCGGGCGGCGCTGGTGGTGGCGGCCGGCGACGGTGAAGACGACCCGCGGGGTCGGCGGCGGGGCGGAGCTTGCTCCGGCCGGCGAGCTGCACGGCGGAGGCGGCCGGCACCGGCGTCGGGGACGAGGGACGGTGGAGGTGCGGGCGCTGGGCAGCGGAGGAACGGGCCGCGGGGGCCGGATCCGGGCCTCCTGGCCCGCGGCGGCGGCAGGCGGCGAGCGCCACGTGGCAGAACGCCACTGGTGCGGGGCAGCGGCGCAAAGTGTCCGATCCGGGCCGGACACGTCCGGTGCGCGGAGGAGCGGATTTTGCTAGGGTTTCATGGGAGAAGATCTGAAAAACGGGGGGTCTATTTATAGGCATAAGTGGAGCTAGGAGAGTCCAAACGAGGTGCGGTTTTCGGCCACGCGATCGTGATCGAACGCTCTAGGACATGGAGTAGAGTTTGGTCTGTTTTCGGCCAAAATGGAGGGGTGTTGGGCTGCAACACACACGAGGCCTTTTCGGTCCCTCGGTTAACTGTTGGAGTATCAAACGAAGTCCAAATGGCACGAAACTTGACAGGCGGTCTACCGGTAGTAAACCAAGGCCGCTTGGCAAGTCTCGGTCTAATCCGGAAATGTTTAATCCCCACACCCGAAAGAAAGCTAGAAATGACCACCGGAGGAGAACGAAGCGCCGGAATACAAAACGGACAACGGGGAAAATGCTCGAATGCATGAGATGAACACGTATGCAAATGCGATGCACATGATGACATGATATGAGATGCATGAAAACGAAAACAACACACGGAGACAAAGACCCGAACCCGAGAAATAAATATAACTTAACGCCGGAAACGGCAAGAGTTGGAGTACAAATTGGGCAAGTTATAACTGGGGCGTTACAGCCCCGTGGCACCAACAAGGAAGACAACGACATCGCTAGGAGAGCGTCCAAGCGGCAGCCCCAAGAGCCTGGCGTCTTTGAGGAGCAGCTCTTCAAGCCGTCAGCGATGCCACCACTGTCAAGCATGACACGGCCTCGGGAGGAGCTCCCACAACCGCCTGCCACGGGAGCCCCAGCTTGTGGACCAACCTCAGGGGCTCGCTTGCTCTTGGCGCTCGAGCCTCAAGAGGGATGTTGGACCAAGGAATTCAAGGAATATCTGATGCAAGGGGCGCTACCGGAGAAGGAAGAGGACACAGAGTGCGTATCCCGGCAAGCCACGACATACTGCATCCAGGACGGTGAGTTGTATAGGAAGTGACCAAATGATGTTTCGTTGCGTTGCATATCCAGGGACCAGGGGAAGGAGTTGCTGATTGACATACACGGCGGGGACTGCGGACACCACTCGTTGTCACAGACTCTTGTCGGCAAGGTGTTCTGCAGTGGATTCTATTGGCCCATGGCGCTCAACAACGCAGCTGAGTTGGTGAAGTCCTGCGAAGCTTGCCAGTTCCACACCAAGCAGATCCATCAGCCGGCTCAGGGCCTCCAGTCTATACCGCTCACATGGCCGTTCGTGGTCTGGGGGCTGGATATCTTGGGCCCATTCCACCGAGTGCCAGGGGGCTACCCCTACCTCTACGTCACCATCGACAAGTTCACCAAGTGGGCGGAAGTGGAATCCGTCCGCACCATCCCAGCTGGTTTCGCGGTTAAGTTCATCAAGGGCCTTGTGAGCCATTTCGGGGTCCTCAACCGCATCATCACCGACAACGGCTCGTAGTTCAACAGTAACCTCTTCAAAACATACTGTGCTAACCTTGGAACGTAGATCTGCTATGCTTCAGTGGCACACCCCAGGAGCAATGGCCAGGCTGAACGCGCCAACGTGGAGGTCCTGAGAGGCCTCATGACCAGGACCTTCAAGAAGAAGCTCGAGGCCTGTGGCAGGGGCTGGCACGACAAGCTCCAGTCCATGATGTGGTCCATCCGCACCACCGCCACTAAGCCGACGGGCGAGACCCCATTCTTCCTTGTCTACGGAGCCGAAGCGGTCCTCCCTCACGAGGTTAAGCATCGCTCTGCATGGGTCCTGGCATTTGATGAAACGCAGCAGGACGCCACGTGGGGAATGGACCTCGTACTGGGGGAGGAACGATGCCGCGAAGCTGCACTGAGGGCGGCAAGGTACCAGGAGGCGCTGCGGCGGTACCACTGCTGCAACATCCGCTCCAGGATGCTCGAGGCAGGTGACCTCATCCTGAGGTGGGTCCTCTCCATGGAAGGGTTGCACAAGCTCTCACCCATGTGGGAGGGCCCGTTTAGGGTCATCCATATCTCCAGGCCTGGCGCCGCGTGCCTGGAGACGCAGGACGGGGTGCCCATCCAGAATGCCTGGAACATCCAGCACCTCTGGAGGTTCTACCCATGAAGAAAGGCCCAGTGCCTGTGAAGCCTGTGAAGCAAGGCCCAGTGCCTATGAAGCAAGGCCCCGTGCATGTGAAGCAACGCCCAGTGCCTGTGAAGAAAGGTCCAATGCCTGTGAAGAAGGCCCTCTGCCTGTGAAGAATCACCGCCCGTGACATTCTCACGTAATAATGAGTGGGGCTGTACACGCCCTGGAGTCTCCGGAGAGCCGCCCTCGGGCCTCGGGGGCTCCCTCCCACGCCTAGTGGCAGCACTTAGCTCCGCGCTGGTGAGAAGACATCGAAGACTAGACTAGGTGACGAACGTGGCTTTTCATTTGCTTTCCGTAGTAGGCTTGCCTTCTCTTAATCGAAGTTTCCTTCTGGTGTTCCTTGCTGATTTGGTTTCGTCACCTTTTGCCGCCTTTTCTGAATCCAGTTCACTTGTGTTCTCTCTCTCGCATAGCTCGCGAGGGGGCTAGACAGGTGCCTTCGCGAGGGTTTCTTCCTCCTGCATTGGTCCTTCTCTCTGCCTTCGGTCTGCTTTCTCACGAGGCACCCTCGCTAGAGCCCACAACCGGCACATATCTCCTAATCCGTGCCCCTCGAGTACCGTGATATGAAGCGCTGGGTCAAGGCTCGGGTGAATGATAAGTCTCCTAGTGAGCTTCCTAACAATTTTTTTGCAGTTCCTGAGCAACCACTAAGCCAAGACGGGCACGAGGAGACAAGTGCCTTGTGAATAAGAGGCTGCCCCGAACGCGCCAGGCTGAGATATCTCCGCACGAAATAATGACACAACACAGAAATAACAAGCACATCGTAATGATTGAGGAATCACAGTTCGATACACACCCCTCCGGGCCCATACTGGTTTCATTTTGATGCAGGAAGGAAAAGAGGAACAAAACAAAAGTGGCGTTGCGGTGAACCACGGGGCCAGGCCTCCAGCGACATCCGAGCTTAGCCGGATCCCTCCTCGCGCTCCACGGAGGCACGGTGACGAGACGACCCGCTACCACCTTCGAAGCGGGCACGGCGGCGGGCCGGCTGGTCCTAGCTGCCACTGCTGGAGCTTTCGCCAAGAGAAGAGCCACCGTAGCTGGACAAGGCGCGACCGGCGGGCTCACCCTCGTCGCGGCCATCACCGAGACCGAGCACCTCCTCGCCGTCATTCGTCTCGGGGCAGCACGCGGCGCGGCGACCATCTTCCCCAAACACCCTCACGTAGAGGGTCGCATCACCATCATACTTGAAGTGGAGGGTGCACCGCCTGCCCAGGCCGCGCGCGCGGGCGAATGTCTGCCAACCGCGGGCCAGAGTTATGTTGCCCTCGGCGGAGACTTCAACCGCGACCCAGGAATCCCTGCTGCAGCTGCCGTCCGCCGGCAGCCAAAGCCCGCTAGGACCAAAGGCCGGCATCTCGTCGACGAAGAAGCGCGGAAGCTAAAGCCAGTTGCCGGCTGGATCCTCCGACCAGACAACAAACTCCGGTAGCACCTCCGCCGAGTGGAAGCGTGGCCGGGGAGGCCGCACAACCACGGCGTGTCTCACCTCATCGACGGGGCTGCCGCAACCGGAGCAACCTCCACCACGGGCAACGGCACCACCCCGGGAGCGGGGGCCCATGGCGGGAGTCATGGTATGCTTGCGGGGACGGCCGCGTCCCCGCTTGGGCGCCGGGGAGCCGGGCCCCTCGCGAGGGACCTTTCCTTTCTCCACGGCGGAGAACTTCTTCGACAACGCCATTGATGTCGGTGGTGGAGCAGAGGAAGAAGAAGCAAGAGGAATGGGAAGAAGTGGGGGACGGGGGCTCCGCCCCTTCCTCATTTATAGCAGGAGAAGGCCAACCAGCGCCCCCCACGATCACAGGTAATGATGGTTTTCCTTGCATGTCGTAGGGACTTGTCAAGACGGGCAGTTGCCGAGGCAGCGTGGGGAAGCGGAGACGCCCATGTCCAATCAACTGCATGCGTCAATAGAGGTTGTAGGCTTTTGGGGCCCGTGGAGCTCCGCGCTTGACCCTTGGCTTCACCTCGAAGCCAAGCCCGAGCGCGCCTTTGGCCCGGGGGCTACTGTCGGCTTTCTGGGAACGGGGGTGCCCAGACTTGCCTACCTGCGGCCCGCGGCGTGGCTTGGCTGGCAGGTCTGTACGGCCCATCTTCATTGACAAGGCATTCAAGACCCTCGTGAGGGGCCAAGCTTCGCGAGGCGGACAATGCAAGACCTCCTCAGGAGCGGCCTCGCTAGGCAGGTTCGCAAGGGGCGGAGAGATCAAGGCAAGACAAACCTCGCGAGGTCCTCGTGACGTGAGCCATGACGATCGAGACCCGGCGGGCGCCCGCGCGTAGTGTCCTTGCTTCCTCTTTGGTGCCAAGGGGGCAAGCGCAGGCGCGGAGTACCGAGGCATGAAGCAAAGGTTTCCATATTGGTGCAATGAGACCAAGACCAGAAGGACAGCAAGACGGAGGTCACCATGGATCCCAAGACGGCGTCACCACCAGAGCCTTTGGCAGGCGAAGACCGCTTTTGTCAGGATAAGCTATACTAGCTGTCCCCTCTCAAATTGGCCGTTGTTGTTCCCTTCCCACTCAATATTTGGGGAGAGGACCAGGGCCTATATAAGTAGAACTAGCCACCATAGCAGAGGGGATCGAATCGAGATTAGATCGAGAGGCATCCCTCCCAGACAAGTTCACTAAGCACAAGAATACCTCAACCTCAGGAGGCGGTTCTTCCCGTTGTACTGTTCATCATCAGCCCAAGAGGCAATCCACCACCACCACACTAGAGTAGGGTATTACACTACAATGGTGTCCCAAACCAGTATAAATCTTGCGTCTTTGTGTTGTGAGTTTGTCGAGTTCGTCCGCAAGATCTTAGAGAGCTAGGGTGTGGATCGATAGGGAGAAAACCTTCACCCGCACCCCAGTGTTCGAACCTTGAGGGTTTGCCGGAACCCGTGATCCGACAGGTGCTGCCATGAGAGACGTCGTAGTCCGGTTGTGGCCGACCGAGCCAATTCCGGATAGTTATTTTTGTTTGGTGCGGCGACTTGCTGCCGCGGTGCCACGCATTGATGCCGTTAAGCGATCAACGTGCATTGAAGATGCACGGATGGCCCTTGCCCATGTGAAGACATACTGGATGAAGATGAAGGCCATCGATGTTGTAGCGAAGAGTCCACCCAAGGGCAAGGACCATTATGCACCAGAGCATTATTTCGAAGTTGTCTTAGCGGTTGCCCGGTTGATAGAGGGTCAGTGCTCGAAAGATATGATATTCGAGTGAGATGTATTGACATTGTGAAAGACAATATAATAATGTTCATTTTAGAGTTGCTTAAAAGCTTTGAATCCTCCTGTGCGGCCCTTTTTTATATAATCTGAAAGATTTCCAGTCGTCGGCTTCAGCCCCCTCGTAGGAAATACGGGGGTGTTCGAAAAAGCAATTGATCACTCTTAACCCAACGTCTTGGTCTAGAAAGGAGGTGTCAATGCGGTGAACTAGGCAATCGGACAATAGGGCGTTAACACTTTCACTTAGCCATAGGAGTTTTATGGTGGATCTATGATATAGACCCTATTATGTACGCGGTTATCCCAATGCAGTGCTTTACATGTGACCTGAAAGAAGGTCCTTCGTGTAATACGAGGGAATCGCAAAAGATCCCGTTAAGTCGTCGAGTGGTTGACCAGCTCTCGCTGCATCATGACAGTCACTTTTCGGCTTTCTCTACTGAGGTGTTTGACCAGGTGAACCAGAAACACAATCGCAGTAGTTCTCCCTTTACTACCCTAGCCGATAGAGCGGAATGTAAGGTAGCAAGCACAGGAGCCGGGCAACCCAACTATTGACCCAAGACATGATTCAGAGTTGATGAATATAAGGCCAAACTCGCGACATCGAAGTAAGCTATGAAGCTGTTCGGACTTTGTTGGCAACTCATTTTGTTCCAATGTCCATCCCCTGGCAAGGTATGCTGGGGTGGGTGTGTGAAACAACGAAAAGGATAAAGATTCCGTTCTTTATAGAAAAGTGAATACCGGATGCGGAGTATGTTCACTAGAACCTAACTGACATGCCAATTGTCATTTAATAGATAATAACACCACAACCCCGACTACTTGACATGCCGGAGGTCGGTGGCTGAAGAAACAGGCAGTTTATAGGCTCGAAAAATAGGGAGTGCGGTCTACGAAAAGTTATTTTGGACCTCCTATTGCACGTCTGCGCCGCCTTTCCTCGGTGAAGGGGCTCCTTAACAGGAGTAGCCTTTGGGTGAATTTATGAACCTGGACTCTGATACAGTCCATGAGATGACCAGCCTTTGTGCTACCTGTGGCGAAGGATGATGGAAAAGAAAGAGTAATATAAGAAAGGAAAAAAGGAAGTGGTTTTTGGGAGTACTTGTAGACCCGTACTTGTTGTGCTTCCGCCGATGCCAGGCTATTTGAAGTGCATAGTTATGTGTGCGCGGTACACATTTCGCAGGTATATGAGGTGGACGGCGGATGCCGAAGTGCTAGTCCTGCTCCAAACTTGGTCGATCCTGTTGAATGGAGACCGGTGGCTTAACAACCAACAAGGTATGCGGTTTAATGAGACCGCTTTGTACTTCGGCTGAGGTCGCTGTAGTGTCATCCTTAGTCTAGAGGGAGTGTCTCTCCCGCTCCCCTGTAGAGTTGTATGTCACGTATACCATGTTTACTGTTTTCACTTCGAGGGGAAATTGCTTCTAACCCCTGGAATTTGGTTGGTGAGCCTCTTCGTCATCGCTATCGCCTGGAGGCCTCCTCCCCTTGTGTTCGACATTGAGCTTGCCGGCCTGCTTGAAGACCCAACAACTTCTGTTTGTATGATTAGCTAGTTTGTTGGGGTGGCCATGAATCTGGCAGGGCCAGTCCAATATCTTGTCCAAATTGGATGGTCCATCTCTGTTTGCCTTAAATGGCTTCTTCCATTGACCCGATTTGGGGCCGCTGAATCCGGCGTTAACCGATGCGTCATGCTTTCTTTTGTTATCATTGCGGCGTTTGTATTTGCTGCGTTGTGGTTTGCCATTGCTGTCTCGGACTTCGGAAGTGCCCGAATCGCTGGCGTTGTTGCTTCTATGAGCGAGCTAGCTGTCTTCTCCCGTGCAAAAACGGGTCATCAGAGCAGTGAAGGCAGGCATGGATTTTTGTTTTTCTTGACCGAGGTGGCGAGCGAGCCACTCATCCCGGACGCTGTGTTTGAAGGCCGCTAGGGCTTCCGCGTCCGGACAGTCGACGATTTGCTTATTTTTAACTAAGAACCTAGTCCAGAGTTTCCTGGCTAACTCTCCGGGTTGCTGGACAATGTGAATTAAGTCATCAGCATCTGGTGGCTGGACATATGTACCTTGGAAGTTGTTAGGGAAGGCCTCTTCCAAGTCCTCCCAGCTGCCAATAGAATTTTTGGGCAGGCTGTTTAGCCAGTGCCGAGCTGACCCTTTGAGTTTTAAAGGGAGGTATTTGATGGCATGGATATCATCTCCACGATCCATATGAATGTGGAGAATAAAGTCCTCGACCCACACCGCGGGGTTAGTTGTTCCATCGTATAATTCGATATTTACGGGTTTAAACTTGTCTGGGAATTCGTGATCCATTACTTCGTCAGTTAAGCAAAGAGGGTGTGCGGCGCCTCTATATCGGGCTGATGGAGTTCGTCTGCGGTGTTCGGCCCGTGTATGACTAGGATTGTCACGTTCGAATAGATAGCCGTCGATAAGTGTCGAGGTACGTTCTCGCGATCTATAGATCAATCTGGTATGCCCTGCTCTGTTGTTCAGGTCCCGCCGGAGGTCATATGTGTGACCACGAGCTGTTTTATCTTTGCCTTTATAATGAGGCCGGGCGGGCTAGTGTTCGGCTTGAGGTGCCGCTTTATCCCGACCACGTGGTTGTCGTTCAGCCCCATTGCACGGTGATGGTCTGGGCTCCAGCGCCTCATCATCGAACCGAGGTAGCAATTTGCGCATCGGGTAACTTTTGGTTGGGTGCTTAAGGCTGTATTCTTCGGCTATCAGGACATCAGTCCATCTATCATGTAACAGGTCTTGATCAGCTTGAAGTTGTTGCTGCTTCTTTTTTAGGCTTCTTGCGGTGGCTATTAGCTGGCGCTTGAAGCGATCCTGCTCAAGAGGTTCTTCAGGCATGATGAAATCCTCATTGCCGAGACTCACCTCATCCTCGGAGAGCGGGACATAATTACTGTCCTCCGAGTCTTCGGCCTATTCGTCGGGGCTAAATTGCCCATCTTCTCGTTCTTCTTGTTCAGGAGTTGCTTCCACGGGGTCTTCGTTATCGTCGGCACCGTCGGGAGTATTATCTTCTCCTGTGTCGGTATTGCTATCTTTTGCACAACGTGATTTAGAGCGGCACCGCTGACATCGGCGCTTAGGTTGTGTCCCAGGAGGTTTGTCCTCGACTGGATCTTCTTTGTCGTCGTCGTTAGATTCTTTAGGCGTATCCACCATATATACATCATACAAAGAAGTGGCCATCCAGCATCCAGTAAATGGCGGGCTTTGGCCATGCTCCTTGTCTGCATCGTCGTCCATACCGTCGATGTCTTCGGAGCCGTAATCGAGCGTGTTTGTTAAGTTTTCGACAATGGCTATAAAGTGGGTGGCGGGTGGGGAGCAAAATTCCTTGTCATCAGCTTCTAGTTCGAACTAGATATAGTTCGGCTGTGAATTCCCCACTAAGGATAGATTTTTCAATGAATCCAGCACATTGCCCAAGGGTGAGTGACGGAAGATGTCCGTGGCACTGAATTCGGCGATCGATAATCGATCATGCTCGACATGCGCGGATGCACATAGTTCGGAACTGTTAACCGGAAGTGAGCCCGAGGTTCCGATGACACAGGCATTACCAGAGGTTAGGTCTATGTGCGGCTCCAACGCCGTGGAGTCTGTGGCTTCCGTGGCAGGGTTAAGCTTCCTGTCCTCGGATGATGCGACCTGCTCCGGATCTAAGGCCAGAGCGGTTACAGGTGCAATTTCCTGGGTATGGCCCGATGACAGATCTAAGTCAAGTTCATCGAGGTGACGGGGAGCGATTGCCGTGGTATCGAATCCGTTCAAGATCAAGTCTCCACAGATATCCGCGACGTAGTTCAAGCTCCCGAATCTGACCTGACGGCTAGGGGCGTAGCTGTCAATCTGCTCCAGATGGCCAAGCGAGTTGGCCCAGAGTGCAAAGCCGCCGAACACACAGATCTGTCTGGGGGGAAGACCTCCGCTTGGACAGCGTCGTTGTGGACGATTGAAGGAGCCATCAAACCTTTTGAGGATGACACAGTGGAACTCTCAATGAAAGCACCAATGTGGTTGTCAAAACCGGTGGATCTCGGGTAGGGGGCCCCGAACTGTGCGTCTAAGGTCAATGGTAACAGGAGATAGAGGACATGATGTTTACCCAGGTTCGGGCCCTCTCTATGGAGGTAATACCCTACTTCCTTCTTGATTGATCTTAATGAATATGAGTATTACAAGAGTTGATCTACCACGAGATCGAGATGGCTAAACCCTAAAAGCCTAGCCTGTTTGACTATGGTAATGATTGTTGTCCTATCCAGACTAAGCACTCCGGTTTATATAGACACCGGGGGGGAACTAGGGTTGTACAAGGTCGGTTACAGAGAAAGGAATCTTCATATTGGGTGGCGAAGCTTGCCTTCCACAGCAAGGAGAGTCCCATCCGGACACAGGAGAGAGTCTTCGGTCTTGTTTCTTCATAGCCCATTAGTCTAGCCCATGTCCAACATGTCGGGCGCCCGAGGACCCCTTAGTCCATGACTCCCTCAACGGTGTGCAGCTTGGGCACGAAAGCTCGGCAGCCTGCTGTGGTCACCGGAGCCCGTCGTGGTGGAGGAGCTTGGTCTTGGTACACATGCACCGCCACTGCAGGCGGCGCACGGTCTTGACGTGGTGGTTCGGGAAGTGTAGGAGCATTTTCCTGCGGTCGGGGAACTTCTTGGCAGCTTCTTTCTTCGTGCGCGGGCATGCGGCATGGCAGATCGTGCCGCGGGACCGCGTGTCTCGGGGCGAGGACGCCTTCTTGGTGCGGAGGAGGCGGCGGTGCTCCATGTGCCACACGTCTCGGCGCGAGGGCGCCATCTTGATGCAGGGGCGACAGAGGCGCCCCGTGAGCTACGTCTCCCACGGCTGGAGGCGTGCGAGGTAGCGAGATGGATGGTGCAGGAGAGCCCCCTACGGCACGGACGAGCTCGGCGACGTGGTCCAACCAGTCCTCATGGAGGTCGTCGACCGGGCGGTAATGCAGGAGCTCGCGTGCCATGAGCAACGCGGCCTGCGCATCTGTGGGCGCGCGGCGAGCATGGGACGATGAGCCGGCCGGAGTCAGCGATGGGGTGGCGGTGCGGCTGTCCCGCTGCAAGGAGGGGTGCGGTGATGATGCTTGCTGCTCGTTTGTCGCCGGCTCGGTAGCGGCGTTGGCAACAAGTGATGGAGAACGGCGGGGACGTCCGCCAACGGGCGCCGACTGGGCGACGCGAGCGGCCAAGGCGGCTCGGCGCTCGGCGCGAGCTCGACGAGCATCTGACATGGACGTGGTGGAGTCATGAAACGTGGATCAACGGAAGGAAAGCTTCAGCACACCCATACCTGGCCCGGCAAACATCGGATTTACAGACTCGATGTGGCGCGCGTTTGAAAGCAACTGCTCGCTCCCTCCAGAGCTGGGGAGCGCGCTCTACTGGGAACATTTCCCTCCAGCTGATGATTGCTAGGGAGCTCATTTACAGACTCGATGTGGCGCGTGATGCCCGCCCATTTTCGCCGTGCGAGCAATGGCTGCGTCAGGAGCTTCGTCCCTCCTACCTAGGGTTAGCCTCCCTCGAGTGCTCTATCCTGTGGCAGCGAGTCCGCTTCAATTAGCTCAGCAAGGGCGACAGTAAAACCGCCTTCCTAAAGATCCACGCTGCTCATCGGGCCAAGAAGAACCATATCGATAGCTTCCAGGTTGGCCCCCTGCGTGTTTTTGGCGAGGTGGCCATGTCGCGGGCCGCCTTCGAGCACTTCTCCAACATTCTCGGAGCGTCCGCAGATAGGTCGTTCTCCATGAACCTCGAGGCCATCGACCAGCGCCACCTTGACCTGTCGGCCCTGTTGGAAATATGCCCTAGAGGCAATAATAAAATGATTATTATATTTCCTTGTTCATGATAATTGTCTATTATTCATGCTATAATTGTATTATCCGGAAATCGTAATACATGTGTGAATACATAGACCACAATGTGTCCCTAATGAGCCTCTAGTTGACTAGCTCGTTGATCAACAGATAGTCATGGTTTCCTGGCTATGGACATGGGGATGTCATTGATAACGGGATCACATCATTAGGAGAATGATGTGATGGACAAGACCCAATCCTAAACATAGCACAAGATCGTATAGTTCATTTGCTAGAGTTTTTCCAATGTCAAGTATCTTTTCCTTAGACCATGAGATCGTATAACTCGCGAATACCGTAGGAGCGCTTTGGGTGTACCAAACATCACAACGTAACTGGGTGACTATAAAGGTATACTATGGGTATCTTCGAAAGTGTCTGTTGGGTTGACACGGATCAAGACTGGGATTTGTCACTCCGTATGACGGAGAGGTATCTCTGGGCCCACTCGGTAATGCATCATCATAATGAGCTCAAAGTGACCAAGTTTCTGGTCACGGGATCATGCATTATGGTACGAGTAAAGTGACTTGCCGGTAACGAGATTGAACGAGGTATTGGGATACCGACGATCGAATCTCGGGCAAGTAACGTACCGATTGACAAAGGGAATTGTATACGGGGTTGCGTGAATCCTCGACATCGTGGTTCATCCGATGAGATCATCGAGGAGCATGTGGGAGCCAACATGGGTATCCAGATCCCGCTGTTGGTTATTGACCGGAGAGCCATCTCGGTTATGTCTACATGTCTCCCGAACCCGTAGGGTCTACACACTTAAGGTTCGGTGACGCTAGGGTTGTAGAGATATGTATATGCAGTAACCCGAAATTTGTTCGGAGTCCTAGATGAGATCCCGGACGTCACGAGGAGTTACGGAATGGTCCGGAGGTAAAGAATTATATATAGGAAGTGCTATTTCAGCCATCGGGACAAGTTTCGGGGTCACCGGTATTGTATCGGGACCACCGGAAGGGTCCCGGGGGTCCACCGGGTGGGGCCACCTATCCTGGAGGGCCCCATGGGCTGAAGTGGGAGGGGAACCAGCCCCTAGTGGGCTGGTGCGCCCCCCTTGGGCCTTCCCCCTGCGCCTAGGGTTGGGAACCCTAGGGTGGGGGGCACCCCACTTGCCTTGGGGGGCACTCCACCCCCCTTGGCCGCCGCCCCCTTGGGAGATTCGATCTCCAGGGCCGGTGCCCCCCTTGGGGACCCTATATATAGAGGGGGGGAGGGAGGGCAGCCGCACCCATGCCCCTGGTGCCTCCCTCTCCCCTCCTCCTCCTCCTCCGGTGCCCCCCCTTGGGGGCACTGCTGTGATGACTGTTGCATCCACCACCACGCCGTCGTGCTGCTGGATCTTCATCAACCTCTCCTTCTGGATCTTCATCAACCTCTCCTTCCCCCTTGCTAGATCAAGAAGTAGGAGACGTCACGCTGACCATACGTGTGTTGAACGCGGAGGTGCCGTCCGTTCGGCGCTAGGATCTCCGGTGATTTGGATCACGTCGAGTACGACTTCCTCACCCCCGTTCTTTGAATGCTTCCGCGCGTGATCTACAAAGGTATGTAAATGCAATCCGATCACTCGTTTCTAGATGAACTCATAGATGGATCTTGGTGAAACCGTAGGAAATTTTTTGTTTTCTGCAATGTTCCCCAACAGTGGCATCATGAGCTAGGTCTATGCGTAGTTCTCTTTGCACGAGTAGAACACAATTTGTTGTGGGCGTAGATGTTGTCAACTTTCTTGCCGCTACTAGTCTTATTTTGCTTCAGCGGTATTGTGGGATGAAGCGGCCCGGACCGACCTTACACGTACGCTTACGTGAGACTGGTTCCACCAACTGACATGCACTAGTTGCATAAGGTGGCTAGCGGGTGTCTGTCTCCCCCACTTTAGTTGGAGCGGATTCGATGAAAAGGGTCCTTATGAAGGGTAAATAGAAGTTGACAAATCACGTTGTGGCTTTTACGTAGGTAAGAAAACGTTCTTGCTAGAACCCTATTGCAGCCACGTAAAACTTGCAACAACAATTAGAGGACGTCTAACTTGTTTTTGCAGCAAGTGCTTTGTGATGTGATATGGCCAAAGTTGTGATGAATGATGAATGATATATATGTGATGTATGAGATCATGTTCTTGTAATGGGAATCACGACTTGCATGTCGATGATTATGACAACCGGAGGGAGCCATAGGAGTTGTCTTTATTTTTTTGTATGACCTGCGTGTCATTCAGAAACGCCATGTAAATTACTTTACTTTATTGCTAAACGTGTTAGCCATAGTAGTAGAAGTAATAGTTGGCGAGCAACTTCATGGAGACACGATGATGGAGATCATGATTGTGGAGATCATGGTGTCATGCCGGTGACAAGATGATCATGGAGCCCCAAGATGGAGATCAAAGGAGCTATGTGATATTGGCCATATCATGTCACTATTATTATTTGATTGCATGTGATGTTTATCATGATTTTGCATCTTGTTTACTTAGAAGATGGTAGTAAATAAGATGATCCCTCATAATAATTTCAAGAAAGTGTTCCCCCTAACTGTGCACCGTTGCGACAGTTCATTGTTTTGAAGCACCACGTGATGATCGGGTGTGATAGATTCCAACATTCACATACAAATGGGTGTAAGACAGATTTACACATGCAAACACTTAGGTTGACTTGACGAGCCTAGCATGTACAGACATGGCCTCGGAACACAGAAGACCGAAAGGTCGAGCATGAGTCGTATAGAAGATACGATCAACATGAAGATGTTCACCGATGTTGACTAGTCCGTCTCACGTGATGATCGGACACGGCCTAGTTAACTCGGATCATGTTATACTTAGATGACTGGAGGGATTTCTATCTAAGTGGGAGTTCATTATATAATTTGATTAGATGAACTTAATTATCATGAACTTAGTCTAAAATCTTTACAATATGTCTTGTAGATCAAATGGCCAACGTTGTCCTCAACTTCAACGCATTCCTAGAGAAAACCAAGCTGAAAGACGATGGCAGCAACTATACGGACTGGGTCCGGAACCTGAGGATCATCCTCATAGCTGCCAAGAAAGATTATGTCCTACAAGCACTGCTAGGTGACGCACCCGTCCCACAAAACCAAGACGTTATGAACGCTTGGCAGACACGTGCTGATGATTACTCCCTCATTCAGTGCGGCATGCTTTACAGCTTAGAATCGGGGCTCCAAAAGCGTTTTGAGTGACACGGAGCATATGAGATGTTCGAAGAGCTGAAAATGGTTTTCCAATATCATGCCCGGGTCGAGAGATATGAAGTCTCCGACAAGTTCTTCAGCTGTAAGATGGAGGAAAATAGTTCTGTCAGTGAGCACATACTCACTATGTTTGGATTACATAACCGCTTAACTCAGCTGGGAGTTAATCTCCCAGATGACGCGGTCATTGACAGAATCCTTTAGTCGCTTCCACCAAGCTACAAGAGCTTTGTGATGAACTTCAATATGCAGGGGATCGAAAAGACCATTCCTGAAGTATTTGCAATGCTGAAATCAGCAGAGGTAGAAGTCAAAAAGGAACATCAAGTGTTGATGGTGAATAAAACCACTAAGTTCAAGAAAGGCAAGGGTAAGAAGAACTTCAAGAAGGACGGCAAGGGAGTTGCCGCGCCCGGTAAGCAAGCTGCCGGGAAGAAGCCAAAGAATGGACCCAAGCCCGAGACTGAGTGTTTTTATTGCAACGGAAGTGGTCACTGGAAGCGGAACTGCCCCAAATACTTAGCGGACAAGAAGGCCGGCAAAACGAAAGGTATATGTGATATACATGTAATTGATGTGTACCTTACCAGTACTCGTAGTAGCTCCTGGGTATTTGATACCGGTGCAGTTGCTCACATTTGTAACTCAAAGCAGGAGCTGCGGAATAAACGGAGACTGGCGAAGGACGAGGTGACGATGCGCGTCGGGAATGGTTCCAAGGTCGATGTGATCGCCGTCGGCACGCTACCTCTACATTTACCTACGGGATTAGTTTTGAACCTCAATAATTGTTATTTAGTGCCAGGTTTGAGCATGAACATTGTATCAGGATCTCGTTTAATACGATATGGCTACTCATTTAAATCCGAGAATAATGGTTGTTCTATTTATATGAGAGATATGTTTTATGGTCATGCTCCGATGGTGAATGGTTTATTCTTAATGAATCTCGAGCGTAATGCTACACATATTCATAGTGTGAATACCAAAAGATGTAAGGTTGATAATGATAGTCCCACATACTTGTGGCATTGTCGCCTTGGTCACATAGGTGTCAAACGCATGAAGCAGCTCCATGCAGATGGACTTTTAGAGTCTCTTGATTACGAATCATTTGACACATGCGAACCATGCCTCATGGGTAAAATGACCAAGACTCCGTTCTCAGGAACAATGGAGCGAGCAACCAACTTATTGGAAATCATACATACTGATGTGTGCGGTCCAATGAGTGTTGAGGCTCGCGGTGGCTATCGTTATGTTCTCACCCTCACTGATGACTTGATTAGATATGGGTATGTCTACTTAATGAAACACAAGTCTGAAACCTTTGAAAGGTTCAAGGAATTTCAGAGTGAGGTTGAGAATCAACGTGACAGGAAAATCAAGTTCCTGCGATCAGATCGTGGAGGAGAATACTTGAGTCACGAATTTGACACACACTTAAGAAAATGTGGAATAGTTTCACAACTCACGCCGCCTGGAACACCTCAGCGTAATGGTGTGTCCGAACGTCGTAATCGCACTCTATTAGATATGGTGCGATCTATGATGTCTCTTACCGATTTACCGCTATCATTTTGGGGCTATGCTTTAGAGACTACCGCATTCACTTTAAATAGGGCTCCGTCGAAATCCGTTGAGACGACACCGTATGAATTATGGTTTGGGAAGAAACCTAAGATGTCGTTTCTAAAAGTTTGGGGATGCGATGCTTATGTCAAGAAACTTCAACCTGAAAAGCTTGAACCCAAGTCGGAAAAATGCGTCTTCATAGGATACCCTAAAGAAACTATTGGGTATACCTTCTACCTCAGATCCGAAGGCAAGATCTTTGTTGCCAAGAATGGATCCTTTCTAGAGAAGGAGTTTCTCTCGAAAGAAGTAAGTGGGAGGAAAGTAGAACTTGATGAAGTATTACCTCTTGAACCGGAAAGTGGCGCAACTCAGGAAAATGTTCCTGTGGTGCCTGCACCAATTAGAGAGGAAGTTAATGATGATGATCAAGATACTTCTGATCAAGCTCCTACTGAACTTCGAAGGTCCATAAGGACACGTTCCGCACCAGAGTGGTACGGCAACCCTGTCTTGGAAATCATGTTGTTAGACAACAGTGAACCTTCGAACTATGAAGAAGCGATGGCGGGCCTGGATTCCGACAAATGGCTGGAAGCCATGAAATCCGAGATAGGATCCATGTATGAAAACGAAGTATGGACTTTGACTAACTTGCCCGATGATCGGCGAGCCATAGAAAATAAATGGATCTTTAAGAAGAAGACAGACGCGGATGGTAATGTGACCATCTATAAAGCTAGGCTTGTCGCTAAGGGTTATCGACAAGTTCAAGGGGTTGACTACGATGAGACATTCTCTCCCGTAGCAAAGCTGAAGTCCGTCCGAATCATGTTAGCAATTGCCGCATACTATGATTATGAGATATGGCAAATGGACGTCAAAACGGCATTTCTTAACGGTTATCTTAAGGAAGAACTGTATATGATGCAGCCGGAAGGTTTTGTCGGTCCTAAGAATGCTGACAAGGTGTGCAACCTCCAACGCTCGATTTATGGGTTGGTGCAAGCATCTCGGAGTTGGAACATTCGCTTTGATGAGATGATCAAAGCGTTTGGGTTTATGCAGACTTATGGAGAAGCCTGCGTTTACGAGAAAGTGAGTGGGAGCTCTGTAGCATCTCTCATATTATATGTAGATGACATACTTTTGATGGGAAATGATATAGAGCTTTTGGACAACATTAAGGCCTACTTGAATAAGAGTTTTTCAATGAAGGACCTTGGAGAAGCTGCTTATATATTAGGCATCAAGATCTATAGAGATAGATCGAGACGCCTCATAGGTCTTTCACAAAGCACATACCTTGATGAGATATTGAAGAAGTTCAATATGGATCAGTCTAAGAAGGGGTTCTTGCCTGTGTTGCAAGGTGTGAAATTGAGCTCAGCTCAATGTCCGACCACGGCAGAAGATATAGAAGAGATGAGTGTCATCACCTATGCCTCAGCCATAGGTTCTATTATGTATGCCAT
Source organism: Triticum aestivum (assembly GCF_018294505.1). Classification (NCBI taxonomy): domain Eukaryota; kingdom Viridiplantae; phylum Streptophyta; class Magnoliopsida; order Poales; family Poaceae; genus Triticum; species Triticum aestivum. Next base: position 420,529,704 of record NC_057797.1, read on the forward strand.
GCTGTGTACCAGACCTGATGTAAACCTTGCCGTAAGTTTGGTAGGAAGATACCAAAGTAATCCCGGCAAGGAACACTGGACAGCGGTCAAGAATATCCTGAAGTACCTGAAAAGGACTAAGGACATGTTTCTCGTTTATGGAGGTGACGAAGAGCTCGTTGTAAAGGGTTATGTCGACGCTAGCTTCGACACAGATCTGGATGACTCTAAGTCACAAACCGGATACGTGTATATTTTGAATGGTGGGGCAGTAAGGTGGTGAAGTTGCAAGCAAAGCGTTGTGGCGGGATCTACATGTGAAGCGGAGTACATGGCAGCCTCAGAGGCAGCACACGAAGCAGTCTGGGTGAAGGAGTTCATTACCGACCTAGGAGTCATACCCAATGCGTCGGGCCCGATGACTCTCTTCTGTGACAATACTAGAGCTATTGCCCTTGCCAAGGAGCCCAGGTTTCACAGGAAGACCAGGCATATCAAGCGTCGCTTCAACTCCATTCGTGAAAGTGTTCAAAATGGAGACATAGAGATTTGTAAAGTACATACGGACCTGAATGTAGCAGATCCGTTGACTAAACCTCTCCCTAGAGCAAAACATGATCAACACCAGAATTCCATGGGTGTTCGATTCATCACAATGTAACTAGATGATTGACTCTAGTGCAAGTGGGAGACTGTTGGAAATATGCCCTAGAGGCAATAATAAAATGATTATTATATTTCCTTGTTCATGATAATTGTCTATTATTCATGCTATAATTGTATTATCCGAAAATCGTAATACATGTGTGAATACATAGACCACAATGTGTCCCTAGTGAGCCTCTAGTTGACTAGCTCGTTGATCAATAGATAGTCATGGTTTCCTGGCTATGGACATGGGGATGTCATTGATAACGGGATCACATCATTAGGAGAATGATGTGATGGACAAGACCCAATCCTAAACATAGCACAAGATCGTATAGTTGGTTTGCTAGAGTTTTTCCAATGTCAAGTATCTTTTCCTTAGACCATGAGATCGTGTAACTCCCGGATACCGTAGGAGTGCTTTGGGTGTACCAAACATCACAACGTAACTGGGTGACTATAAAGGTATACTACGGGTATCTCCGAAAGTGTCTGTTGGGTTGACACGGATCAAGACTGGGATTTGTCACTCCGTATGACGGAGAGGTATCTCTGGGCCCACTCGGTAATGCATCATCATAATGAGCTCAAAGTGACCAAGTGTCTGGTCACGGGGTCATGCATTACGGTACGAGTAAAGTGACTTGCCGGTAACGAGATTGAACGAGGTATTGGGATACCGACGATCGAATCTCGGGCAAGTAACATACTGATTGACAAAGGGAATTGTATACGAGGTTGCGTGAATCCTCGACATCATGGTTCATCCGATGAGATCATCGAGGAGCATGTGGGAGCCAACATGGGTATCCAGATCCCGCTGTTGGTTATTGACCGGAGAGCCATCTCGGTTATGTCTACATGTCTCCCGAACCCGTAGGGTCTACACACTTAAGGTTCGGTGACGCTAGGGTTGTAGAGATATGTATATGCAGTTACCCGAAAGTTGTTCGGAGTCCCGGATGAGATCCCGGACGTCACGAGGAGTTCCGGAATGGTCCGGAGGTAAAGAATTATATATAGGAAGTGCTATTTCGGCCATCGGGACAAGTTTCGGGGTCACCGGTATTGTACCGGGACCACCGGAAGGGTCCCGGGGGTCCACCGGGTGGGGCCACATATCCCGGAGGGCCCCATGGGCTGAAGTGGGAGGGGAACCAGCCCCTAGTGGGCTGGTGCACCCCTCTTGGGCCTTCCCCCTGCGCCTAGGGTTGGGAACACTAGGGTGGGGGGCGCCCCACTTGCCTTGGGGGCACTCCACCCCCCTTGGCCGCCGCCCCCTTGGGAGATTGGATCTCCAGGGCCGGCGCCCCCCTTGGGGATCCTATATATAGAGGGGGGGAGGGAGGGCAGCCGCACCCATGCCCCTGGCGCCTCCCTCTCCCCTCCAAGACCTCCTCCTCCTCCGTAGAGAACGGCGAAGCCCTGCTGCGGTGACTGCTGCATCCACCACCACGCCGTCGTGCTGCTGGATCTTCATCAACCTATCCTTCCCCCTTGCTGGATCAAGAAGGTGTAGACGTCACGCTGACCGTACGTGTGTTGAACGCAGAGGTGCCGTCCGTTCGGCGCTAGGATCTCCGGTGATTTGGATCACGTCGAGTACGACTTCCTCATCCCCGTTCTTTGAACGCTTCCGCGCGTGATCTACAAAGGTATGTAGATGCAATCCGATCACTCATTGCTAGATGAACTCATAGATGGATCTTTGTGAAACCGTAGGAAAATTTTTGTTTTCTGCATCGTTCCCCAACAGGCCCTTGACCAGCCATTTACAGAAGCTCCGGGCCCGGACGGCTTCACCGCTGAGTTCCTCCATGCATGATGGCCTATCATCAAAGCAGATATCAGCGCCGCCTTCGACAAGCTCTATGCGATGAATGGGCGCGGTTTCTACTAGCTCAATGAGGCCTTCCTGACCTTGCTCCCTAAGAAACCAGACGCCTCCACGCTGGCCGATTACTGCCCCATTAGCCTGATACATCTTGTGGCCAAGCTCTTTGCGAAAGTGCTCTCCCTCCGCCTGGCTCCGCGCATGCCCCAGCTGGTCTCCGTCAACCAAAGCGCCTTCATCACCGGGAGATGCGTGCATGACAACTTCTTGTTGGTTCAACAGACGGCACGGCAACTGCACAATCTCAAACTACCTCGGTTACTCCTCAAGCTGGATATCGCGAAGGCATTCGATACTGTCTCATGTCCCTTCCTCCTCGAAGTCCTCCGACATCTTGGGTTTGGGAGAAGGTGGTGTGAATGGATCTGCCTTCTTGTCTCCACTGCCTCCTCGCGGATTCTCATCAACGGGAACCCAGGCCCTCCGGTCGACCACGCGCACGGCCCTCGGCAAGGTGACCCGGCCTCCCCGCTCCTCTTCGCGATCATCATCGACACCCTTAACTCTCTGTTGCAGCACGCCGTGCACTCCGGCCTGCTCCAGTGGCTCACACCCCGTCATGCGACATCCAGCATCTCCATGTTTGCTGACGATGTGGTCATTTTGTACCATCCAACGACCCAGGATTTGATAGCCATCCCCGAGCTGCTCCATGTGTTTGGAGAAGCTTCGGGCCTCCGCACCAACTTCCTCAAGTGCTCCGCCACTCCCATTCAGTGCGATGATACCGTGGCCGAGGCTGTGGGCTCTACCCTGGCTTGCGTGGTCACCACCTTCCCCATCGTCTACCTTGGGCTCCCTCTCTCGCTCCGCAAGACACCCACCTCAACCCTCCTCCCCTTGCTGGACAAGCTCACCAAGAAGCTGGCTACCTGGAAAGCCGCGCTCCTCTTGCGCGCTGAACGGCTCGCCCTCGTGTGGCAAGTCCTCTCGGCTATGCCTCTTCATATCCTTCTCGCCATGGCCATCAACCAGTCGATCCTCAAAAGAGTCCATGGGATCATTCACGACTTCCTATGGCATGGGTGGAAGGACACCAACTCTGGTTGCTGCCTCATCAACTCGAGGCATGTTTGCCACCCTCTCAAGTATGGTGGGCTGGGTGTACGTGACCTACACCTCACCGGCATCTCCCTTCGTGCTAGATGGCTTTGGCTTCAGGCCACAGATCTCGACCGCCCCTGGCAAGACTTGGAGGTGCCGTGCGACGCGGAGACCAGGCAATTCTTCTGTGCATCGACCTCCTGGACCCTTGGCGATGGAAGAACCTGCCGATTTTTGTGTGACCATTGGCTTGATGGGCAAGCCATCTTCGAGTTCGCCCCCGAGCTACTTGCTCTTGTGTCGCGGTGCAGGCACCGGCGCACGCTGGTCTCCGACGGCCTTTCCCAGCAGGCTTGGATTCATGACATCCATGGCAGCCTTGGGCATGTCTAGGTGGTCCAATACAAAGATCTCTGGCGCCGTTTGCATGGAATCCAGCTTTCTAGCACCCTGGACACCATCAGCTGGAAATGGTTGGCGAATGGCATCTATTCTGCCAAATCCTGCTACAAGGCGCTCTTCCTCGGCTCTATGTCCCCTCCTACTTGGCGTCTAATCTGGAAGGGGTGGGCTCCCCTTTCCTACAAGTTCTTCCTTTGGCTCGCATCCCTTGATCAGTGCTAGACTGCGGAGCGTCATGCGCGTCACGGCCTTGCACAAGATCCAGAGTGCATATTGTGTTCCCAGGATGTAGAGACTATCAACCATCTCCTAGTGGGGTGTGTCTTCTCACTGATCACTTGGCATGAGATTCTCTTTTGGTGTCGACTTGTTGCACCCCCCATGCTTGGCTCGACCCCCTTCTTCGACTGGTGGTTGCAGGCCATGACGGCTTCCCCAGGCGGCCTCAGACGCGGACTAAACTCCATCGTCGCCCTCACGTCTTGGGAAATCTGGAAACACAGGAATGCAACCATGTTTGATGGTGCCCGTCCTTCCACTGACGAGCTTGTGCAGCTGATCAAAGATGAGGCTTGCCGCTAGGCTAAGGCCGGCGACAAAGGTCTAGATAGGATCATCCCTATAACTTGATCTTTGTACCGAGGCTGAGCATCCTCCTCCGTTGCTTGCTATGCACTCTCTCGGACACCTATTTGTGTATGCCCGAGTGAGCTGCACTCTGTATTCTTCTTCCACCTATCAATGAAATGATACGCTGCTCAGCGTATTCATGAAAAAAACGTTGGATTTCGGGTTCCGGCAAAACCCTTGACGTTCGAACACTAGGGTGCGCACGAAGATCTTTCCCCCAGCTCACGCTCTCGCAACAATCTTAGAACCTAACTCACCGAACCCGAAGAACAAAGGACACAGTGTTTATACTAGTTCGGGCCACCGATGTGGTGTAATACCCTACTCTAGTGTGGTGTGGTGGATTGCCTCTTGGGCTGAGGATGAACAAGTACAAGGGAAGAACAGCCTCTTGAGGAGAGGTGTTCTTGGGCTCAGTGAGCTTGGGTGGTTGAGGATGGAATGGATCCGATCCAAGATGAGTTGCCTCCTACTGTGGTGGCTAGTCCTATTTATAGAGGCCCTGGTCCTCTTTCCAAATGTTAGGCAGGAAGGGATCCCACAACGACCAATTTGAAGGGGGACAACTAGTACAGGCTATCCTGACAAAAAGTGGTCTTCGCCTACCAAAGGCTCTGGTGGTGACACCGTCTTGGGCTCCATGGTGACCTCCGTCCTGCCGTCCTGCTGGTCTTGGTCTTGTTGCACCGATATGGAAACCTTTGCCTGATGCCTCGGGACTCCTCACCTGCGCCTGCCCCTTTAGCACCAAACAGGAAACAAGGACAATGCGCGCGCTGGCGCCCGCCTGGTACCCGCCTGGCCTTGGTCGTCATGGCTTGCGTCACAGGAACCTCGCGAGGTGCCCCTCGCCTTGATCTCTCTGCCCCTCGCGAGCCAGCCTAGTGAGGCCGCCCCCGAGGAGGTCTTGCGTCATCCATCTCGTGAGGCTTGGACCCTCGCGAGGGTCTTGATCATTTGCTGGTGAAGATGGGTCGTACAGGCCCGCTGGTGGAGCCACGCTATGGGCCGCGGGCAGGCAAGTCTGGGGACCCCCATTCCCAGGACGCCGACAGCAGTCATACATCCTTGAAAGGTAGCAGGTGCATTGCATAAACTAAAAAGCATACGTCTGTAAGCAAAAGTACCAAAAGGGCATGTAAAAGTAGTTTTTTATCCTCTTGTGACACAGGTATTTGAGAAAAACCAGAATAACCATCTAGAAAGCAGAAGTGTGTATGCTTGGATAGTCTTCCTAGCATTTGTTCAATAAAAGGTAGAGGGTAATGATCTTTCCTAGTAGCATTGTTTAATTTTCTAAAATCAATTACCATTCTATAATCTATAACAATTCTTTGTGGAATTCATTCTTATCGTTGGGAACAACGATAATACCTCCCTTCTTAGGGACAAAATGAATAGGACTTACCCATCCACTATCAATGATAGGATAAATTATACCTGCTTCCAAAAGCTTTAATATTTCAATTCTTACCACCTCTTTCATCTTAGGATTTAGCCGTCGTTGGTGATCAACAACTGGTTTAGCATCAGGCTCCATATTAATTTTATGATGACATAGAGTGGGACGAATGCCCTTATGACCATCCAGAGTATATCCAATAGCGGCACGGTGCTTCTTTAGATTTTTCAATAATTTGTTTTCTTCATGCTCTGAAAGGTTAGCACTGATAATAACATGATATATCTTCTTTTCATCAAGATAAGCATATTTCAAAGTATCAGCCAATTGTTTAAGATCGAACACGAGATCACTCTTGGGTGGTAGAGGATCTCCAAGAGTCTCAACTAGGAAGTTGTGTTTCAAGACAGGCATTTGTTTAAAGAATATTTCATTTCTTTCATTCATAAACACATCATTTTCATGGTCTAGCAAATATCGTTCTAAAGGATCGGTAGGAGGCACGGAAATAGAAGCAAGACCAATAATTTCATCTTTACTAGGCAATTCTTTATCATGGGGTTGTCTATGAAATTTGGAGAAATTAAACTCATGAACACATCCCCGAAACTTACACTAATAGTTTCATTCTCACAATCTATTTTAGCATTAATAGAGTTCAAGAAAGGTCTACCAAATATAATGGGACAAAAACCATCTCGTGGGGAACCAAGGACTAGAAACTCGGTAAGGTATTTTATTTTCCCACACAAGACTTCAACATCTCTAAAATCCCAATTGGTGATATAGTATCTCTATTGGCAAGCTTAATAGTAACATCAATATCTTCTATTTCAGCAGGTGCAATATCATTCATAATTTCTTGGTATAAGGGAAAGGGAATTACACTCATACTAGCACATAAATCACATAAGCCATGGTAACAACGATCTTTATCATCGGGTTTGGCCATTCTAGCAGCTTCATCACAGAAATAAATAACATGTCCATCAATATTATCGACCAAGATATCTTTAACCATAGCAATACTAGGTTTAACTTTAATTTGTTTAGGGGGTGTAGGTGTTCTAGCTAGTATAACTCTTACAAACCACAACTGAAGTTTTAGCATGTTATTTTATCCTAACGGGAAAAGGTGGTATCTCAATGTAAGCAGTAGGAATAACATGATCAACATTATAAGTAATGGTATCTTCTTCAGCTTTAATGGGTTCTACTATTTTTACTTCAATGGGAGGATCCTATTTAAACCACTTGTCCTTAGGGAGATCAACATGAGTAGCAAATTATTCACAAAAAGAAGCTACTATCTCAGAGTCAAGTCCATATTTAGTGCTATATTCACGAAAAGCATCAGTATCCATAAAAGATTTAACACAATCAAACTTAAGGTTTATACCTGACTCCTTACCTTCGTCGAGCTCCCAATCTTCAGAGTTGCATTTAATTCTTTCCAATAAATCCCATTTGAATTCAATAGTCTTCCTTATAAAAGAACTAGTACAAGAAGTACCGAGCATGGATTGATCATTACGAGAAAGGTGAGCATAAAAGTTCTGAATAATAATTTCTCTTGAGAGCTCATGATTAGGGTATGAATATAACACTGACTTAATCCTCCTTCAAGCTTGAGCGATACTTTCTCCTTCACGAGGCCAAAAATTATATATATAATTCTGATCACGATGCATAGGATAACACTTCTGATTAAATTCCAATTTCAATCAGTTGTAGTTCCAAGCTCCAATATCATCACATAGCCTATACCATGTCAATGCCTTTCCCTTCAAAGATAAAGGGCAGACCTTCTTCTTGACTTCATCCTCGGGAAAACTTGCATGCTTAAATAATCCACAAACTTCATCCACATAGATTAGATGCATATCAGGATGTAGTGTTCCATGTCCTGCATAAGGATTAGCTAGCACTTTCTCTATCATACCTGAAGGAATTTCATAATAAATATTTTCTGTAGGTTCAGTAGGTTGAGGAGCAACTTCTTGCTCTACCGGTCGAGGCGAAGATACCCCGAACAAGCCCCTCAAAGGATGATTCTCCATAGTAACAAGTGACAGTAAATTTCAGCACGTAATATAAATTTTTCCTCACCAAATTCCACTCACCAAAGGTGCTTCCCTCCCCCGTAATGGCGCCAGAAAAGAGTCTTGATGACCCACAAGTATAGAGAATCTATCATAGTCCTTTCGCTAATTAAGAGTGTTGAACCCAGCGAGAAGCAGAAGGAAATAACAAGCGGTTTTTAGTAAGGTATTCTCTGCAAGAACTGAAATTATTGGTAACAGATAGTTTCGTGATAAGATAATTCGTAACGGGTAACAAGTAAAAAGTGTAACAAAGGTGCAACAAGGTGGCCTGATCTCCGTTGTATCTATAATTTTTGATTATTTCATGCCAATATTATACAACTTCCACATATTTTTGGCAACATTTCATATGATTTATTGGACTTACCTATTGATCAAGTGCCCGGTGCCAGTTCCTCTTTGTTGCATGTTTTTTGTTTCGCAGAATATCCATATCAAACGAAATCCAAATGCGATAAAAAATTACAGAGAATTATTTTGCAATGTCTGTGATTTTTAGGAGGTGGAATCAACGCAAATGGAGGCCCACGACCTCCACAACCCACCGGGGCGCGCTGGGCAGCCCCTTGCGCGCCCATGTGTCTTGTGCCCTTCCCGTAAATCGGTTGGGGCCCTTCTACGGGCGCAAGAAAGATAATTTAGGTAAAAAATTCATGTAAAAATTTCAGCCAACCGGAGTTACGGATCTCTGGGAATATAAGAAATGGTGGAGGGCCAGAAAACAGGAACGTGATACCGAAGAGAATAGAGAGAGATATCCAATCTCGGAGGGGCTCCCGCCCCTCCACCGCCATGGAGGCCATGGACCAGAGGGGAAACCCTCCTCCCATCTAGGAGGAGGCAAAGGAAGAAGGAGAAGAAGGAGGGGGCTCTTTCCCCCTCTCTCCCGGTGGCACCGAAATGCCACCGAGGCAATCATCATGAGACGGCGATCTACTCCAACAACTCTGTCATCTTCCCCAACAACTCCATCACCTTCCCCCATCTATATTCAGCGGTCCACTCTCTCGCATCTGGATGTACCTTCTACTTGAACATGGCTGAGGGAGTCCTGGATTATGGGGTCTCCGGATAGCCGGACTATCTCCATTGGTCGGACTGTTAGACTATGAAGATACAAGATTGAAGACTTCGTCTCATGTCCAGATGGGACTCTACTTGGCGTGGAAGGCAAGCTAGGAAATACGTATATGGATATCTCTTCCTTTGTAACCGACCTTGTGTAACCCTAACCCTCTCCGGTGTCTATATAAACCAGAGGGTTTTAGTCCGTAGGACAACAATCACAACATACAATCATACCATAGGCTAGCTTCTAGGGTTTAGCCTCTTTGATCTTGTGGTAGATCTACTCTTGTAACACCCATATCTTCAATATTAATCAAGCAGGATGTAGGGGTTTACCTCCATCAAGAGGGCCTGAACCTGGGTAAAACATCATGTCCCTTGCCTCCTGTTACCATCCGGCCTAGACGCACAGTTCGGGACCCCCTACCCGAGATCCGCCGGTTTTGACACCGACATTGGTGCTTTCATTGAGAGTTCCTTTGTGTCGTCACTGTTAGGCTTGATGGCTCCTACTCTCATCGATAGCGATGCGGTCCAGGGTGAGACTTTTCTCCCCGGACAGATCTTCGTATTCGGCGGCTTTGCACTGCGGGCTAATTCGCTTGGCCATCTGGAGCAGATTGAAAGCTACGCCCCTGGCCATCAGGTCAGATTTGGAAGTTTGAATTACACGGCCAATATCCGTGGGGACTTGATCTTCGACGGATTCGAGCCACAGCCGGGCGTGCCGCACTGTCGCGATGGGTATGACCTAGCTCTGCCACCGGACGGTACCCCAAAGGCCGCACCCGCATCAGCTCTGACCCTTAGCTCGGAGCCAACTGCGCCAATCGAGGACGGGTGGCTAGACACCGCCTCAGGTGCTGCAGTCTCGAGGGCGATCGAGCCAAATACCAGCATAATCCTCTGCACAGCCTGTGACTCCAAGGTGCCGGACTCTCTTCCAGACCCTGAACCATCCGCGCCCTTGCCAGTCGAATCCGATTGGGCGCCGATCATGGAGTTCACCGCCGCGGATATCTTTCAGAAGTCGCCCTTCGGCGACATCCTGAATTCACTAAGGTCTCTCTCTTTGTTAGGAGAGCCCTGGCCGGATTATGGCCAACAGGATTGGGATGCGGACGACGAAGAAATTCGACGCCCACCCACCACCCACTTTGTAGCCACTGTCGATGATTTAACCGACATGCTTGACTTCGACTCCGAAGACATCGACGGTATGGAGGACGATATAGGAGACGAACATGAACCAGCACCTATAGGGCACTGGAAAGCCACCTTGTCGTATGACATATACGTGGTGGATACACCCAATGAAGGTAATTGCGATGAGATAACAGAGGATGACCCCTCCAAGAAGCAACCCAAGCGCCGACGTCAGCGGCACCACTCTAAGTCCCGCCAAAGCAAAAGTGGTGATACCAGCACAGGAGATAATAACACTCCGGATAGCGTCGAAGACAACAACAATCCCCTCCGGCAAGATTTAGAGCAGGAGGATGAAGGAGCCAGCTCTCCTGAGAGAGCGGCTGGCAGAGAGGAGGAAGATGACAATTACATGCCCCCCTCCGAAGACGAGGCTAGCCTCGACGATGATGAATTCGCCGTTCCAGAGGATCCCGTCGAACAAGAGCGCTTCAAGCGCAGGCTTATGGCCACGACAAATAGCCTGAAGAAAAAACAGCAGCAACTTCAAGCTGATCAAGATCTGCTAGCTGACAAATGGACTGAAGTCCTCGCGGCCAAGGAATATAAACTCGAGCGTTCCTCCAAGAGTTACCCAAGGCGCAGGTTACTACCCCGACTGGATGAAGCAGCGTATGATACGGCTGATCGGCCACCTCGTGGCCGCGATAGAGAGGCATTCCAGCCAAAATCTTAGCCTCCACCCCAACGCCATCCAAATAAAAAGGCATGGGGAGATACGCCAGACCTACGAGATATATTGGAGGACAAAGCAAAGCATTCAAGATCGATCTATAGATCACGAGGCCCCACCACTCTACGAGACGGTAAACGTCACGCCGGATACAGTAAAAGCAAATCCGGCTGGGCCGAACACAGCGGGCAGGACCCATACGAGCTGCGTCACGATATAGCCCAATACAGAGGCACCGCACACCCCTTATGCTTCACAGACGAAGTAATCGAACATCAATTCCCAGAAGGTTTCAAACCTGTAAACATTGAATCATATGACGGCACAACAGATCCCGCAGTATGGATTGAGGACTTCCTCCTCCACATCCACATGGCCCGCGGTGATGACTTACATGCCATCAAATACCTCCCACTAAAACTCAAAGGACTAGCACGGCATTGGCTTAATAGCTTGCCAGCGGATTCCATTAGTTGTTGGGAAGATCTAGAAGCCGCATTCCTTGACAACTTTCAGGGCACTTATGTGCGACCACCAGACATCGATGACTTGAGCCACATCATTCAGCAGCCAGAAGAGTCGGCCAGGCAATTCTGGACTCAGTTCCTTACAAAGAAAAATCAAATCGTCGACTGCCTGGATGCGGAGGCCTTAGCGGCTTTCAAGCACAACATCCGAGACGAGTGGCTAGCCCGGCACCTTGGTCAGGAAAAGCCGAAATCTATGGCAGCCCTCACGACGCTCATGACCCGCTTTTGTGCGGGAGAAGACAGCTGCTTGGCTCGCAGTAACAACATATCAAAGAACCATGGTACCTCATATACCAAGGACGGCAACAGCAGGTCACGTCGCAACAAGCATAAGCGCCACATTAACGGCGAAAGTACTGAGGATACGGCAGTCAATGCCGGATTCAAAGGCTCTAAACCTGGTCAGCGGAAAAAGCCATTCAAATAAAGTACGCCGGGTCCGTCCAGCTTGGACCGTATACTCGATCACTCGTGTCAAATACACGGCACACCAGACAAGCCAGCCAATCACACCAACAGGGATTGTTGGGTGTTCAAGCAGGCCGGCAAGTTAATTGCCGAAAACAAGGACAAGGGGCCGCATAGCAATGACGAGGAAGAACCCCGGCAGCCGCACACTGGAGGATAGAAGAGGTTTCCCTCGCAAGTGCGGACGGTGAACATGATATAAGCAACCCACATCCCCAAGAGGGAGCGGAAGCGTGCGCTCAGGGACGTATATGCATTAGAGCCAGTCGCCCCAAAGTTCAACCCTTGGTCCTCTTGTCCGATCACCTTCGATCGCAGGGACCACCCCACTAGTATCCGTCATGGCGGATTCGCCGCACTGGTTTTAGACCCAATCATCGACGGATTTCACCTCACTCGAGTCCTTATGGATGGCGGCAGCAGCCTGAACTTGCTTTATCAGGACACAATGCGCAAAATGGGTATAGACCCCTCAAGGATCAAACCCACAAAAATGACCTTTAAGGGCGTCATTCTAGGCGTAGAGGCCCACTGCACGGGCTCAATTACACTAGAAGTGGTCTTCGGATCTCCGGATAACTTCCGAAGCGAAGAGTTAATCTTCAACATAGTCCCGTTCCGCAGTGGTTATCACGCGCTGCTTGGACGAACCGCATTTGCTAGATTCAATGCGGTACCACATTATGCATACCTCAAGCTCAAGATGCCAGGACCTCGCGGAGCTATTACAGTCAATGGAAACACAGAGCGCTCTCTTCGAACAGAGGAGCACACCGCGGCCCTTGCAGCAAAAGCGCAAAGCAGCCTCTCAAGGCAATCTACGAGTTCGGCGTTTCAAAGCCCGGACACCCTCAAGTGCGCTCGGGGCAATCGGCAAACAGACCGCCTGGCGCGATCTGAGCTCGCGTAGCAATATGGCGGCCACCCCAATCCCAGCCCAACAGCGATATTCATGCCACGCGTACATAATTACGCATTAAAAATACCATGGGCACAGGTGGGGAGGGGGGCACAACTGCGTCACGCCCCAAAACGCGGCCTAAACTGCACTAGGGGCTTCCCGTTTGGTTATTTTTCTTCTTTTTTCAGGACTTTAATCTCTGGTAACATTGTCCGGTCGCTCCACTGCCGAACACATGATACAGCAACCAAGGAGGCAGACAACTACGGAATTCCCAGGTGGATTATAGATTTCATATCATTCCTCAGCTCACCCTTGGAAGGGACATAGTCCTGCTCTTTTGCTTATTGCACTATCTGTATCACTCTGCTTCAATGCAATTTTTCAATATACAATGCATGACACTACGACTATTATTGAGTTTTCGTTATATATATACCTATGTGTTCATTAATGATGCCTTGCAACCGTACACTCTGGTACGGCCGATGCACCAGGGGCTTACGTACCCACAATATGGTGTGAAAAGTCTGAACACTTTCACAAGTGCGGCACCCCGAACTTATAGCATTATATGCATCAGCTCCGAATCATGTCTTTGGTCAAATGTTGGGTTTGCCCGGCTCCTATGTTTTGGTACCTTATGTTCCGCTCTATCAGCTAAGGTAGTGCTAGGAGAACTACTGCGATTGTGCCCCGGTTCTGCCGGGCCGAGCACCTCAGTAGAGAAATCTAAAACTGACTGTCATGATAAGGCGAGAGACTGGTCACTGTTCGGCGAGGTTTTTCGAGTCCCTAAAGACTTATGCCGCTTAGGGCGAGGGCCGGCTCCGTCCGGCTTATAGGTGTGTATCGCGCACTGAATTCGGACTTCCGAATACTAGGGGCTTCGCCGAAATTTAAAATTATAGAATTCTATGGCTAAGTGAGAGTGATAAAGCATTATTAGTCTGGTTGCCTTGTTCGTTGTGCTGAGAACCTCCCTCGAAGGACCCAAACATGGGAACAGGAGAGCTCAGGTTTATCCCGAACACCCCAGCACTCGCGGTATGGGGGCAGAAGCCGAGGACTAGCCATCTCTCAGATTGGATAAACAGCCAAACAGAAGGTAATATTTTAAATTCACACAAGCGTTGCATAGCGCATATGAAACAAGTTTTCATCACATAGGATAAATAACGAGCAAGTCTCATTCAAATATTACATTTTGTGAACACTCATCCGCGATAAGACGGGCGCCCGGCAGAAGGGGTGGCGGTGCTCCTTGCCCTCCGGCGGCCCCTCCTTGATCAGCTTCACGGTGTCTAGCTTGACCCACTGCGTTTTGACACGGGCGAAAGCCCGGCGTGCTCCTTCAATGTAGACGGATCGCTTAACGACCTCCAGCCGTGGGCAGGCATCCGCAAGCCACCTCACCAGGCCGAAGAAGCTGTTCGGAAGGGCGTCACCAGGCCACAGCCGGACTATGAGGCCCTTCATGGCCTGATCGGCCGCCTTATGTAGCTCGACCATCTGCTTCAGTTGGTCGCTCATTGGCACCGGATGTTCGGCCTCAGCATAGTGAGACCAAAACAGCTTCTCTGTCGAGCTTCCATCCTTGGCCTGGTAAAATTGTGAGGCATCGGATACACTGCGGGGCAAATCTGCGAATGCTCCTGAAGAGTTCCGGATCCGGGTAAGTAATCGATAATTTACTTTTACATGCTTGCTTTGCATATAGAAAGCCTTACCCGCCGCTATCTTCTTTATCGTGCCGATCTCCTAAAGGGCCTTCTGGGCCTCGGCCTTGGCACTCTTCGTGCTCTCACAAGCCGCGGCAAGCTCAGACTGTCGCGTCTTCAAGTCAAGCTCCAACGCCTCGTGCTTCGTCATGAGAACCTGGAGCTCTTGCTGCACCTCGCCCATCCGAGCCTCGTGCCTCTCTCGCTCGGTGCGCTCCTGGGCCGCCTTCTCTTCGGCCTGGGACATCGCTTGCTTCAGGGTCGCCACCTCGGTCGTGGCCCCTGGCAAACATACAATGATCCTGTCATTTAGCAATCGCGTCCTTTTTCTCATCTATAGACGGGGTATTACTTACCCTTGTTCTCCTCGTGCTGCCTCTTAGCAAGGCCGAGCTCTTTCTGGGACCCCTCGAGGGCCACCTTCAGTACGGTGACCTCCGCAGTTAGTGCGGCGGACGCTAGAAGTGAAGCCTGCATATGCATATTGACATACTTATATTAGACTCCTGCGATATTATTTGATCCTCTATTCGGCTTTTCTTTGTGAAAACCGAACAAAGCATCAGGGGCTACTATCTATGCGGTAATATTTCTACTACATTTTAAAACACTTACCTCGAAGCCTGTTAGAAGGCTAGTATAGGCTTCAGTCAATCCGCTCTTGGCGGACTGAACCTTCTGGATCACCGCACTCATGATAGTGCGGTGCTCCTCCTCGATGGAAGCGCTGCAAAGCGCTTCCAACATATTGTCCGGCGCCTCTGGATGGATAGAGTTCACCGGCACAGGCGTTTCACCCCCCCTTAGAAGGGGACCACCTGCCCGAGCTCGGAGCCGTTGGAGGGTCCGGCGTGGTGTTCGGCTGAGGGCCAAACTCGGAGCTCTCGGGGACCCCGTCCCCTCGGCTCCCGGAGTCCGAAAGGTCGCCTTGAGGTGCCTCCGGGACTGTCCCCCCTCGATCCGGTGCCTCTTGAGACAACACCTCGGCATCGTCCGCTAGATGAGGGGATATGGCGGTCGGGACTTGATCGCTATCCATGTCCGACGAGCCCAGGGAGCCGTTCGAGGATACCTCGATATTGGCTCGGGGCGGCCTGCACAATTGAGTTCGGCGTTAGGGAAAGCAATGCGACAAAGGAATCCTATGGGTTACTTTTGTATCCAAATACTTACGATCTCCCCTGGGGCTTGGCCCTGGGCAACCACTCGTCTTCACTTTCGTCGGCGGCGGTAGAGCTGTCCGGAAGGAGCGTCCTTCCCTTCTTGGACCCTCCGGCCTCCCCAGTTGGGGCGGCCTTCTTTTTCTTGTCTCCCCCAGTCGGTGGGGGAGCCTCTTCTTCCTCTTCCTTGTCTTCGGGGGAAGAGTGCGCCGCAAACTCATCGGACGGTGAGTCCGACGACGCCTGGCATCGGGAACTCTTTCGAGCTCCCTTGGCCTTCTGGGTCTTCTGCGACACCTTATAAGGGGCCGGAGTCAACATCTTCGCCAGAAGGGCGTCTGTAGGGCCTTCGGGCAAGGCAGCCGGATAGTCGATTTGTCCGGCCATCTTCTGCCAGTCCTGTTAACGGCACGGGAGTTTAGATCCCGCATAGAATCAATCTATATAGAAAACAAGTATCTTGTGAAAGGTAAAACAACTTACCGCACTAGCATGGCGCTTCGCGTTGAATCCGCGATCCTCGATAATGGGGGGAGGGACCGCGGCACCCTTGAATAGCACCCTCCAGGCATCTTCATGAGTCGTGTCGAAGAGCCTGTTCAGAGTTCGGTGCTACACCGGATTGAACTCCCACAAGGTAAACTCCCGTTGTTGGCACGGGAGTATCCGGCGAACGAGCATAACCTAGACTATGTTGACAAGCTTGAGCTTCTTATCCACCATGTACTGAATACATGACTGGAGTCTGGTCAGCTCTTTTGAATTACCCCAGGACAGGCCCTTCTCTTTCCAGGAGGTGAGCCGCATGGGGATGCCAGATCGGAACTCGGGGGCCGCTACCCATGCAGGGTCGCGTGGCTCGGTGATATAGAACCACCCCGATTGCCACCCCTTTATGGTGTCCACGAAGGTGCCCTCGAGCCATGTGATGTTGGGCATCTTGCCCACCATGGCGCCTCCGCACTCCGCCTGGCGGCCACTCACTTCCTTCGGCTTGACATTGAAGGTCTTCAGCCATAAGCCGAAGTGGGGCTTGATGCAAAGGAAGGCCTCACACACGATGATGAACGCTGAGATGTTGAGGATGAAGTTCGGGGCCAGGTCATGGAAATCCAGGCCGTAATAAAACATGATCCCCCGGACGAAGGGATGGAGAGGGAATCCCAATCCGCGGAGGAAATAGGTGAGGAATACCACCCTCTCATGGGGCTCGGGGGTGGGGATGAGCTGTCCCTCATCTGGGAGCCGGTGCGCGATCGTTGGGCAGGTATCCGGCTCTCCTCAGTTTCTTCACGTCTCCCTCCGTGACGGAGGAGACCATCCACTTGCCTCCCGCTACGGACATGGTTGGAGAAGGTTGAGATGGAAGTGAGGACTTGGGCGCTAGAGCTCGAGTGTGCGGGAGCGGATGAGCACAGGAGGAAGAAGGCGTGGATAAAAAGGTGAATCCTTATCCCTTTATACGGGCAGACAAAATTGAACGTCCCCACTTGCCTGGTAAAACTCGCTTATCCCCCAAGCACCATGATTGATGGCGCGGTTGGGTTACCCACGCCCATATTGATGAGAATCCCGTAATAAGGGGACACGATCTCTGTTTTGACAAGACGTGTCGAAAAACTGCCTCGCGTTATGAGCGGAGCTGGTTAAAGAAATGGTTCGAATAATCACCGGGCCATGACGTAACGTCATAGCAGATTAGATCTGCGAAAACATTATTCTCTCTACAGGGAAATGTGGAACTTATTTTGCAGGGTTGGACACTATCCTCGTATTCAAATTCTTCTGTGAGGTATTCGGAGAAGGAACCCGACTTGCAATGCCGAAGACAACTACGCGCCAGATTCATCGTCATTGAAGCCTGGTTCAGGGGCTACTGAGGGAGTCCTGGATTAGGGGGTCTTCAGATAGCCGGACTATCTCCATTGGCCGGACTGTTAGACTATGAAGATACAAGATTGAAGACTTCGTCTCGTGTCCGGATGGGACTCTACTTGGCGTGGAAGGCAAGATAGGAAATACGTATATGGATATCTCCTCCTTTGTAACCGACCTTGTGTAACCCTAACCCTCTCCGGTGTCTATATAAACCGGAGGGTTTTAGTCCGTAGGAAAACAATCACAACATACAATCATACCATAGGCTAGCTTCTAGGGTTTAGCCTCTCTAATCTCATGGTAGATCTACTCTTGTAACACCCATATCTTCAATATTAATCAAGCAGGACGTAGGGTTTTACCTCCATCAAGAGGGCCCGAACCTGGGTAAAACTTCGTGTCCCTTGCCTCCTGTTACCATCCGGCCTAGACGCACAGTTCGGGACCCCCTACCCGAGATCCACCGGTTTTGACACCGACAATGGCTCTTTATGCTTGATACTATTATCCAATGCTAGGTTGCCATCTGATGATGTCTGAGTAGGTTTTTGTTGTCATATCGGTAATTGGTGAATTGCTATGGTTTGTTTAATTTGGTTGTGGTTATGTTGCTTTCCTTCATCATATGAGCGCGCGTGTGGATCACACCATAGGGTTAGTTGTATGTTGATAGGACTATGCATTGGAGGGCAAGGTTGATAGTAGCTTCAGCCTGAACATAGAAATTGATACGTACCGGATCGAAAGGGGGCCAATATATATCTTAATGATATGGTTGGGTGTTTTACCTTAATGAACGTTAGTAGTTGCAGATGCTTGCTAATAGTTACAATCATAAGTGCATAGAATTCCAAGTAAGGCATGGCATGCTAGCAATGGCCTCTCCCACATAAAAACTTGCTATCGGTCTAGCAACATAGTCAATTGCTAAGGGACAATTTCGCAAATCCTACCACCACTAATCCACACTCGTTTTACTAAATTTAATTGTTTCTTTATCTAAACATCACCTAAAATTTATTTTCATGTTCTTTATTATCTTGCAAACCTATCCACACCTACAAAGTACTTCTAGTTTTTTCCTTGTTCTAGGTAAAGCAAACGCTAAGCGTGCGTAGAGTTGTAGCGGTGGTCGACGAAACTTGAGGGTATATTTGTTCCACCTTTAGCTCCTCGTTGGGTTCGATACTCTTATTTATCTAAGAAGGCTACAAATGATCCCCTATACTTGTGGGTTATCAAGACCTTTTTCTGGCGCCGTTGCCGGGGAACAATAGAGTGGGGTGAATATTCCCGGGTGTGCTTGTTTGCTTTATCACCAAGTAGTTTTTATTTTCTGTTTTAAGTTGTTCTCCATCTTTAGCTATGGATATGGAACACGAAATACCAAAAAAATTAGTTGTACTTGCTACTCATGGAGATGGGAACCTCCTAAAACCCTCGATGCTCGTCATGTGAAAAAATATTATGCACTACTTTGATAATCCTAAGAAAACCCCATTCAACTTGATAATGGGAGTAACGTTGGGTCAATGTGAATACTTTAGGTATTATCACTTGACTCAAAAAGGGAAAACTTTAATGGGATCAAATTGAAATTTTGCAATGGTATGCTTGTGATTATGCTCGAGATATGATTATACTTGTTGCTCTAGGATGAAGGCTCAACACCTTCCCTTTTCATGTGAATTTAGTGATAATTAAACCTTATCTTCTTATGCTAATGGTAGATATGATTACTATGATGTGGAACGAATAGAAGAATTTGTTGCTTTTAAGGGTGCTTATGAAATTGAATCTTTGTTTGAAAGTATGAAGATTATGATGATTCTGTTTAAAGACCTGGAAATTTTGCCATCTTTAAATATTGCTATGAAAATTATAAATACAATTCCGATATTGATGCATTTATTGAGAAAGTCTCCGCTGTCCAAGAAGAGACTAATATTTTGCGGGAGTCTATGGAAGAAGGAATTGATGAAACTGTGAGCTCATTGGATGAAAAAGATGACAAGGAGAGCGAAGAACAAAAGGAGGAGGAGCGGATTAGCTACCCGTGCCCACCTTCTAATGAGATTAACCCTCCAACTCATACATTGTTTAATGTCCCTTTGTTCTTACTGAAGGATGAATGCTATGAGAATTGATATGATCCCGTTGATTCATTTGAAATATTCCTTTTTGATGAAATTGATGCTTGCTATGCTTGTGGCCATGATGCCAATATGAATTATGCTTATGGAGATGAACTTGCTATAGTTCCTTATGTTAAGAATGAAATTGGTGCTATTTCACCCACACATGATAGTCCTATTATCTTTTTGAATTCTCCAAACTACACTATATCGGAGAGATTTGCACTTATTATGGATTACATTGATGGGTTGCCTTTTACCGTTGCAAATGATGATTTTTATGAATATAATATGCATGTGCTTGCAGCTCCTACTTGAAATTATTATGAGAGAGGAACTATATCTCTGCCTCTCTATGTTTCCAACACGAGAAAATTGCAAGAAACTACTTATGGTATGTATTGGCCTTTACTTGATGTGCATGAATTGTTCTTGTATGACATGTCGATGCATAGGAACAGAGTTAGATTTCGTCATTGCATGATATATATTTCTTTGTGCTAACTGCATAATTACAAATCATTGTTAATTAAAATTGGCTTTTGATATACCTTGGGATCCGGGTGGATCCATTGCTTGAGCACTTTATGCCTAGCTTAATCTCTTTAAAGAAAGCACTGCCAGGGTGACAACCTGGAAGTTTTAGAGAGTTATTGTATTTTGTTGTGTTCTTTTATAAAGTTTAAAAAGAAAAAATATAGACGGGAACCAAAAACTTCACGAAAAGAAAAGTGAAAGTGAGAAAGACGAGCACCGTGAAACTGGGAGCTAGCCTTGAACTTTGTTCATGCCCATGGAAACTTTGTGAATCTCAATTACAGAAACTTTTCAACAAAAATAAGTATCCCCTTGTAAAAATCCATTGTATTATAAAAATAATGTGCCAAGATTTACCTTTAGGATGATTAGATTGCTTGTTAGTATGCGCGGTGTAAAAACAAAAACTTTGGCTGTAGTGCGTGATTTTACATTTTTACTGGAATATAAAAAGTTTTTTGAAATTTTTTGCACAGTGTTGCTATACAATTTTTTTATTTTTCCTAATTATTCAGAATTCTTGGAATTACAGAAGTATGGTAGATGTTTAGATTGCTACAGACTATCCTGTTTAAGACAAATTATGTTTTTGATGTGTTGTTTTGCTTGTTTTGATGAAACTATCGATTCTATCTGTGGTATAAGCCATGGAAAAGTTATAATACGATAGCTACAATGCAAAAAAATGTGAATTGGTTTTCAGCAACACTTAAAGTAGTGATTTGCTTTATTATACTAAGGATCTTACCAAAATTTCTGTTGAGTTTTGTGTGGATGAAGTGATCAAAGATCGAGGAGGTCTCGATATAAGAAGAAGGAGGAGAGGCAAGAGTTAAAGCTTGGGTACGCCCAAGGCACCCCAAGTAAATATCCAAGGAGAATCAAGCGTCTAAGCTTGGGGATGCCCTGGAAGGCATCCCATCTTTCTTCAACAAGTATCGGTATGTTTTTGTTCTCGTTTCTTTCATGTGATATGTGCAAATCTTGGAGCGTCTTTTGTGTTTAGTTTTCAATTTTTTATGCACCATGCTGGTATGAGATAGTCCATGGTTGATTTATATAATCCTCATTGCACTTCACCTATATCTTTTGAGTATGGCTTCGTAGAATGCTTGATGTGCTTCACTTATATCATTTGAAGTTTGGATTGCATGTTTCTCTTCACATAGAAAATATTTATTCATAAAATGCTCTTTTGCTTCACTTATGTTTATTAGAACATGATCCTTTGTAGAAAGTATTAAACTCTCATGCTTCACTTATATCTATTTAGAGAGTCAACAGGAATTGGTCATTTGCATGGTTAGTCATAAAATCCTACATAAAACTCACGGGTCACTAAATATGATATGTTTGATTCCTTGCAATAGTTTTGCGATATAGAGATGGAATATGTGGGAGGTACTAGTAAACGGTTGTGGTTAGTAAGAATATTGGTCTTAAGGTTTGTGATTCCTGAAACATGCACGCATAGTCTCTCATTATGAAGTTGGAGCATGATTTATTATTGATTGTCTTCCTTATGAGTGGCGGTCGGGGACGAGCGATGGTCTTTTCCTACTAATCTACACCCTAGGGGCATGCGTAGTAGTACTTTGCTTCAAGGGCTAATAAACTTTTGCAATAAGTATGTGAGTTCTTTATGACTAATGTGAGTCCATGGATTATGCGCACTCTTACCTTTCCGCAATTTGCTAGCCTCTACGGTACCATGCATTGCCCATTGTCAGCTCGAGATGTGGTGCAAACTTCGCTGGTGCATCCAAACCCCGTGATATGATACGCTCCATCACACATAAGCCTTATTATATTTTCCTCAAAACAACCACCATACCTACCTATTATGGCCTTTCCATAGCCATTCTGAGATATATTGCCATGCAACTTCCACCGCTTCCGTTTTGATGACTTGAGCATTCATTGCCATATTGCTTTGCATGATCGTAAGATAGCTAGCATGATATTTCCATGGCTTGTCCATTTTTTATATCGTTTTTATGCTAGATCATTGCACATCCTAGTATCGAGTTGTAATTTTTATTTCTTTTGAGTTATAAGTAAATAGAAGTGTGATTATTGCTACGTCTCCAATGTATCTATATTTTTTGATTGTTCCATGCTATTATATTATCTGTTTTGGGTGTTAATAGGCTTTATTTTACACTTTTATATTATTTTTGGGACTAACCTATTAACCCAAGGCCCAGTGCAAATTGTTGTTTTTTTTGCCTATTTTAGTGTTTCGCAGAAAAGGAATATCAAACGGAGTCCAAACGGAATAAAACCTTCGGGAGCATGATTTTTGGAACAAATGTGATCCAGATGACTTGGAGTGGACGTCAAGAAACGAACGAGGTGTCCATGAGGCAGGGGGCGCGCCTACCCCCTGGGCGCGCCATCCCCCTCATGGGCCCCTCGGGGCTCAACCGACCTACTTCTTCCTCCTATATATGTTCACATACCCCGAAAACATCCAGGAGCACCACGAAACCCTATTTCCACCGCCACAACCTTCTGTACCCAAGAGATCCCATCTTGGGGCCTTTTCCGGAGCTCCGCCGGAGGGGGCATCGATCACGGAGGGCCTCTACATCAACTCCATGGCCCCTCCAATGATGTGTGAGTAGTTTACTTCAGACCTTCGGGTCCATAGTTGTTAGCTAGATGGCTTCTTCTCTCTCTTTGGATCTCAATACAAAATTCTCCTTGATCTTCTTGGAGATCTATTCGATGTAACTCTTTTTGCGGTGTGTTTGTCGAGATCCAATGAATTGTGGGTTTATGATCAAGTCTATCTATGAACAATATTTGATTCTTCTCTGAAATATTTTATGCATGATTGGTTAACTTTGCATGTCTGTTCGAATTATCAGTTTGGTTTGGCCTACTAGATTGATCTTTCTTGCAACGGGAGAAGTGCTTAGCTTTGGGTTCAATCTTGCGGTGCTCGATCCCAGTGACAGGAAGGGAAACGACATGTATTGTATTGTTGCCATCGAGGATAAAAAGATTGGGTTTATATCATATTGCTTGAGTTTATCCCTCTAAATCATTTCATCCTACCTAATGCGCTACTCTGTTCTTATGAACTTAATACTCTAGATGCATGCTGGATAGCGGTCGATGTGTGGAGTAATAGTAGTAGATGCAGGCAGGAGTTGGTCTACTTGTCACAGACGTGATGCCTATATACATGATCATGCCTAGATATTCTCATAATTATTCGCTTTTCTATCAATTGCTTGACAATAATTCGTTCACCCACCGTAATACTTATGCTATCTTGAGAGAAGCCACTAGTGAAACCTATGGCCCCTGGGTCTATTTTCCATCATATAAGTTTCCAATCTATTTTACTTTGCAATCTTTACTTTCAATCTATATCATAAAAATACCAAAAATATGTATCTTATCATTATTATCTCTATCAGATCTCACTCTCATGAGTGAGCGTGAAGGGATTGACAACCCCTTTATCGTGTTGGTTGTGAGGTTCTTATTTGTTTGTGTAGGTACGAGGGACTTGCGTGTGGCCTCCTACTGGATTGATACCTTGGTTCTCAAAAACTGAGGGAAATACTTACGCTACTTTGCTGCATCACCCTTTCCTCTTCAAGGGAGAACCAATGCAGTGCTCAAGAGGTAGCAATGATCATCATTATTCATTTTTAGAGCATTGCCCCAGTGAGGAAAGGATGATGGAGACAATGATTCCCCCACAAGTCGGGATGAGACTCCGGACAAAGAAAGAAAAAAGTCAAAAAAAAGAAGGAAAAAGCAAAGAGAGAAGGGGCATGCTAATTCCACACTTGTGCTTCAAAGTAGCACCATGTTTTTCACATAGAGAGTCTCCTATGTTGTCACTTTCATATACTAGCGGGAATTTTTCATTATAGGATTAGATGCACACCCAC
Source organism: Triticum aestivum (assembly GCF_018294505.1). Taxonomy (NCBI): domain Eukaryota; kingdom Viridiplantae; phylum Streptophyta; class Magnoliopsida; order Poales; family Poaceae; genus Triticum; species Triticum aestivum. The sequence continues at coordinate 420,553,999 of NC_057797.1, forward strand.
TTAGTTTTCATTTTGAGCTTTCATACACTTATAGCTCTTAGTGAATTCGTTGCACGGCAATCCCTACTCCTCACATTGATATCAATTGATGGGCATCCCCATAGCCCGTTTTTTAGCCGCGTCGATGTGAGAGTTTCTTACTTTTCTGTCTTCTCTATATTTACCCCTAATATCATACTCTATTCCACCCATAGTGCTATATCCATGCCCATGCTCATGTATTTCATGAGGGTTGAAAAAGCTAAAGCACATTAAAAAAAGTATGAACCAATTGCTTGGCTTGTCATCGGGGTTGTGCATGATAAATACTTTGTGCTAAGAAGACAGAGCATGAAAAGACTATATGATTTTGTAGGGATAGCTTTCTTTAGCGTTGATATTTTGGAAGACACGATTGTTTGTTGGGATGCCTCTGTATTTATGTCTTTATGGCAAATTATAGACTATTGCTTTGAATCATTTGAAGGAAATATGCCCTAGAGGCAATAATAAAGTTGTTATTTATATTTCCTTATATCATGATAAATGTTTATTATTCATGCTAGAATTGTATTAACCGGAAACTTAGTACATGTATGAATACATAGACAAACAGAGTGTCACTAGTATGCCTCTACTATACTAGCTCGTTAATCAAAGATGGTTATGTTTCCTAACCATAGACATGAGTTGTCATTTGATTAACGAGATCACATCATTAGAGAATGATGTGATTGACTTGACCCAACCGTTAGCTTAGCACGATGATCGTTTAGTTTACTGCTATTGCTTTCTCCATAACTTATACATGTTCCTATGACTATGAGATTATGCAACTCCCGAGTACCGGAGGAACACTTAGTGTGCTATCAAACATCACAACGTAACTCGGTGACTATAAAGATGCTCTACGGGTGTCTTCGATGGTGTTTGTTGAGTTGGCATAGATCGAAATTAGGATTTGTCACACCGTGTATCGGAGAGATATCATTGGGCCCTCTCGGTAATGCACATCACTATAAGCCTTGCAAGCAATGTGACTAATGAGTTAGTTACGGGATGTTGCATTACGAAACGAGTAAACAGACTTGTTGGTAACGAGATTGAACTAGGTATTGAGATACCAACGATCGAATCTCGGGCAAGTAACATACCGATGACAAAGGGAACAACGTATGTTGTTATGCGGTTTGACCGATAAAGATCTTCGTAGAATATGTAGGAACCAATATGAGCATCCAGGTTCCGCTATTGGTTATTGACCAGAGATGAGTCTCGGTCATGTCTAAATAGTTCTTGAACCCGTAGGGTCCGCACGCTTACGTTCGGTGATGATCGGTATTATGAGTTTATGTGTTTTGATGTACCGAAGGTAGTTCGGAGTCCCGGGTATGATCACGGACATGACGAGGAGTCTCGAAATGGTCTATACATAAAGATTGATATATTGGACGGCTATATTCGGACACCAAAAGTGTTCCGGGTGATTTCGGAGAAAACCGGAGTGCCCGAGGGTTACCGGAGCCCCCCCCCCCCCCCGAGGAACTAGTGGGCCTAGATGGGCCTTAGTGGAGAGAGAGAGGTTGCCAGGGCAGGCCGCGCGCCCCCTCCTCCTTAGGTCCGAATTGGACTAGGAGGGGGGTGGCGCCCCCGCCTTTCCTTCCTCTCGCCCACTCCTTCCTTCCCCCTCCTAGTAGGACTAGGAAAGGTGCAATCCTACTCCTACTAGGAGGAGGATTCCTCCCCTCCTTGGCGCGCCCTAGGGCCGGCCGGCCTCCCCCCTTGCTCCTTTATATACGGGGGCAGGGGCACCCTAGAACACAAAAGTTGACATTGTTTAGCCGTGTGCGATGCCCCCCTCCATCATAATCCACCTCGGTCATATCGTTGCAGTGCTTAGGCGAAGCCGTCTTATGGTACCTTCATCATCACCGTCATCACGCTGTCGTGCTGACAAAACTCTCCCTGGACACTCAGCTGGATCTAGAGTTCACGGGACATCACCGAGATGAACGTGTGCAGATCACGGAGCTACCGTACCTTCGGTGCTAGGATCGATCGGATCATGAAGACATTCGACTACATCAACCGTGTTGTCATAACGCTTCTGCTCGAAGTCTACGAGGGTAGATGGACAACACTCTTCCCCTCTCGTTGCTATGCATCACCATGACAGATCTTGCGTGTGCGTAGGAAATTATTTGAAATTACTGCGTTCCCCAACAGTGGCATCCGAGCCTGGTCTATGTGTAGATGTTATATGCACGAGTAGAACACAAAGGAGTTGTGGGCATGGGTATATACATATTTCTTGCCATCACTAATTGATTCTTGATTCAGCGGTATTGTTGGATGAAGCGGCCCAGACCGACATTACACGTACGCTTACGCGAGACTGGTTCTACCGACGTGCTTCGCACATAGGTGGCTGGTCGGTGTCAGTTTCTCCAACTTTAGTTTAATCAGATTCAATGACAAGGGTTCTTTCTGAAGATCAAAAAGAAATCACTATACCCCATTGTGGTTTTTGATGCGTAGGTAAAAACGGTTCTTGCTCAGCCCGTAGCAGCCACGTATAACTTGCAACAACAAATTAGAGGACGTCTAACTTGTTTTTGCAGGGCATGTTGTGATGTGATATGGTCAAGACATGATGCTAAATTCTATTGTATGACATGATCTTGTTTTCTAACGGAGTTATCGGCAACTGGCAGGAGCCATATGGTTGTCGCTTTATTATATGAAATGCAATTTCCATGTAATTGCTTTACTTTATCACTAAGCGGTAGCGATAGTCGTAGCAGTAATATTTAGCGAGACGACAATGATGCTTCGATGGAGATCAAGGTGTCAAGCCGGTGATGATGGTGATCGTGACGGTGCTTTGGAGACGGAGATCAAAGGCACAATATGATGATGGCCATATCATATCACTTATATTGATTGCATGTGATGTTTATCCTTTATGCATCTTATTTTGCTTAGTTCAGCGGTAGCATTATAAGATGATCTCTCACTAAAATTCAAGTTATAAGTGTTCTCCCTGAGTATGCACTGTTGCTATAGTTCATCGTGCCGAGACACCACGTGATGATCGGGTGTGATAAGCTCTACGTTCACGTACAACGGGTGCAAGCCGGGTTTGCACACGCGGAATACTCGGGTTAAACTTGACGAGCCTAGCATATGCAGATATGGCCTCGGAACACTGAGACCGAAAGGTGGAGCGTGAATCATATAGTAGATATGATCAACATAGTAATGTTCACCATTGAAAACTACTCCATCTCACGTGATGATCGGACATGGTTTAGTTGATATGGATCACGTGATCACTTAGATGATTAGAGGGATGTCTATCTAAGTGGGAGTTCTTAAGTAGTTTGATTAATTGAACTTTAATTTATCATGAACTTAGTACCTGATAGCATTTTGCATGTCTTTGTTCTTGTAGATAGATGGCCCGTGTTGTTGTTCCGGTGAATTTTAATGCATTCCTAGAGAAAGCTAAGTTGAAAGATGATGGTAGCAATTACACGGATTGGGTCCGTAACTAGAGGATTATCCTCATTGCTGCATAGAAGAATTACATTCTGGAAGCACCGCTAGGTGACAAACCCGCTGCAGGAGCAACGCCAGATGTTATGAACACCTGGCAGAGCAAAGCTGATGACTACTCGATAGTTCAGTGTGCCATGCTTTACGGCTTAGAACCGGGACTTCAACGACGTTTTGAACGTCATGGAGCATATGAGATGTTCCAGGAGTTGCAAGAAAATGCCCGGATTGAAAGATATGAAGTCTCCAATAAGTTCTACAGCTGCAAAATGGAGGAGAATAGTTCTGTCAGTGAACATATACTTAGAATGTTTGGGTACCACAACCACTTGACTCAGCTGGGAGTTAATCTTCCTGATGATAGTGTCATTAACAGAGTTCTTCAATCACTGCCACCAAGCTACAAGAGCTTCGTGATGAACTATAATATGCAAGGGATGGATAAGATGATTCCCGAGCTCTTCGCAATGCTAAAGGATGCGGAGGTAGAAATCAAGAAGGAGCATCAAGTGTTGACGGTCAACAAGACCACCATTTTCAAGAAAAAGGGTAAAGGGAAGAAGGGGAACTTCAAGAAGAACATCAAGACAGTTGCTGCTGAAGTGAAGAAACCCAAGTCTGGGCCTAAGCCTGAGACTGGGTGCTTCTACTGCAAAGGGTCTGGTCACTGGAAGCGGAACTGCCCCAAGTATTTGGCGGAGAAGAAGGATGGCAAAGTGAAAGGTATATTTTATATACATGTTATTGATGTGTACCTTACTAATGCTCGCAGTAGCGCCTGGGTATTTGATACTGGTTATGTTGCTAATATTTGCGACTCGAAACAAGGGCTACGGATTAAGCGGAGATTGGCTAAGGACGAGGTGATGATGCGTGTGGGAAATGGTTCCAAAGTCGATGTGATCGCCATCGGCACGTGATACGTCTCCAACATATCTATAATTTATGAAGTATTCATGCCATGTTTACAATAGTTTTATATGATTTTGGTATGATTTGATTAGAACTAACCCAGACTGACGTTGTTTTCAGCAGAACTACTGTGGTGTTGTTTTTGTGCAGAAATAAAAGTTCTCCGAATGCGATGAAAATCAACGGAGAATTTTTCTGGAAAATATAAAAAATACTGGAACAAAAATCTATCGGAGGGGAGTCTCGTGGGCCCCACGAGGGTGGTGGCGCGCCCATATGCCTCGTGGACTACCTGTGGGGCCCCCTGACTTGTTCTCGACGCCAACCTCTCCTATAAATACCCAAAGCTCCAGAAGTTAACCTAGATCGGAAGTTCCGCCGCCGCAAGCCTCTGTAGCCACGAGAAATCAATCTAGGCCCTGTATGGCACGTTGCCGGAGGGGGCCATCATCACTGGAGGGCATGGAGGAGGATCCCGGAGGGGCCATCATCACCATGAAGGCCAAGGACCGGAGTGAGAACCTCTCCCCATCCAGGGGAGGCCATGGAGGAGGAAGCACAAGGGGGAGAACCTCTCCTCCTCTCTCTCTCGGTGGTGTCGGAGTGCCATCGGGAGGGGAATCATCGCCGTGGTGATCGTCTTCATCAACATACCATCATCATCACCATCCTCATCTCTTTTACGCGGTCCACTCTCCCACACCCCGCTGTAATCCCTACTTGAACATGGTGCTTTATGCCACATATTATGATCCAATGATGTGTTGCCATCCTATGATGTTCTGAGTAGATATCCTTTGTCTTTGGGTTGATTGATGATCTAGATTGGTATGAGTTATATGTTTTATTTTAGTGCTGTCCTATTTTTCCCTCCGTGTCGTGCAAGTGTGAGGGATTCCCGTTGTAGGGTGTTGCAATACATTCATGATTCTCTTATAGTGGGTTGCTTGAGTGACAGAAGCATAAACCCGAGTAAGGGGGTTGTTGCGTATGGGATAAAGGGGACTTGATGCTTTAATTCTATGGTTGGGTTTTACCTTAATGATCTTTAGTAGTTGCGGATGCTTGCTAGAGTTCCAATCATAAGTGCATATGATCCAAGAAGAGAAAGTATGTTAGCTTATGCCTCTCCCTCATATGAAATTGCAATGACGACTAACAATTGCCTAAGACAATTCCGCACACCGATCCACCATTATTCCACACTCGCTATTTATAATATTTAGTAATATATTCTAACTTTATGATAACATCACCTACTTTTATGTTTTAGCTCTCCGATATCATGCAAAGTTATCCTCTTCATACCCACAATGTAGTTTTATTTCTCGTTTCTAGTTTGAAGCAAATGTTCAGCGTACGTAGAGTCGTATCAGTGGCAAATAGGACTTGAGAGAATATTTATCTTACCTTTAGCTCCTTGTGGGTTCGACACTCCATACTTATCACTTCCACCATTGGGAATTGCTATGATGATTCCCTGCACTTGGGGATTATCAAGCTCTTTTCTGGCGCCGTTGCCGGGGAGCAATGGCGTGGGGTTGATATTCTCGTGTGTGTTTGTTTACTTTATTCACTAAGTAGATTTTGTTTTTCCTTTTTGTTTATGTTTAGTTGTGGGTGAAACATACAATTTTTTTTAAAGAATGAAAATACAAAAAATTACTTGCCTCTCATGCCAAAAAAGTTTTTCAATAAGAGAAGTGATTGGAAGATTATGCATTGAAGAAATGAGGGTCGACCTTGAGCACTTGTGTTCATGCTCATGGAAACAATGTAAAAAAATTCATGGAAGCTTCTCTGAAAATAATTATCCCCTTGTATATATCCATTGTATTATAAAAATAATGTGCCAAGCCTTGGTTTTAGGATGATTAGATTGCTTGTTTACTTTGTGCAGTACAAAAACAGAAACTTTGGCTGTAGCGCGTGATTTTACATTTTTTACTGGAGAGTCAAATGGGTATGAAACTTTTTGCACATTACTTATGTACAAATTTTTTAAATTTTCATATTTGTTTAGAATTGTTTGGAGTTACAGAAGTTTACTAAACTTCCAGATTACTACAGATTGTCCTGTTTTTGACAGATTCTGTTTTCTATGAGTTGTTCGCTTATTTTGATGAACCTATGGGTAGTATCGGGGGGTATGAACCATGGTGAAGTTAGAATACAGTAGATATAGTTCTAATATGAAATTGGAATAAGTTTTCTTTATTACACTAACGGATCTCACAAAGTTTTTTGTTAAAGTTTTGTGTGGATGAAGTGTTTGAAGATCGAGGAGCTCTCAATATGGGAAGAATAAAGAGAGGCAAGATCTCAATCTTGGGGATGCCCAAGGCACCCCAAGTAAATATTTCAAGGATACTCAAGCATCTAAGCTTGGGGATGCCCTGGTTGGCATCCCATCCTTCTTCTTCAACAATTATCGGTATACCTCAGTTTTTGTTTTGTTCATATAATTTGTGTCCTTTGTGTTTTTGTTTTTCCTTTAAGAACCATGTTAGTATGAGATAGCCCTTTATTGATTTATAGAATACTTCATGTGCTTCACTTATATCTTTTAAGTATGATCTTATAGAATTGCTCTTTGTGCTTCACTTAAATCTTTTGAGTATGGTTTTATAGAATGCTTCGTGTGCTTCACTTATATATTTTGAGCTTGGATATTGGTTAGTCTATATTAATTGTAGAATGCTCCATGAACTTCACTTATATATTTTGGAGTATGAATAATACTATCATCTAAAGTGGATTTAGAAGAGGTTTTCTCCCACTATTCCGAATGAGGAGAATTTTTCTTATGTGGAGAGTAGTAAAATTTCTATGCTTGTAGATCATGAAAAGAATGCTTTATGTAATGGTTATATTGTTGAACTCATTCATGATGCTACTAAAAATTATTATGAGGGAGGAATACATGTTCGTAGGAGTTGCAATAATATCAAGTTTCCTCTCTATATGCTTAAAGTTTTGAAGTTATACTTGTTTTACCTTCCTATGATAGTTGATTCTTGTTCCCATAAATTGTGTGCTCACAAAATCCCTAGGCATAGGGAGTGGGTTAGATTTAAATGTGCTAGTCATATTCTTCATGATGCTCTCTTTATGTTTCAATTCTTATCTTTTATGTGAGCATCATTGAAATCATCATGCCTAGCTAAAAGGCATTAAATAAAAGCGTTTGTTGGGAGACAACCCGATATTTACCCTTACTGTTTTTGTGTGTTCTCATGATTAAGCTACTGTATTAATCATGTATTATAGATTTTGTTTCGATAAAGTGCCAAGTAAGACCTTTGGGAAGACTTGGGTGAAAGTTAATGTGATCTTTCTGTAAAAAACAGAAACGTTGAGCTCATGAGATTAGCTATCATTTTTTATAGAAGAGTGTAATTGAGTTGATTATTTTTTCAGAAGATTAATAGACAAATTCCTCACGTCCACCAATTTATTTCATAATTTTTGGAGTAGCAGAAGTATGGTTGGTGTTCAGATCATTACAGACTGTTCTGTTTCTGAAAGATTCTGTTTTCATTGCATAGTTTGCTTGTTTTCTAGTTTCTATGGCTTATATTTCTCAATATAAATTGTAGAAATGATATTGTGGCACCTCGGCTCAGAGAAACCGGAACGCCTCATATTCTAGCCCAGGGATCAAGGAGAAGTCTTCTGAAATAAGGCACTCCTTAGCATAGAACAAACCAGCTTTCTATTATTACACGAATATGAATACAAGGTCTCCGATATTACAATGAATAACATCGGCACGGTGACACTACGCCATCCTCAGTTGTTCTATGCAAGAAGCAGAACAACTCGAAGCAGCGGAAAAACTTCTAGCAGCGGAACAACGATGAAGGTGGTGAACTCCACTCCACAGGGACTCTGGCTGGAATTCTTATCCTAGCTCACACGAACGGAAACCACGATAAGCAATCAAGGAATCACGGCATGACCTTCAAACTGGCATGACATGCCAGGTCAGTACATTGAATGTACTTGCAAGCTCACAATAACCAGAAGCATTCAAGACAAACAATAGCATGGCAATTACAGGTTAAGCATGAATTATCATGAGATCATCAGGATAACATGGCATGAACAACATGAACATGGTACAGCTAGAACAATATGAGCATGTCATGAACATATAAATCTGACGATACTAGCATGCAACATAATGACACTATATGAACCATTTATTCTGCTCGGGTTACCTCGTAACCATAACAGGCATCACATACCAACCTCGGACATCACACGATCATCTCAGGATCAAATCAAGCTTGGTATAAACAATACCGTAGTAATCATTAAATGACCACAAGGACACTACAAAAAAAGACACATCCGTGACATTTTGGGCCGAATGAAATTTTTTTCTGTCATACATATGACACTTCTATGACGATAATTGTGACAAAACCCGGTATCATCATAGATGTGGTGGGCTCCTACTTCTATGACAAAAAATCATGAGAGAAAATGGGCTTTTCATCCTGGGCGGGCCGTAGACGCAGCTGCATGACATTCTTTGGGCCATCCATGACGGAAAAAAAACCGTGGTAGAAGCGAGGGGGAGGAAAATTTCAGGGAGTTCCTGGTTACGGTGGGAGGTCGGGGGGCGAGCGATGCGCGTTTCTCTCGTACACGTACGCGCGTGTGTGCGAGGCGTTGGCTCTAACTGAACCCGAGCGAGGCGTTGGGCTCTAACTGAACCCGAGCGATTGCACTGCAGGCTACGCGTTACTGAACCCGAGCGATCGATCGATGGCTGTTAACTGAACCTGATCGAGCGATTCCTTCGCTACTGCTGCTAACTGAAGCCGATCGATGCTGCCTCTGGATGAACAGTGAGCGTTGCAGGGGGGTTGGATGAACAGTTCCCGTGGGGGTGGATGAACAGGACCCCGTGGTGTTGCCTCTGGATGAACAGGACCCCGATCGATCGAGCCGGTTGGGGCTGGATGAACAGGACCCCGTGGAGGGCTGGATGAACAGGACCACCCCGTGGAGGGCAGGATGAACAGTAGACGGTGGAGGGCAGGATGAACAGTAGCCCGTGGAGGGTGGTTGAACAGGAGCCCGTGGAGAGGGCTGGTTGAACAGTAGCCGGTGGAGTAGCGCGCGGTGGAGGCTGGATGAACAGGAGCCCGTGGATGAACAGTCGCAGGTGGAGGCTGGAGGAGGTCGACGGTGGATGAACAGTAGCTCGTGGAGGCTGGAGGGGGTCGACGGTGGAGATGAACAGTATCCCGTGGAGTCCCGTTTTGCGGTACGCCACACCCCTCCCGATGAACAGGACCCCCGTTTCGACCGTAGCGCTCCAACACAAGTCCGTTTCGTCCGTTTTGCGGTACGCCACACCCCTCCCGATCAACAGGACCCCCGTTTCGACCGTAGGAGGTCCGTTTCCTCCGTTTTGCGGTACGCCAGACCCCTCCCGATGAACAGGATCCCGTTTCGAACGTGGCCGGTCGAACACAAGGCCGTTTCCTCCGTTCTGCGGTACGCCAGGCCTCGTTTCCATCGCCTGTTCCGTCCAAGCCCTCCCGATGAACACGACGCATTCCGTTGCCTCCCCATGAACACGACGCATTCCGTTGCCTCCCCATGAACACGACAATGACGATGTTTCTCCGTTCCGACCCAGCCATGTACACGAGCCCTGGCCGTACGTATGCGCGAGTAGGCGTTCGAGACCCCGCCCGTATGTACACATACGTGGCCGTATTTTCTTTCTTGCACCCTGGCCGCTGTACGTACGTGTAAATGCTACGTGCGCGCCTCTACTACGACACGTGCGCCCTCTACTACGACACGTGCGCGCCTCTACATCGACCAGTATGTACGTACACGTTCGCGACCAGAATGACAACGCTACGTACGCTTCGACCAGGTGGGTCCCGACTGTCAGGCACTTCCTTGCCTGCGAAGATGTAGCTGGTCGGTCCCAGCAGTCAGGGGCGAATCGTTTTTTTTGCCCGGACGCACTTCCTTGCGTGCGAAGATGTAGCTGGTGGGTCCCAGCAGTCAGGGGGAAACGTTTTTTTCGCGAAATACGGTGGCCCGTCCGGTGGGTCCCGCTGTCAGGTGGAGGAATAATTATTTTGCACGTAATAAGGAGGCACTTCCTTGCTGCGGCCGTGGACCCAGCTGTCAGCCTCTCCACGTACAGTCCACGTCCGATGGAAGCCGTTCCTTGACCACGTTGACCACGCCGCGCCGAGAGCACCAGGGCGGTGGACGACGGCCAGGCCTTGGAAGGGGACGACGCGGAGCCGGGGAAGACGCGGCAGTGGATGCCCACGCGTAGAGGAGTACGAGGGTTCACTGGTTCGCTGCGGTGTGAGGCTGCCGTCGCCGCAGAATAACAGGGGGTGTGGGTGAGTAGAGGGATGGCCTGGCCAGCGGTTGGAGTAGTAGGGGGCGGTGAGGCCTCCGCCGCATCGCAGCCGGCCACGGGAGGCAGGAGCACGAGGCACGACCGGCGCTGGTTTGGGCGGCTGGAGCAAGAAGACCAGAGGTTGAAGAAGCACTACGGCCGTTGGATGGACATCGTACGGTCACTGGAGCTAGAATCGTGCATATTGACTAAGTTGACAAAGCCCTCCGTCCCCGTCAACTTAGTAGGCCCACAAGTCAGCCTCCCACCAAGGTGGGTCCCAGCTAGCAGGGGGTATTCATTTTTTGAGCGTAATAAGGAGGCACTTCCTTGCGTGCGAAGATATAGCTGGTGGGTCAGAGCTGTCAGCGGCGGTAACGTTTCTTTCGCGAAATACAGAGGCCCTTTCGGTGGGTCCCTGATGTCAGGTGGAGGAATCATTATTTTGCGCGTAATAAGGAGGCATTTCCTTGCGTGCGGCCGTGGACCCAGCTGTCGGCCTCTCCACGTACAGTCCACTTCAGATGCATGTCGGTCGTTGACCATGTTGACCAGGCCGCGCCGAGAGCACCAGGGCGGTGGACGACGGCGAGGCCTAGGAAGGGAACGACATGGAGGCAGGGAAGACTCGGCAGTTGTTTCCCACGCGGAGGGGAGTACGACTGTACGAGGGTTTACTGGTTCGTCTGCCGTCGCCGGAGAATAACAGCAGGTGTGGGTGAGTAGAGGGATGGCTAGGCCAGCGATGGGAGTACGGTGGGGCGGTGAGGCCTGCGCGGCAGCAGAGCCGGCCGCGGGGAGGAGGGAGCAGGCAGTCCCGCCGGCGCCTGTTTGAGCGGCTGGAGCAGGAAGAGCAGAGATTGAAGAAGCACGACGGCCGTTGGATGGCCATCCAACAGTCACTGCTTGTGCGTCAACCTTTTTTTAGGAAAGCCTCAAATCTGTGGAAAACAGCATACAACCCATCTGCCATTATTTCTAATAATTTACAGCCCATTTGCTAATTATTAAGGTTTTTTTGGAGCCCATATTCTTTTTGTTAGCATTACAGCCCATATTGTGGCCACGGTTAAAAAATTATACGAAATTTTGCATATTTCGGTGCGGTCCGAACTGTTTTTAATCCCGAAATTTCGACTCACATTCAAACTGATTTTAAAAATAAATGTATATCAATATAAAATCCAACAAATTCTCCACGCATAAAAATTAATGTAATTTCAAATCTCGAAATGAAGAAAAGATATTTGAAACTAATTGCCGGTTTGATGTGTTTTAAAAATGTACAGCCCATTTCTCATTACTGATGGGCCATTTTCTCGGCCAGCCGAATGAAAGCTCTCCTCGTCTTGAAAGATTTGCAGCCCAACAGGCCTGACAAAGCGACTTACTTGGCAAATCACAAAAAAACTGGGTTGTGGCCGTGGACCCAGCTGTCAGCCTCTCCACGTACAGTACTCTTCCGATGGAATGTCGTTGACCACGTTGACCACGCCGCGCCGAGAGCACCAAGGCGGTGGACGACGGCGAGGCCTAGGAAGGGGACGACGCGGAGCCGGGGAAGACGCGGCAGTGGATGCCCACGCGGAGAGGAGTACGAGGGTTCACTGGTTCGGCTGCGGTGTGAGGCTGCCGTCGCCGCAGGGCCTGGCTAGCGGTGGGAGTAGTAGGGGGCGATGAGGCCTCATCGGCAGCACAGCCGGCCACTGGAGGCAGGAGCAGGCGGTCTCCCCGGCGCTGGTTTGGGCGGCTGGTGCAAGAAGAGCAGCGATTGAAGAAGCAGCAGGACCGTTCGATTCAAATCCAACGGTTACTGCTGCTAGAATCGTTTGTTGACTAAGTTGACAAGCCCTGCGTACGCGTCAACTTAGTAGGCCCACAGGTCAGCCTCCCAACCGGTGCGCCCCAGATGTCAGTGGGAGGAATCATTTTTTTCGTGTAATAAGGAGGCAGTTGATTGCGTGCGGCCAGGCCAGCGGAGGGAGTAGGGTGGGCCGGGGAAGCCTGCGCGGCATCACAGCGGGCCACAAGAGGAGGGAGCAGGCAGTCCCGCCGGCGCTAGTTTAGGCGGCTGGAGCAGGAAGATCAGAGATTGAAGAAGCACGTCGGCCGTTGGATGGACATCCAACACTAACTGCTGCTAGAATCGTGTGTTCACTGACAAAGCCTTGCGTAAACAAGTCAGCCTCGAAATCTGTGGCGTGTACAGCCCATTTGCTATTATTTTTATAATTTTTACTCATTTTCTAATTCATATGGAATTTATTGCAGCCCGTTTTCCATTTTTAGAATTGCTGGCCATTTTCTGGTCAGTACCAGGGTCAAAAAATTAACTAAATATGTGGGAAATTTTGAAAATTCGCAAATTTTTGCTGGGGAACGAAATATTCTTAATCCAAAAATTAATAGCCATACTAAAACAAATTTAAAAATAAATTAGTACTATGTCATGTTAAATCCAATGAAATACGTATAAGATATCAGTGAAGAACAAAAACAAAAAAAGAAACTTATATCCCATTTGCTATAATTTTTTTGGAATTTTCAACCCCTTTTGATATTACTTTTAACAGACATTGACCATACTCTTAAGCCAGGCCGGAATGCATCCCTCCTCGTCTTGAAAGATTTGCAGCCCAGTAATTCGGAGAAAACAAATAGGCCTAGCTTGGGTATTCTTCAAAAAGAAATACTGGGCTACCTATTTTCCCAAAGAACTGGTGCATGAGCATTTAGCTTTATTTATTTATTTATTTACTTATTTATGTTTAGGGGACCATGAGCATGTACCTGGGCCGGATTCATGTGAGAGCCTCCCTTCCAGTTAATTATGGGCTTCTCTATTGGGCCTTCATCAGTGGGCTGCATGTTATCAACAAGTGGAAAATGTGTTCCGAGTTTCAAAAAAATGTGTTCCGTACGATAAATAGTATGCGCTACGTACGGTACGGGGCACTAAAGGATCGAACCGTGCAACGACTTCCAAAACATTGTGTTTGTCGTTCTAACAACACATTTATTCAACCAACAGACGAAATATACTACTGATTGTACATTGAAAACAGCAGCAGCAGCAACCAGGGCTGGGGGTGCAACAGAAGCAGTAAGCAGGCCAGAAGAGTGAAGACGCAGCTCTCTCTTCCAAACCAAACATCAGCCATCATTACAAAAGGGCTACCAAAAAAGAACAAGTGTATGCATCAAACTAAATAAAGATCCTACTACACCAAGTGTACGCATCTAACTAACTGGCTCAGTTAGACGTTACTAATTTTTTTCGAAACGGAGGCAAAAGAATTGCCTCGTCGATTAATTAAGAAGAAGAGAATTGCCTGGTTAATCTACGGAAAACCGGGCTAAAACCGAAGACGTTACTATTTATTAAGCTGCAGTGGAGTCGCAGATGGAGAGGAGTGGGAAACTTCACTGGTTCGGGTGCGCGGCAGCACAGCCGCGGTGGTTAGAAGGGAAAACATAAATTGGACACGACATTACTTTTATAAGAGACCTGCGTTTTATACCCCACAGTAGGCATACTAACAAGTTCACACACAAATACAACAGAAAAGGTAAACATTCATATCAAACTCAGGTTCACAGGACACGTTCATATCCATAGCCAACATTCACAATCAACAACTCAAAAGATTCATATATACACAAGCTCAGCATATCTATGCATCCAAATGATTGATAGATCACACGACAATATTCATACATAATTTACAAAAAGATTCAGATATACGCATGTTCAGTATGTTTATGCATCCAAATGATTGAGATCACAGCCAATATGATCCATGGACGAACTTTAATTACCTAGGGTACAGACTGGTAAATGGTGTTCAATCGGAGGTACTTCTTGCTAAAATTAGTTCTTGTACGAGTAAACTTTCGAGTACATAAGAGGCAGCACAGACAATCTGAACTTTGCTTGTAGGTTTATCCTCAAATAGTGGCCTCGTGCCCAGGGAGGTTTGAGCAACTTGGCCACTACTTTCATCCAACCAGTTTACTGGGTTATCTTGGTCCTGTATCTCGCCAAAATTCTACATTGAAGACGAGAAAGGAGGCGGTTGAGAAAATGAACCACCCAAATTTTTTGTGCAGTTCAACTGAAATGGAGCATCCTTGGCGTGCAGACTGATTAAGTGCCAGATGAATATACGCGTCAACCAACTTGTCTGGAATCTTTAGACTCCATGCCATATAGTTCGCTACCATATGTGCCGATAACCAAAAGGCACAAGTTGGGACCAAAGACTGGACTGCGTTTTTCTGGGCTATGCACCAAGCAATATTTTTGGCGTTCACTCTCCTAACACTTGGAGTTTGACAATTGGTTGACGCCGGTTGATACTCGAATGAATATAGGCACTTCTTGTCAACATCGATGCTTGTCTGAGTGAACTTTGGAGTACATAGCAGCAGCATAAGTACCTGTCCATCTGATCATTTTGTGCAGTTCTACTGAAATCACCCGATGTAATGATTTGCCTGCGAGTTCAGGCTCCAAATTACTCCTTTATGAAATCGGCAAACAGTAGCACAATACCAAATTACCAATACATATGACAGGCACAATAATCAGGATAAAGACCAGTACCAACCTGTGTGAGGTAGCATATCAATTACTATTTCCTTTGACTGGAAGCCGAGATAAGCCAAGCGACTGACAGCAAAGGAAGAAAGCATGCGGAGTTTAGCAACTGACAGGAAAGGACGGAAGCTGTCGAGGCAATGAAGCACCCAAAGTTTTTGTGCAGTTCCACCAAAATCGAGCATCCCTGTTGGCACATATATTGAGAGAGTGAGATTACTGTAATAGTGGGACTAGTTTATGAAACATACACTAACAAATAGAAGCACCCTCATTATCTTAATGGGTAAAGTTAGCAACATAGTAGTCTTGCTTAAAGAGAGGTATTAGTTTATTTAATCAGTGCCAATTAGCTCAACTCAACACTCAAAGCATTGCCATTTATCATAGGTTGCAAAACTTTAACGTGCAAAGATAAAGGAGTTTCTCATGACAGTAGCACGATACAAATAGAGATGACAGCAAACTAATATGGATGAAGGCCTTAGGCCCGTACCAACCTGAGAAAAAAAGCTTATTCATGTAGTCCCATAAGAGATGATAAAGCACTCACTGGAATCACACAATAGTATATATTTTTGTGCACTTCAAATGTATGGTTGAAATCACTCTTGTTTACCAGTGCTGAGATTATATCGAAAGATTATCAAGAACTTCCAGCAGAGTTAAAGCACTGGCTGGGATACAGTTCATTGTATTGTCTTGTGTAGTTCCATTTAATGTATGATTGGCACAACATGATCCCTGTTTGCACAAGTAGGAACAAGGTGAAACCTTCATTAGCTTAGTGAGAAAGGATAGGAAGACATTAGCATATTACTCAACCAGTAGCATCAAATTCATGATGGACAATACGCAAAACATTGCCTCATTGAACCAATGGCAATAAATTGACATGCAAAACAATAGCACTATTATGTCATGACACTAATAATATTCCCTCCCTGCTCCACCACATGATTCACCTCCATAGACAAACATACACACGTACATGATTCAGCATAGGGTCCTACTAAAGATTTGTTTAACTCCAACAGGAAAATTAGGCAGTAATAAATTAGTGGTACTTAAGTACTCCTAATTAATTAAGTGAGACAGCAGAAGTGGAAGGGCTCCCTGGAGGATCGTCTCACATGTAAGGTAGTCGTTGCCGGAGCCCTTGAATGGCCTCGACTGAGGCCTCTGGCTTCAGCAAGATCGCCTTGGCACTGTTTATTCTTCTTCTTCTCCTCTTCATGCTCTGTTTCTCTTTCTCCTCACCAGTTGGTGAAACCAAGTACATGATTGGCCTTCTAATTCAGAATTGGTTTTGTCAGTGAGGGAGTACAAGTGTACTAGTAAAAAACAGCATTATTTTCTCATGGCAGTCGGAAAATAGAGATGAACACATGCATTAAATATCATTCTTACCTAAAGGAAGGTTATGGCGCCAATATGGATGATGAGGATTGGAACACAGATCTCCCTTTGTGCAGTTCCACCAAAATGAACCAACTGTTCCATTCTGACATTCCAGTTAAACAACACAAAAGTCACTTCTTTTAAGAAGAGTTTTGTGCAGTGCACCAAAAGGTCACAACAGCAACCAGGTGAATTGGATATCCCTGTTTGCACAAAAAGGCACAGAGGAAACAGTCAGAGTCTCAAACAATTACAGGCAAAAACATTTGGCTAAACTTGTCATGGCTTATAACAGTGGGTGCACCAGCAGTCCAGCACCATGTACGTAAACAGGGGCATAAAGTGGTGATTCATAGTTTGTTGCCCCGAGAAACAAACATCCAAGAAACATATCTGGGTTGGTCCCATTTTTGTTCACTCTAGCCACCTACTCCTATGTGTGGATAGCAAATCTAGTCCTGGTCATACCACTGTGTACAGCGTTACCCCTATATTTCCCTTTTCGACCAAGAGACCGGTTGGATGACCAGTCTGTACTACTTTCACCCCCTTTCCTTCCTGTTTGTACCAAGTCCGATGTACACACAGGCGGAGCTATGTGTATGGCTGAGGGGGCTGTGGCCCCCCCAAACCTGGTAGCTTTTGTGAAGATTTTTTTAAGATGGCATAGATTGAGAAAAATAGGGACTTTTACCCCTTCATAAAGCCATATTTTGCCATTGCCCCTCCCAATGATCCTGTGCTAGCTCCGCCACTGGATGTACATACTAAATTCCCCCACCCCCACTTTATTTCTTGTTTGAACCAAGTACTCCCTCCGTCCGGAATTACTTGTCATCAAAATGGATGTGTCTAGAACTAAAATACATCTAGATACATCCATTTCAATGACAAGTATTTTCGGACGGAGGGAGTACAAGATTCGACTCCATGAAGTAGCTTTACCTCTAACAATAGAAGAAAAAATATGTGACGTTGGACCATCCGATCGAGAGGGGCTGAGAGGTAGAAAATGATGCACATGCAGCGACGTAGCGAGCTGGGGAAGTAGAGCTAAGGCGGTTTCGAACGAAGATATACCTGAAGGTCGTCGGGATGTGGATAGGTGGGCGGCGGGAGGCCGGATCCGCCCACAGGCAACGACGAAGGGATCGGAGGACCTCCCGCTCGGCGCTCGGCCAGAGATAACGGTGCGGCCGGCAGTGGGTCTCCTCCCTCGCTGTCGACGACGGCCTAAACGCTGCCCCTCCTCCCCTTCACCGGCGGAGGGGGATACGTCCGGATCTGTAACCAGCGGTGAGGATAGAAAGCCAGTGTTTTTTGAAGGGAGAAAGACGGTGTTACTACCCCTATCTTGTTTAAATCTGGAGAGGATGAGAGTGTGTGAATAGAGCAACCCTAGCAAGCAAGCGCGGAGGCTCCGGCCTATATATACGTAGTGAGCAACCCTAGCAAGCAAGCAACCCCTATCTTCGTCAACTCGTACAAGACCGAGAAATTTCATTACTACAACGCCCTCTCCCTCGCGGACTGAGCTCCGGTGCCTTAACTGCACCTGCCTTTGGCTGCATGACAGGAGGGCCAACCACCTGTTGGGCCCACCTGTCATGGACGCAAAGGCAGGAGCAGTAAGTTGAAGCTTTCGCTATCCCTCCCGCACGAGGTGGACGGACATGCAGCAGTGCATTCGATACTGTAGAAGTAGGAGTAATCATTATTGTTCGTCTTCTCGAAGAGGCGAAGAGCCAAGCGCAACCCGAACGTGGCAGTTGCGAACGCTCGCGTGGTGCGGTTCCTTGGAGTACTAGCCAGGCTCTTGCATGAGACAAAATTGCTATTGTTTAACAATTAAACTCCATTATCCATTGGTTGATACTCATTCTGCATAGGTCCACGCGCTTAGCACCGTTTCCTCCTGGGGTCACCAATGTTTATTTGCTAATTAATAGCATTGCATGCAATGAACTAGCCATTGCAAGTCATTAAAAGCATGCACACCTCTCATCTCTTATTGGTTGATATGTCAAGAAACAAGAAACAAGGTAGAAGTTAATGCACCGCGCCTAAGTGTTTTGGGACTATTTGGTTTTCGTAAGGCTGGTCATAGTGGGGAGTAACTTAGACTAGTGTCATGCATATGACACTAGCCTAAATTACTACCTTCATAATGCAAAGTAACATAATAGTAGTATTTTAGATGGCTTCATTTATTAGCTTGTAGACTCATCTTATCTTGAAAAGCGCTATGTTACAGTAACATATTATGTTACCACCTCTCATTAATTACTTGCCACATAAGCAAAAAATTCTTGGAGTGCGCTATGTTACTAGCTAAGTTACTCCCACTATGGCTAGCCTAAGATGACTTAAACACCTAGACGGAGGGAGTAGTATAGCCCTGTAAACCGGAAAGGAGTATTTGCCTTTCTAGAGATTTCAACAAGTGACTAGACTACACCGTGTGCAGTACTCCCTCCCTTCCGGTTTATAGGGCTCAAATCTCAAATCTCATGAACCAAGGCATTTTGCGATTGGAGGAATGTATCTCGTACTTTACAAAACTACCCTAATTAAACTCATGCATTAATTACGTAGTTCTCTCGTTTTCCTCTCCGCCTTGGTCGCGGTGCACAATATTGAGCACTCCTATATGACTAGCCGCTCTATCTACATGCGGGACATTTCAAAGCATCCGGGCCCGCGTGCCATCCACCAAATCACAGCGAGGTGCTACAGTCGAGACTCACCTGTAACCCCGGTGTGGCCGTCATGACCCGTCATATCACAAAACCCACACCTTTACCAGCAGTGGTAAGGTGGCCTCCAAGTTGGACTGGACGAAGCAACCATCATTTCACTGGAACGCTCGTTCAAGCCCTTTCTTCCCTTTCTTGAAGAAAACCTCACTCCAGGCTACTCACTTCTGCCATTTTTCTTCTGTACCGACGAAGGAAAGGTGGGCGAATCAGTTATGCTGCTATATTTTCATTCCAAGAATCTTCTTTTTGCGAAGCACCGACCGATTCTCACATCCTATTCTTTTCCCGTTTTCATTGCGATTGTGGTTTCCTTTCGATTGCTTTTTGTTTGTCAGTTCATTGATGGATCCTGGAGCACTAGGCAAAGAGTTGCCGGCGGACAACCCACTGGAGACAGCGATCTCCAGGAAGCGAGCACCGACCAACGAGTTGACCATGTTGGCGGGCCAACCCATGGAGACGAAGAACTCCAAGAAACAAGCATTGGCCAAAGAGTTGAGGATGTTGGCGGACGAACTCCTCAAAGGAAGTTGGAAGAACGGCAAGGGCCCCACCGTGCCTACCCCGGGAACTCTGATTGCCACCTATGTGAGGCTCAAGACCGAGTTTGAGGAGATAGTCGCCGTTGAGAAGCAGTATTCCCCTGGCAAGGTGATGGCCCCCATCGAGGACGAGGAGATGGCCCCCGGAGGGATGAGATCCCCCGGTGAGCTGCACAAGGTAAAAAATAATGGCTTATTACCATAGTTGTGGTTTTTGATTATTTGCAATGTGCTTGCTAATATGTTAGGGTTGTGCAGGTGCCGGTGGACGTCCTTGATGATTCCGATGTCGTGGCCCGTCCTGTTGGCATCGCCCCGGAGATCGATTCCGATGCCGCTGTCCATCCTGTGGACATCGCCCCAGAGATCGATTCCGATGTCGCGGTCAGTCCTGCGGACATCGCCCCAGAAATCGATTCCCATGCCGTTGTCCGTGCTGTGGTCATTGCCCGAGAGATCGATGACAAGAAATAGTTGGTCGGGCTAATCCTTCAGGGTAGTTTGCATTGCCCTGTGTTTAATTACCAGAACGATGCGTGTTATCAAACCATCTTAGGGCTAGTGCACTGTCTTGTGTGGGCGGATCTTGCTACTTTTGTTTGATAGTGAATCATGCGATGAATCATGCGAACCCTCTCCGAGTTATGGAAACAGATGTATCCTCACCAGCTTTTGATGTAATATATGGCATGATTAGATGTAAGTTTGAACTGTTTATCATATCAGCAGGGCTTGTTTGATGATTCTTGGTGTTAGTAGGCTAGCTACTGTGCGAGCTATAGTACTTGCAAAACACTCACCGAAGAGAAACGTTGGGGCTGATGAGCTCGTGGTACACTTATACTTATCCCTCGTCGATCGACCAATAGCCCTAGCTCCTAAAATTGTAGGCTTAGCGATCGATGACCTAGTGGGTTTCAGTGATATGACGTGCAACACAAAATCATAGCAGTGCAGAGACGTACTCCCTCCGTTCCAAAATAGATGACCTAGGCGGGCTAGTTTGCCCTAGTGGGTTTCAGTGATATGACGTGGTACAGTGCCGTCCAGTCTTCGCGTGTGGTAGCAGTATTGCGGGTACAGTAAGTTTTCTTGAAGAAGCGGAATTCAACGAAGTCATGATGGTTCCTTCGTCCGAACAACTTACAGTGGGAAAGGTTGGGCCTGCGATACGACCGGGGTAGACCAGGATAATTTTGTGCATGGCAGGTGGACCAGGATGGTCGACGTCCCACATGTCGGCGAATGAAAGTATTCTTTCCGATATAGTGGACGAGCAACGAGTATTCATTGTTTATTTTTGATGAAAGCTATTGTCTCCACTGTTACGACGGAGGAGTGTGAAACACGGCAGCCCAGTGAACTTGGCATGTGCACCACTCCCTCCTTCCTCATGTAATGCCCAGGTTACAGCTTTTTCTCACTTTCTCTCTATCTATTTCCTCTCAAATGTTTTTTACCTTTCTTTTTTAAGACACAATTGTTTTTATGCCTTTTTTAGAATTATTTTTTTATACCTAGGAGCACGTGTAGAGACGGGCTCTTGCAGAGCCCACTCCTTGACTTTGTCAATGCCTCTCTCTCCTCCACATAAGGAGTACTACTTGCTATGCATGCATGCGGCGGGCAGCTGGCGTCTTGAGGGGCCAGGGCGGTGAGAGCGGGCTCCGGAAGCGGTCCGGACTCTAGCATAATTTTGGTTTTTACAGTATTTCTTTCTCCATTGACAGGTAGGCCCGCGTAGATAGATAAAGAACACGAGCTGATGAGGCGCATGCGGACTGTTTGACTGGTCAACCAGACAAATACGGAGCTATACGCTGAGCCAGTGACCGTATAATCACCATATCTCGTATACAATGATCAAAGTGAGCTATCAAGACAAGTTCGATGACCGCCAATGCATTTTACTCGGTAATAAATGACCAGGATTGAAGGGGAATCCAAATTTGCTTCGTCTTCTGTCCTTGAGCTCTTGACAAACCAATGCACTATACGGTTGTCCGGCCACTCCACCCCAGAGCTCTCACCAAGCGTCGTTCATGCCACCGCGCCGCACACTAACCGGTAAGGCAGCGATGGCATCCCGCCGCGCCGAGTTCCTCGCCGCCCACGACCGCACACAAAATGGTAGGGAAGCGATGGCATCCCGCCGTGCCGAGTTCATCGCCGCTCGCGACCTCACAACTATGTGGGAGGAATTTGAAGATGCCAAGGCCGAATGGGCGGTAGAGCAAGAGGCGGCCAAAGCCGCACAGAGGGAGCGGAAAAGTCAGAAAGCACTCAAGAAAAGAGAGGCCCGCCGCCGCAAGAAAGAAAAGGACGCACGCGCTGCTGCGGAGAGGTCGGCGGAGATCCAAGCACGGTGGGGTGTCGCCGACAAAGCCGGGAAGGAGAACGACGGCGTCTGGCCAGCATGTGAGAAGTAGTAGTACTAGTAGTTAGTGTGTGTGTGTGTGTGTGTCTGAGTACGAGCATGTACCAGTACTACTAGTTACTACTGTAGTTTTTAGAGCAAATTACTAGTACATTGGCCTAGACTAAATGGAAAAATTCCTATCCTAAGCATCAAATGGCATCTCTTTCTCTATAGGAATTGAGATGCATGTCATCTCACTTCCTATGATTTTCATATTCCTATCCTATGAACGAAAGGAGGCCTCTGTTGGAGTAACTACTGTAGCTAGCAGTACTGCTGGTACAGTAGTTTTCTTCAAGAAGCGGAATTCAACGAAGTCATGATGGTTCCTTCGTCCAAGCAACTTCAAAGTGGGAAGTGGGCCTGTGATTTGACGGCTCATTAGTCATTGTTACTGCGGCGCGACAACCTGGGTGACTCCCTTGGAGTTCTGCGTGCATGGCAAGTGGACCAGGATGGTCGACGTCCCACATGTTGGCGAACGGAAGTATTCTTTCCGATATCGAGGAGCAAGGAAACCGCGTGGTATAGTATCACTCCTAATTGGTTCACAAAAAAATAGTATCACTGCCGATTTATAATTATTTTTTATTTCTGATGAATGCTAGCGTTTCAACTCTTACGACGAAGGGTGCCAAACACGGCACGTGCTGGATGTCCCACATGTCAGCGAAAGGAGTGGGACATGAACAGCGTGGTAGAGCCCAGCGTAAAAAACAGCGTGGTAGAGCGTCTCCACTTCTTCCACTTCTGGGTCGGAGACCACACGTAGTAGTACTTAGTGGTATGAACGATACAAAGTGCGACCTGAAGACAAAGACACGTCTAGTTGGAAGGTCTCGAGGCATACACATAAACAAATATAAAAGTTAATATGTGCCTCCAACTAATATAGTAGTAGTAGAGTACTTAGGCACGTACTCCATAACATCACCGTGCATTGCACGTACAACATTTAGTGGTAGTACGTAGTAAGAGACAAATGCCGCCCAAGAGTTCCCTTCTCGACCTACTTTTGGGTGTTTGGTAGAGTGTATGGAGGGTGCATGAGTCCACACTAGTTTAGCACAAATACACTAGAAGCATGCATGAAGAGGGGTGTTGAGTTGAGCATGCATGAAGAGGGAACAACTATGCTGAGACGAGAACGCAACCAAACACACCCTATATGCCACGCATGTTCATACCATTTGTGCCTTTCTACTTCACTTACTGCGCTACATTACTCAGGTTCGTACGTCCACTCCTGGGTACATGTTCGTCTCGTAGTTCCAGTCCCACGTGTTCTTCATATAGATGGAACTATCCTTGCATAACACGTGCACCTTGATGCTAGATGTCTCGCGTGTTGGCAAAAGGATGAACAAAGCTCACGTAAAAAAATAGAGTGGAAGAACATAGATTCCGGACGACCGAGAAGGAGCAAGGAACCTCGTGGTGGAGCGTCTGCACTCATAATATTTAATATTATTCAGCGATATAAAATTAACCAATCATCTCCACAGTGGACTGGAAGAGTACGAAACACGGCAGCCCAGTGTAGTATCATACTAGTACATGGCTAACCCACGCTATCACCATATTTCTTGGCTTCCGTGCGACACCTATCTCTAGTAATCCAGCAGCCTGTATCGCTTCTCCCTCCTCGTCTCTATCAAAGTGCGGCGGGCTGGCGTTTCTGCCGTCTATTGAGGTCGGTTAACTATCACATGTTAGCGACATGCCAAGAGCATTCTAAAAAAATTCCTTTCACGTTCCGTTTTCAAAAAGAAAAAATCCTTTCACGTACGAATTTGCCTGTATGCTTTGAGCAACTTGCATGTCCTATACTGCTCCTGTTTGATACTCTAACTTA
This sequence comes from Triticum aestivum, assembly GCF_018294505.1. NCBI lineage: Eukaryota > Viridiplantae > Streptophyta > Magnoliopsida > Poales > Poaceae > Triticum > Triticum aestivum. The sequence goes on from NC_057797.1 coordinate 420,578,415, forward strand.
GCTAGAGGTTAGACTAACTCATGACTAACCCTGAACTAACTGTAGCCAAAGAGGTGTTTGGGTGACAGGGTTAGATTGACAATAAATGCACTTCATGGAGAGAGAAAAGTGATTTTTCAGTGGTCCCAATGAGAACTATCTCCAGTTAGCACCTCTTGGGTGGGATAGTTTTTTTGGTGGGTTCGGTGCAACTTGCTCCAATTTAAACCCTCATGCTTGGATAGTTTAGGGCTATTTGAGCCCCAACTAGCTCAAACTAACTCTAACCCATGGATCCAAACAGGGCCTATGGCCAGTCTCGACGCGGAGCAGTCGCGTGCACCGGGAAGCGGCGCTCTCTCGGCCGTCGCGCCACTTCAAAGCCGGCGCCAGTGAGAGGTCGCCTCCGCTCTGGCCGGGCATTAATGCGGCACTGACGCTCCAGGGGGACGCTGACCGTTTCACGCGGGAAGCGCGCGCTGGCAAGGGAGTATAGGTTTTGAACCGTTTCAGGTGTAGTACTGGTAGTTTGCAAAACTACTCAATTATTGCACTCAGTTTCCTAAGAAATTGTGGTAAAAAACGTTACTCCACAGCCCGCTTCCCTTCTCCTTCCTCTTCCACCGCCCGCGCACGTCCGCGGGAAGCGACCGGTCAACCCTTATACTCCCTCCGGTCCTTTTTACTCTGCATGTTAGAATTCTCTGAAGTCAAACTTCACAAAGTTTGACCGTATTTATATGAAAAAATATCAATATCTGTCATGCTAAAGTTATACAATATGAAACTTTAAGTCATCACACATCTATTGGTATTGATTTCAGATTGTGAATGTTGATACTTTTTTCTATAAAGTTGGTCAAACTTTACGAGGCTTGACTTCAGTCAAATCTTATATGCGAACTAAAAAGGACCGGAGGGAGTATAGGAGTGCTAGCACAAAAAGATGCATGCATGACCACTAAAATTTCCATATTAAAGCGCCGCTCCGGCGGGAGTATGGCGTATGTTGTTACCTTCGGCCGGCCCATGGCTACCGGGCGACGGCGACCAGAGAAGAGGCGGCGGGAGGGGAATGAATGCAGCTACTGTTTGGGTTCGCCTTCCGGCTTAAATAAATGTGCAGCATCACGTGTACCCGCGGGTGCACAAATTGTAACATACGTGTCTGCTTAAGTGGGCGTCACGTAACTGGTGTGTGTGTGAGAGAGATTCTGAGAGACAGAGTGCGTGTGTGCGACTCTACTCTTCGGACATGTACTCAACCTTTTGCATCGGGATATAAGTATAATGGTATTTACTTTAGCTAGTGATTTACGTGGCCATGTTAACGTGGTTGTGTCAAAAAAATGTCACTTCCTCCTCATGATTTGCGTTATATAATTACAAGCAAGATTCTCGTGCATTGCACGGAACATCAATATGCATTTTTTTACAGAACACCTGTTGTGATTGACCCATGCAGGAGTAATCCCATGTGTAAAAACTAGTGATATCTCAAGAATTTTATCGGAAAACTGGTATCTCGAGAATGTCATCGAAAAAATGAGAGATGAGAGATAAGGCGAGGAGGAGTGGAGCGTGGTGGTGACTGGTGGTCGGAATGGGTGGAGGCATGGGGATGGACAGTGCTGGCAGGCGGCAGCGGCCACCATGCATGCTAGATTGTTCTAGAGACTTATTCCTTTTTTAATTGTTGAGCAATGAGGTTGCAAGAGATAATGATGTGGATAGAGGTGCCGGTATCTTTTGTAAAATTATCATAGTTTGCTTTCTATCCTCAGATATAGATCATACGGTCTGTATTACAAGATGGCAGGCACACCATCACCACCAACTCGTTTTTTTATAAGGGTACAGATGATAAGTTTGCTGACTACTAAAGTAAAGTGGAATTTGTCCATGTTATGCAAGGAAATAAAGGTGATTGTTTATCATACGGGTAAGGGTGGATGAAGGGTGGTAGGAACAAATGCTCCGCCTAGAGCATGTGTGTGTGAGATGGAGTCTTAGTGTGTGTGTGTGTGAGAGAGAGAGAGAGAGGAGAGAGAGAGATGGAGTTTTAGTTTGTGTGTGTGAGAGAGAGGGAGAGAGATGGAGTCTTAGTGTGTGTGGGGGGGCGTGCGTGCTTGCGTGTGTGTGTGTGTGTGTGTTTGTGTGTGTGTGTGAGAGAGAGAGAGATGGAGTCTTAGTGTGTGTGTGTTGGGGGGTGCGTGCGTGTGTGTGTGTGTCGCGGGGTCCTCTGTGGCGGATATAATTTAAGTGTGCATGGATTTCATCATAGAGAGGTGATGTGTATGGCAGAGGCCACCAACGATGGGGTGCGAGAGAGAGAAAATGCCCGTAGAGAGGGGAGAGAAGGTGTGTGCGCGTGAGAGGAGTCGACTTCGAGAGAACGTGTTTGTTCGAGAGACACCGAGGAAGACTACTATATATCGATGGTGCATGTAGGCGGGAATTAAACTAAGGGATGGTCTTATTGGTTTCGGGGATATAGGGGAAGAGTGAGAGGCGGGGGGTAGCTAGAAGGAGATTTTTAAGTGTGAGTGTGTGTTTTACCCATCCTGGCGGAAGTTATGTGCACAAAAGAGGAGAACGATTCGATGTGGCGTTAGGATTGAGGGTAATTAACTACGTATGGAGACATAGAGACCTTGAACGTGCATGTGTGAGAGGTATACATGTATACGTGGGATGTGTGTGTGTGCGCGCGCGCATGATCGAGATAAAAGAAAGAAGACATAAGTCATAAGATCAACGACATGGGAGAGACGGATCGGTATGACAATATGCATGCATGTGAGAATGCATGGAAGAAGTCCCGACAATTGAGCATGTGTTTTTGTCTTTAAGAGATAGTGGCGTGGGCTGGAGCATGCATCTATGGCGAGCAGAGGGAGTGAGGCGCAACGATTGTGCAAAAGAGACCAACCTATAAATGCATATGTATGGAGAGACATATATAGTGTGGGTGATAGGAAGCAAGACTCCGTGCGAGAAAGAAATGTTGACGGAGAAACTACAGATAGATACAGAGATGGAGATGCTAGCTAGAGGGACATCCGCTAGTTTGGGTGTTGGAGATGACCGTCGGGTGGTTCAAAGGGTGAAGTTATATATGTGTGTGAGAGGGCACTTGACTGCATGTAGAGAGAAACATATGTAGTGTGCGTGATAGGAATCAAGAGTGAGGGCGAGAAAGAAGGTTGATGGAGAAACAGATAAATAGAAAGATAAAGATGCTAGCTAGTGTGCGTTAGAGATAGGAGTCGAGTGGATCAGAAGGCTGGGTTATGTGTGTGGGTGTGAGAGAGATAGAGAGAGGGTGCGTGTGAGTCACATACAAACAGATATCAGAGAGAAATGAGATCCAGAGAGACGGAGTTTTGTGTCTGCGAGAGAGAAAGATATTTCACAATGAGAGTGATAGCTAGAGAGACATACGAGGGAACGCAAGATATCTCTAGGGAGAGAGGGTGTGTGTGAGCGACATACAAGAGAACAATGGAGAAATATGAGACCCTGGGAGACAGAGTTTGTGTTTGTGTGTGAGAAAGAGATATTGATGAGGAAGAGTCGTAGGTTCTCATATCTAAGGAGCGAAAGACATCTCTGTATGAGGGGTGTGCGAGTGGCACACATGGGAATAGTAGAGAGAAATGAGACCCCGGGAGACAAAGTTTTGTGTTTGTGTGAGAGAAAGAGATTCCACATGGAGAATCATAGTTAGAGACACATAGCAGGGAGCGAGATATACTTAGAGAGAGATAGAGTGATGAAGGTCGAGGGAGAGAGTACCGTCAGTGTGTTACGAAGATAAAAGATCATTGTCGACATACAGGTAGCACGAGAGATACCTGAGAGACGATGAACGCGTATAGGTCCAGAGAGATAGTCCTATATAAGCATGAGTGATAGCTATATGAGACGAATATCTGGATTAAAGGGGATTCAAATATTTAAACTGGAGATCACGACATCGATAATATCATAACGCAAATTGGTGTATCAAACATGCATATTCATTTGAATTTGGGCACACGTGTAATGTTATATAGTTTATCAATATTGGTGATCCATAGATTCTTCAATTACAAACAATGCATGGTTTATATGCAATTAATGTCTAAACGGGATTACACTATATGTTGCGTGTGTGAAATACATTATACATGTTTGAGAAGTAAAAAAAACCACATGAAACACACATTAATTGGAGACAGTTAGCGAGGAATGCATACATTGGATTTCAACATAAAGTGGTTTCAAGTATTTGAAAATCCAAATTGATGGATACAACCTTATGAATCTGAGATCATGCCATTTGTAAACCATATTTATGTATAAATGGTGTTGTGCTTTTGAAAGTATATATAAAAAATGATGTATATAGAATGTAATTCCAATTGAAAATGGATCCCGCCTAAAAAAATAGAATACAAACGGGATTCGAATTGAGTTGGCACAGTAAACGTGCACTCTGCAAAATTTGAATGAAGTGGGGAAAGTCACAGTAACCGCCGGGAACCAAAATCTGCGAGATGGAAATCACTGCTGCCTATCCCTGCCACGCAAAGCCTATATGCTGGATTTCTATAGGTTTCGATAGGGGTAGGTTTGTAATTTCACCCAAACGTGACGTAACCGCCTCTCACCCGGATTCATACATGGTGGGAACCAAAACACAGTGTGTCCTTGGCCGAAATCAACTCCCTCCCCGATTCATATTCATACACGGTGGGCGCCAATAACAAACTCTCGTTGGCAAATATTCGGTGTATGCGAGATTACCGTCCTATCTCCGACCGACTAGTGTTGTTGCGATGTAGTAGAAATTTGAAATGGGGGCTAAGTTTGTAAATTTCCTCGCATTTGAGACAAGCGCGCCCTGAATACATGGTTCCCCCTTCCTCTCTACCTCCCTTTTCCCCATTCGTACTCCGTGGGCGCCAAAACACCCTCTCCACCCCACCCTCCTCCGTCCGCCGCCGTCCGCCACCCCATCCACCGCTGTCCTCCTCCACCATGCCGGAGCTGATACCCCGACGCCGCCATCCATTACAAGAGATCGACCTCTCTCATCCACGGCTTCGGACCGGGATCCTTGCATCCCGTCCTCTCGCTTCATCCCCGCCGTCGTCCACCTTGCCGGCGCCGCTCCTACGACCGTCTCGTCCACCGCGCCCCGCCGCCACCGTCTACCCTCCTAGATCTGCTTCCACGCCGCCGACAGCCATCGCTACCGCAGCACCGTCAAATTCTCAGCAGATGCCTACACGGCGCCGCACCAGAGGCGGTACTCTTTCGTATCTGCTCAACTTATTTATCGCAGCAAGAAAATAGATCGCCACTGCTTTACTCTGATTTCTTGTCTTGGTTGCGAAGTTGCCTTTGTCCGGTTTGCACCTTCAGATCCGCCATGGCACGCTCAACACCATACTCGCAATGCTTATGGTTTTCCCCTTTTATATTCCACACTAGTTAAATCACAGTAGACTAAATTTCAAAATTGGGTCAGTCGATTTTTCAGAGCTCGCCGGAGTTCGCCGGTGCGATCGAAGGGGCTCGGGTGGTTGTGGGGCCTCGCCGAACGAAGAAAACTCGACGCGGGTGGGGGTTGGGGGTGGGGGTGGGGTGGCGGAGGAACACAGGCGGTGGGGGCCGGTGGTCCGGCCGGCGGCCCGTGCGGTGTTCTGTATGGGAAGAATCAGAGACGAGGAAGAAGAAGGGTTAGGAGACGTAGGATCTTCATCCAACCGCCTGAAATGGTCGAGAGACAGCTAGGAGTTGCATTCTTAATGCGCTCTGGTTCATCATGTGTGGGCACTGCGCAACCAACATTTTATTATCCAAAATCTGCTTGCTCTTCTTTACCATGTTCCTCTTCCGTTCTTCTTTAATATGTACTCTCTCCGTTCCTAAATACAAGTCTTTGTATAGATTCCACCATGGACTACATATGGAGCAAAATGAGTGAATCTACACTCTAAAATGTACCTGGATACATCTGTATGTGATCCATAGTGGAAATCTCTACCAAGACTTATATTTTGGAACGGAGGGAGTATGATAGTAGTACAGTATGTTCCTTGTACTGAAGATGAGCAGGGACATTTGCAGTGTAGAGGTCTATACGGTCGGTTGTGATGGACACTTTGAGCCTCTTTGATTCGTAGGATCTTGTAAACATAGGAATAGGATTTGTAGTGGCCTGCCCACTTGAATCCTATAAGAATAGCAAGGAAATGCGGGGAGCTGTGTCGCCTTTGAGAGTTACATTGATATTAACAGTACCGCACCTTCACTTGAAGAGAGCTGGTATCCGAAGCCTTTCTAGCCGTACCGGCAATACTAGCACATATATTCCAGCAAGTTCCACTTTGCTGATTTTACTCTGATGCTTAAGGTTTTCCCGTTATATCTACACTATGATCTGTGTAGCTGCTTTGTGTCGCACTAGCAGCAGTCCACTCTTGAAGCTAAACACTGCAATGACTTACAAAATTGGCACCAAGGCATTGAGTGCCATTCTGGATGCAATGAAACTCATACGCTCCCCACCTGTTGATTCTTGTTCAGAATATCATCCTAATGACTATTCTAACCTCGAGGAGTCAAAGGCAGATGGCCTGTCCTGTTCACCCATCAAGGTGCCTGTTCTAATTTGGCAATGTTTTATTGATTGCGGGTATCTTGCATATGTTGTCTTGCATTTCTTCTACTTTGTTGCACCGCCATCTGCTTAGTTTACTCATCATATATGTCGAGATGCCATGCCCATCCATTATCAATACATATTCCATCTGTCATCATACCATGTTTTTCCACTCAAATGTTGTTCTTGTGCATCAGACATCAAAAAGGAAGAGGGTGATTGCCGAACCTGAAGGAGCACCAGCAAAGTCCTTGAAAAACGTGGTGGTGCCGGAGAAATCAGACAGCACCCCACTTATATTGGCTGTACAACCAGTGACACAAAACGTAGGACCGACTCCAGCAGACTGTACCCATACTTCACTGGCCACACCACTAGCCCCACCACACAGGACCTGCACTCCAGCAAAAGGTATACCGATTTCATTTGCCATAGCACCAGCTGTACCACAGAAAAATCCCACTCCAGCAAAAAGTACAGCAAGTCCACCGGCCGAAGACCTATCCCAACTGCAGAGACGGCCAATTCCTGCAGATTGGAACCCCATTCCATTTATTCCCAGTTTAAAAGACAATGCTTTCAATGTTGTTAGGGACTACGTGCATATATTCCCATCATGGGAAGATTATTGTGAAGACAAACACCATTTTCACATCTTCCTGTCCAACTTACGTGTAAGTGCTATTATTCATGGCTATTATTTTCCTGTTTTCTGCTGATTGAACACATCAATGATTTACATTACATTGTTGTAACTAGGCGAGGGTCAATCTGGATAGTCATGACGAGCAAAGCTTGCTTGTGCTTTTCAAGGAAGCATTGCAGCAGTATCGGTGTTACCTGAGGAAATCACACTTTGATGGCAAGTCTATAAACGAATTTCTGGTGAAGTCTCCTGTGCTAAATTTAGAAGACATTGAATGGAAAAACCTTGTTATGCACTGGTCTCGTTCCCAGGATGAGGTACTGTCTATGAAATCACATGACAATTTGAACTTCTACTTTTCCGCATGTGCCTTACGGATCTTTTTTGCAGGAAATCTGCTCGAAGAAGAATTCCGGTTTGACAAGAACGACAGGATATCTCAAATATGCTGCCCGCTGCTTTGCTCTTGTTAGTACCTGTTGTCCTGTATCACTGTACTTGCATACATACCTGGTTCATTATGTGACAGCAGTATGCATGATAGCTTGCTTATCAATTGTTCGCTCCAAATTATCTGATCTGTATGAATGGTTACATTAGTGTAGAATATATCCAATGCCAATGTTTTTTTAGCTCTGCATTGTTCTTGTAAGTACATGCTGTCCTTTATCAGTGTACTTATAATGACAGGTAGTTGTTCATGTACCATCACTCTGCAGCTTATTTTCCTTTGCCCTCCATTTTCTACACATCAGATCTATATTTACTCTTACCATAAGGTTGGTACTGAAGAAGTTTAGTTGTGCATTGCTCTTGGCTGTACCTTTTGCCTGTATCGCTGCACTTACATTTATAGCTACTTGGTTATGTAGCATCACTCTTCATCTTATCTTAAATATTCTCCATTTTTTCGTATATTATCACATCTATATTTACTGTTAACAAAATGTAGAATAAAGGCAATGCTTTTGAAGAAGATTATGTCGTAAACTTCTTGAATTGCCCCCCCCCATCAGCATGGACAAGGCCTTTATAGAGCCTGTCTTCACCAATAATGTAAGTTTGTCCATCTCAAGCCTTCAAACTTTGTTGTATATATTTGGTTAGGCATGACTGCAACAGGTGTTTATTTTTGGTGTTTGCATCAAATTGCTTGTTTAAAGTTTCTTATATGTAGTTCCTAAACGAAAGTTCGTCCTTTCTCAATTTAAGTTTTCAGTTGTACAACCAAGTTCCTTCTTCATACCATGTAAATTAAACTATACAGAGCAAGTGATCTTCTTTTGCACTGCATGTATGCTTCTGTTCTTCATCTGTAATCCAGTGGTGTGGTGAACCTACCCACTACAGCACAATGTCATATTCTGCAATGTCTTAACTATGAAAAATGTCATATCATTCTACTATTATTTAAACCATCTCTTTATTTGCCAATCTGAAATGGTATAAATTGACACACACTAACCATTGATACTTATGAGTTCTTGATCTGTAATCCAGTGGTGTCGTGAAGCTGCCAACTCCTTCACAATGTCATTTCCTGCCATGTCTTGACCTGAACAATACCATATTGTGTTAATGCAAATTTAAACTGTGTCACTTTATTCGTTAGTAAGAAATGTGATGAATTGTCAGCACTGATACTTTTATGTGCAAAACCTGTCATATGTCTGCTTGTTTATCTTTCAGAGTGAGGAAGATATAAGTGTTGAACAAGCGCAGTCTCATCGTCTTGCTCAGCTGCTTGCGCTGCAGCTCCCCAGCAGGGCTAACCTTTCTTGACTCTATTGAAGTGCTGTCGGTTTTGTATATTATTTTGTCGGCGTGTTTATTTGCACTGGTGGCGATCTTTAATGCCCAGTGTATGTAATCTGTTGTCTGCTTGTGCTTTATTACCATAGTGGCGAACTTTGATGCCCAGTGGATGTATTATGCCATAATTTCTTTATTGTATAGTATAGGTTTTTTATTATTCACGATGCTGCAGTTATTTTACTGTATATATATCCTGTCTTCGCAGTAAACTGGCCAAACCGTAAAATTACGGTACATAATCGGGCCGTCATGCAATCATGATGTAGGTTGGGCCTGAAACATGCCGATCAGCTCACGGGCCGGCAGCAGCCCGAAATGAACACCGGCCCATGATTGTGCGAATCAAATCACGGGCTTTTAACATGCCAAAATTGTCTGGGTCCTTGTTTGGCCCAATCATATATCGGCTGCGAGCAGGCCGGATGCAAACCGGGTCGTAGTTAGGCCCAACTATATGACGGGCTTTTAACAGGCCGAAATTAATATAGGGCCGAAATGTTAAACGGGCTCTTAACAGGCCAAAACTAATATCAGGCCGAATTACTAAGTGGGACTTTAGCAAGTGGGCCCAAAAGCATAGTGTCCAATTGAGGGGCCTAATCTGATATGGGCCATAATTGAGCCCAAAGCCTCTTAAAGGGCCGGACCTGATCTGGGCCGTAATTTGGCCCAGAACGTGGTAGGCTTTTAACGGACCGGATCTCATATGGACCACTATTAGGCCCGGAGCGTGGCAGGCCATTAATGGACCAGATCAAATATGGGCCGACATTTGGCCCAAAACATGGCAGCCAGTTAATGGGTCGGCCTATTAGGGTCCTCAAAATCTTGTGGGCCTACAGCTGGGCCGGCCCATTAATGTCGGCGAAATCTCGTGGGCCTTTAGCTGGGCCGGCCCATTATGACCCGCAAGAATCTTGTGGGCCTTTACCTGGGCCGGCCCATTATGGCACAAAAAATCTTGTGGGCCTTTACCTGGGCCGGCCCATTATGGCCCGCAAAATCTTGTGGGCCTTTAGCTGGGCCAGCCCATTATGGTCCGCAAAATTTCATGGGCCTTTAGCTGGGCCGGTCCATTATGGTCCCCAAAATCTTGTGGGCCTTTAGTTGGGCCGACCCATTTAAACTTGTTGGACCGTGCCACGTGTCGACGTATCATAGGTGCCTTCTGTCCAGTGAGTGGATGACATCTGTCCCGACGATGAGCCGACACGTGTTTCCTCTAGCCAATGATGATTTTACACGTGGAAAAATCCCCATTGGTCGGGCTGTTAACGGGTTATCGGATCCAAAACCCGACCTGATAGCTTAACGGCGTTCCGTTACGGTGGATGCCATGTGTCGGTCACCCTTGACGAAAGCACTTCTGTGACGCGCGATTTATAGTCATGGAAGTGGGCACTTCCGTGATGATAATTTTGGTAATGTCATGGAACACTTCTACGACAGCACATGTATGACTATCTTGATTCTGTCATAAATTTTTCATGGGTGTACATGCATGACAAAAAAGCGACCTACTGTGACAAACACGTGTCATCACGGAAGTGTATATTTGGTAGTGGGAGCTTGATCTTTACCCATGATTCTCGCACGACATCACGAATATCCAACAACTCGGTATCCTCGATACCACGGTGATCATCTCATGATCACGAACGGAACCACTCTTGCTTCAACGGGTTACCTCGTAACCAAACGGTGATCATTCCGGCGATCACAACCATGACCAACACTTGGTCTCAAACGGTGATCATTCCGGCGATCACAACCATGACCAACACTTGGTCCCAAACGGTGATCTTTCCGGCGATCACAACTAACTTATCTCCTTAGCGAACCGGGGTTGTTATTAAACACATTATTATTCTTCCTGTTGACTCATAGTGTGACCGACACGAACTGGGCCCTTATTCGCGGGCATGACTATCGATAGATTTAATATACACTCTGTAGAGGTTAGTACACTGTACCCACACTACGGAACCCATGGCCTCGCACTCCCATTTAGGTGGACCAACGGCGTTCCGACAAAACCGATCTACTGCCATGACTCTCCCGGTCACTCCGACCAACTGCCCTTTGGGCTAAGTCCTAGGTGGCCCCGTGCCTACCAAAGACACCAATGACCACCGTCGTGGAAAAACGGCCACCATCGTGGCAAAACGGTCCCAAACGGGGACAAGGATCCATACAACAACAACGGGCACACAAGGCTAATGTGCGCCTACCTGATCAGGGTAGCACGCGCCCATAACCTTCCCTCGTTGGAGGCACCAGCGAGAGGTGCGAAACTAGACCTAGTTAGGACCTTCCCATAAAGGTAAGTGTGGTTGCACTGGTCAGTTCGATATGGTGACACCATGACTCAGCCAACAGTTGTTCAAGTTCAATTTAATCCGGTTAAACTTGAATGCAATATGCTGAGCCATGATAAAATAAGATGATGCAATTACAATGCATGAGCATGATATCAACATAAGCACGGGGTGCAACATAACTATCTACCATATCAACAATGAATCATCTACAACAGAGCATTGCATACCGACGAGCATGAATATTACAACTACAACACTACTCGTAGCATAACATGACCACTGGCATCAACCATAAATACCATGCAAGAACACATCAATAATGTTACCAAGCAAACACTTAATCTACTAGCAGCAAAGGAACAATGCATATCAACAGTACTCGGTAACCGACGTCAGTCATGCACCGAAGAACATGACCAACCCAACATGTACTACTATCAAGCATGGCAATATGAAAGTAATACTAATAAGTATTTGATGATAACAAGTTGCAAGAAAGAATAGCATGATGGTAACCACCGATCCACAAGCATGACCGAAATAACAACAGCAGTAGCAAAACAATCATACAATTATTAAAGATTCAAGTTGAAAACCAATACTACTGCATGGCTATCATGCAAATGGTGGTTGTGGCTTGCCTGGGGTGGGAGAAATCACCGGGGAGAAGTGCGGTGAAGCCGCGGAAAGATTTGCAGGAAACAGTTCTCTCTCGGAGGGGCTGTTTATGTGCAAGGCAAAAAGGTCATTTCCAGAATATTAACACATGGTGAAAGTGTGACCAATAGAATGGGCTCGACGAGACGAAGAAATGGGCTTTGGATTCACCTTAAACGAAGTTACGAGCAAAAAGTTATAGCCTGACGAAGTCCAGGGTCCAAGCTGTAAAAGATTTTTACAAACAGGCCCCTGAGCTGAAAAATAGAAAGCACGTTTACTTGAATACGCCTTCACAGCAGAGAAAATGTACTTCCAGCCGTAGTTAAGTGAAAATACGCTTTCCCGCAAGGGAAAGCACATTCCCAACTAAACTAGGACCAAAGTATGCTTTCCTTAAATGAAAACGTATTCCAGCAGATGCGTTTCCACTTATCCAGCTAGGCAGAAGTGGGGTCGGGGCTTGGAGTCACTGACGTGCGGGTCCCATAGGGGTGGGGCCCGTCACTTATCCACATGGGCTGCCGGGTCAACGCCCCAGAGGCTGACGCACGGGCCCGCGCTGTTGTGCGGCCTTCCTGGCCGGGTTAACTTCTTCTTCCTCCTGCTCGCCCGCTGCACAGAGGGGAGGCGCGCACTGCGGGCGGCCGTCCGGCCGGCTCCGGCCACCTCTCGCGGCGCTTGGCACACCGGCGAGCTCGGGGAAGAGAGGAGCATCCATTCCCGGGGTGCACGAGCCCCGAGAGGGACCAAAACAACGGCGGCGCGGGTTGTGGCGGAGGAGGGCTCCGGGTGGAGATGGGGTTCCGGCCATAGTGGCCCTGACGAAGGGGAGAGGACCTGGGGATGGCCGCCGGAGTGGTGGCAGTCTACTGGTGGTGGTAGGAGCGATGGAGGGGCTCGGGTTTGCTCCAATTTAGGAGGACCGAGGCGGCGGCCATGGTGACACAGGGAGGGCAGGAGAGCTTCCCGAGCTCGTTGGAGAGGCTGGGCATGGTACTGGGAGAGAGGAGAAGAGCTTGGCGCGGTCGGGAGGCCTCAGGGCTACTTAAATAGCCACGGGGAGGGCATGGCCGAGCTGGCGTCGCCGCGGACACGTGTCCGGCGCCGCGGATGCGTGTGCTTGCGCATGTACTTGGGGTTAGGCGACGAGAGTGAACAGGAGGGAGAGCTCACTAGGAGGAGGAGGACAAAGGAGCGCAGGGAGGAAGAGATGAGGAGGAAGACAATGGTCGACGCACTGTGCTCCCGTGGGCGTTCGGCGGCGAGCGTCGGTGAGGAAACGGATGGAGGGGGGGTGAGCTGTCCAGGGGGTGGAGACGATGAGGTGAAGACGTTGGACACGGTCACGCACGCGAAGGCGGCGAGAGGAGGAGGTGCCGAAGCACAAACGACTACTGGACGTGGCCACTGCACACAGAGCGCGTGCACTGTGATGCCATTAACGCGGTCATCGCGTACACTAGCATGTAGCGGGGGAGATGGGCTCGAACATGCTGTCTAGTGGTAAGTCCTTCCAGGGGAGGTTTCAACTGAGGTGGTAGATCAGTGAAAAGTGCTCTGGTTAGATGGTAATCTAACTCTGAAGTTTACTGCAGTAAACTTGGTCGTGAACTGCTTATCAACAGGATGGAGATTGGGAGCAATGGAGTTGTCTGCGAGGTTTAGGGTAAGAAGGACTTTCATCCTGGTAACTTTGAGAAGATTAAGACCAAGATTTCATATAGTTACTTTACAACCACATAAACTGGTCCAGAAGCAAAAACAGGAAGAAGCACTCACATGGTGAGGCTACGTGAGCTCAAATATGGCAAGGCATTATGATTTGGTCATAGTGAGAAGCTGTAAAAATTTCATAACAATTGGATTTACCAAAATGGTACTTCCTTCACAGCTATCTTCACTGACCAGAGGTGACACACGAAGATATGCTCTATCTCCGATTTCGTAAACTACCTCCTTGCATTTTGAGTCTGCATAACTTTTCTGCCTGGACTGAGCTACCTTCAGTCTGTCTCGAATCAGCTTAACCTTATCTTCTGACTCTTTAATTAAATCTAGTCCAAACAACTAACCGTCTCCAACTTCATCCCACTTCAACGGTGTCCTGCACCTCCTTCCATACAAAGCTTCGAAAGGTGCCATCTTCACACTGGCCTCGTAGCTATTGTTGTATGAGAACTCCGTGTAAGGCAAATTGTGCGAGCGCACAAGCTCTCAACATGTCTTCCAGAATCTGATTGACTCTCTTAGTCTGTCCATCTGTCTGCGGATGAAAGGCCGTACTAAACTATAGCCTGGTTCCCAAAGTCTGATACAGCTGGTGCCAAAACTTTGAAGTAAATTGTGTCCCCCTATATGATATGATAGTCCTCGGAACTCCATTCAGACATACGATCCTGGTCATATATATCTTGGCCAACTTCGCACTTGTATAGGTGGTTTTCACTGGGATAAAGTGAGCCACTTTGGTCAACCGATCAACTACTACCCAGATAGAGTCATATCCCGATCGAGTCCTGGGTAATCTGTTGATAAAATCTATGCCAAGCTTAACCCACTTCCATTCAGGTATCGGCATAGGCTGCAGTAATCCTGCTGGCTTCTGATGTTCTACCTTCACTCTCTGACATACATCACATACGGCTACATACTCGGCAATATCCTTCTTCATACCAGTCCACCAGAAACGCTCCTTCAAATCCAAATACATCTTGGTGTTTCCTGGGTGTTTCGTGTATGGCGAGTCATGAGCCTCCTGAAGCATCAACTTCCTGATCTCTGCATTATTGGGTACATAAACACGGTCCTCAAACCACAAGGTGTCATGCTCATCCTCACGAAAACCTTTGGCCTTTCCCTAGCTCATTTTCTCCTTTCTCTCGGCAATTTCTTTGTCATTCTTCTGAGCTTCTCGAATCTTTCCCAATAATGTTGACTGAATCTCCATTGCTGCAACAAAATCTCTAGGAACTATCTCCAAACGAAGTTCCTGGAGATCCTCGTCTAACTCCTCTGGTAATCCTCCCGTTAAGAGAGTATTAACATAACTCTTCCGGCTCAAAGCGTCTGCTACGACATTGGCCTTGCCTGGATGATAGTGCAACTTCATATCGTAATCCTTTATGAGATCCAACCATCTCCTCTACCTGAGATTTAGCTCCTTCTGCGTAATAATGTACTTCACACTCTTATGATCCGTATACACATCACAACAGTTTCCAATAAGAAAATGTCTCCAGGTCTTGAGTGCATGTACTACGGCTGCTAACTCCAAATCATGCGTGGCATAATTCAACTCATGCGGTCGAAGTTGACATGAGGCATACGAAACAACTCTTCTGTCTTGCATAAGTACACCTCCAAGTCCTAAGCGAGACACGTCGCAATACACTTGGAAATCCTTGCGTATATCTGGCAGAATCAGCACTGGGGCTCTAGTCAAACGTTTCTTCAACTCCTGAAAACATGCCTCACATTCATCTATCCATTTGAACTTGGTGTCCTTTTTCAACGCTATGTCATGGGCTTTGCAATCTTTGAGAAATTGTCAATGAATCTCCTATAATATCCTACGAGTCCCAGAAAACTGTGGATCTCTCCAACTGAAGTGGGTACCAACCACTTAGTGACTGACTAAACCTTAGTAGGGTCTACTACTATATTCTCCTGATATAACATGTCCAAGGAATCAAACTTCCTGGGCATACGTGCATGCTACGGGAATCACAAACTTTAACACAAGTATTCTTTAAATTCACAACTACTCAACTAGCATGACTTTAATATTATCACCTCCATATCTCAAAAGAATTTTCATGCTTCAATCTTTTCTTAGTATTCAACACACTCAAAAGAAAGTTTCACAAATCTTGAATACCAAGCATATTATTATTAAGCAAATTACCATGCTATTAAGAGACTCTGAAAATAATTTAAGTGAAGCATGAGAGATCAATAGTTTCTTTTAAAACAAATCCACCACTGTGCTCTAAAAGATCTAAGTGAAGCACATAGAGCAAAATTATAGCGCTCAAAAGATATAAGTGAAGCACATAGAGCAAAATTATAATGCTCAAAAGATATAAGTGAAGCACATAGAGCAAAACTACATAGCTCAAAAAATATAAGTGAAGCACATAGAGCAAAATTATAATGCTCAAAAGATATAAGTGAAGCACATAGAGTATTCTATCAAATTTTAATTCATGTATGGCTCTCTCAAAAGGTGTGTACAGAAAGGATGATTGTGGCATACTAAAACACAAAGACACAAAAAAAAACAAGACACTCCAAGCAAAACACATATCATGTTGGTGAATAAAAATATAGCTCCAAGTAAATTACCGATGGAAGTGGACGAAAGAGGGGATGCCTTCCGGGGCATCCCCAAGCTTTGACTTTTTGGTGTCCTTGGATTATCTTGTGGGTGCCATGGGCATTCCCAAGATTAGGCTCTTGCCACTCCTTGTTCCATAATCCATCACAAGAATTCACCCAAAACTTGAAAACTTCACAACACAAAACTTAAAGTAGAAAACTCGTGAGCTCCGTTAGCGAAAGAAAACAAAAAACCACTTCAAGGTACTGTAATGAACTCATTCTTTATTTATATTGGTGTTAAACCTACTGTATTCCAACTTCTCTATGGATTATAAACTATTTTACTAACCATAGATTCATCAAAATAAGCAAACAACACACGAAAAACAGAATCTGTCAAAAACAGAACAGTCTGTAGTAATCTGTAGCTAGCGCAAGATCTGGAACCCCAAAAATTCTAAAATACGTTTATGGACGTGAGGAATTTATCTATTAATCATCTTCAAAAAGAATTAACTAAATAGCACTCTTCAAATAAAAATGACAGCAGTTCTCGTGAGCGCTAAAGTTTCTGTTTTTTACAGCAACTTCAACATGACTTTCCCCAAGTCTTCCCAACGGTTCTACTTGGCACAAACACTAATTAAACAAAAAAACACAACCAAAACAGAGGCTAAATAATTTATTTATTATAAACAGGAGCAAAAATCAAGGAATAAAAATAAAATTGGGTTGTCTCCCTGTAACGCCCCGACACCGTTGTGCCAGGTGTCCTCCAGTTATTCGCTGTTGTTGCCTTGTCTTTTGCTTGCGTGTTGCATCTTATCATGTGCATTGCATCATCATGGTTTCGAAACTTACATTAGTCCGGGTTCCCCCAGTTCCGTCCGTTGTCTGTTCTGAGCCCAGACACACTTGCACGCGCCCGCGGCATGTCCGAAATAGTATTTTATAAGTGGCTGGAAAATGTTCTCGGAATGGGTTGAAAGTTGGCATGTGGTATTGTTATGTTGTAGGTAGGCCGCCTGCCAAGTTTCATCGCATTCGGAGTTCGTTTGATAGCCCAACGGATAACTATAGCAACATTATAGTCGGTCTAACGTCGGACGCTTTCGGTCTCTGGAAACAGATGCCGGGCCCTCTCTCTCTCTTCTCCCCCTCGCAGTCTTGCCACAGCCCACCTAGTCCATCCTCCTTCCCCTCTTCTCTTTCGGAGTTGTCCGATGCGACCGCACGGTCCGAAACCCTCTTTGCACAGTGCATCGAATCCCTCACGTGCGCGTCCGAAATTGTCCCAGACCCGACCCGGGCAGTCGTCACCGTTGGGTCCGGATCATCCCCAAACGTCTACAAAACATCACTGTTTTCTTATTTGGACTCCCTAGCTATTTTATCAGGGATCGTCCGATTACGATCGGATGGACCGAGTAGCCCCTAACCTAACCAACCTACCTATATAAACAGTCAACCCTAATTTCTAGGGGAGTTGTCCCATCCATCCCTCTCGGCCGCCGCCACTAATCCTCTCGGGATCCCCTCACACAATCTCCCTCGATCCCATCGCCCAGCCAACCAGAGCCGCACTCCTCCCGATCCAAATCCTCTCCGACCCTTCCCTGTTTTTCAGCGCCGCCCAAATCATAGCAGCATCCACCACAGGCCAACCCCGTCGCCGATCCTCCTCTGCTCCTCGTTTCCTCTCCCGTTTCTCTCATCTCTCTCTCCCGTTCTGGACAGGAAGACCGCCATGGCACCCGGACGTCGTCGTCCTCGAGCTCCACGACCACTCCAGCGCCAAGACCCATCGCTGCCCAGCCGCGCCATGAATTCGATGCCAGCGCCGCCGTGTTTCTGCCATCCGCGTCGGCAAGTGTAGCGCCTAGCCGTGCTGACCTCCATCCGCAGGAACCTCACCGTGGCCATGGAGCCCAAGTCCCGCCGCCTGCTCCACCCGTCTGCCCAAGTCCTCCACCCTTGCAGTCTTCTTCTCCTTCATCGGACCTTCCTGCTACCGGCGACCTCGCTCTTCGACGACCACCTACCAGGCCGGACTCCCACCTCGCGCCCTCTTTTTCTTCCCGTTTCTTCTCCCTGTCTCTCCTCTCTGAACCTACTTGCTCTCTGTATTTCTGCGCAGGAGCCAAGCCATCGTCGTCTTGTTCGACTCCAACCATCGGGAACCGGCTTCCCTCGTCAGATCCGGTGGGTCCCCGCCGCTGTAAGCCGCCTGCAGGCCCGTCTCATCGAACCTCCCTTCAAGCAGCGCCGCCTCGCCCTGCTTCCTGTCACGCCCGTGCCAAGGCCAGCGCCGGCATCTCCTTCCCCTGCTGTGAGCAGCGGTTCAGGATCGGGCGTGCCCGCTCACCCGCTCGTTGACCGCGCCGCGCCTGGGCTGCCTCCCTTCCAGCCTCTCCAAGGCCCAAGGCCCAGCACCCCCCTTTTCGGCCTACCTCTCTACCGATCTGGGCCAGGCCCACTGGGTGAGAAACCCCCCTTGTGCATTGTTGGTCCAACAGATCCATCCCGTTTGTGTTTTTTTTCAGTAAACGATTTTATCATTTTATCCAGAGTGTGCCAGTTTTATAGAGAAGTCCCTAGAGTTCATGCAATTAATAACTCATCAACCGTGCATCTTATTAAAATGTTTTATATATGAAACTTGCTTAGAATTTCATCTAGTTAAATAATATCCAACTTTCATCTATGTTTAAACTTGCTTAATTAACTTGCTAAAATGGTTTATTCCATAACTAAATAACCGTAACTCGGTATTTAATAAACTTTATATGTAAATGGGGTGGAAAAATGCCTAGTTTAACATGGTGGCATCGTTTTGCATGTTTAACAACTATAAAATATGGTTTAGGGCAGAACAGTACCATAACCAAAATATGCTCATGAGGAGTTTCCAGATTTGTTATTTGTTGTTCCCGGCCTCATTTAAACTTGACTAGATAGGTAGTTTTGCTTTTGCTTCACCCTCTTGCCATGTTAATCAACATTTAATATTGTTGGGTATATAAACAAGATCGAACTAAATACGTTATGTGGTGTTTTGGCAATATGCACACAGATGCATATTGAGCTCCACTTAATTTGTAGGATTGTTTGTGCACTTTGCCATGCCATGTATCATTAAATCGGACATGCATCATACTTGGTTGTGCATCATGCCATGTTTATGTGATGGTTGTTTACTATGTTGTTTACCTCTTTCCGGTGTTGCTCCTTCGGGTTGGTTCTGATAATGTCGCGTTTGTGAGGACCCGTTCGACTACGTCCGTTTGTCTTATTCATGGACTCGTTCTTCTTCCTTGCGGGATCTCAGGCAAGATGACCGTACCCTCGAAATCGCTTCTATCTTTGCTTGCTAGTTGCTCGCTCTTTTGCTATGCCTATGCTGCGATACCTACCACTTGCTTATCATGCCTCCCATATTGTTGAACCAAGCCTCTAACCCACCTTGTCCTAGCAAACCATTGTTTGGCTATGTTACCGCTATGCTCAGCCCCACTCATAGCGTTGTTAGTTGCAGGTGAAGATTGGAGTTTGTTCCTTGTTGGAACATGGATATTTTGTTGGGATATCACAATATCTCTTATTTAATTAATGCATCTTTATACTTGGTAAAGGGTGGAAGGCTCGGCCTTATGCCTGGTGTTTTGTTCCACTCTTGCCGCCCTAGTTTCCGTCATATCAGTGTTATGTTCCCGGATTTTGCGTTCCTTACGCGGTTGGGTTATAATGGGAACCCCTTGACAGTTCGCCTTGAATAAAACTCCTCCAGCAATGCCCAACCTTGGGTTTACCATTCGCCACCTAGCCTTTTATTTCCCTTGGGTTCTGCAGACTCAAGGGTCATCTTTATTTTAACCCCCCCAGGCCAGTGCTCCTCTGAGTGTTGGTCCAAACTAGAGCCCCTTGCAGCGCCACCTCGTGGAAACTCGAGGGCTGGTTTTAGTTGTACGGATTGCTCATCTGAGTGTGCCCTGAGAATGAGATATGTGCAGCTCCTATCGGGATTTGTCGGCACATTCGGGCGGTGTTGCTGGACTTGTTTTACCATTGTCGAAATGTCTTGTAACCTGGATGCCGAGTCTGATCGGAATGTCTTGGGAGAAGGAATATCCTTCGTTGACCGTGAGAGCTTGTGATGGGCTAAGTTGGGACACCCCTGCAGGGTTTTGAACTTCCGAAAGTTGTGCCCGCGGTTATGGGCAGATGGGAATTTGTTAATGTCCGGTTGTAGAAAACCTGAAGTTGATCTTAATTAAAATACATCAACCGCGTGTGTAACCGTGATGGTCTCTTTCCGGTGGAGTCCGGGAAGTGAACACGTTTGTTGGAGTTATGCTTGACGTAGGTTGTTCTAGGATCACTTCTTGATCATAGTTTCTCGAACGTGCTTTGCCCTCTCTTCTCGCTCTCATTTGCGTATGTTAGCCACCATATATGCTAGTCGCTTGCTGCAGCTCCACTTCATACCTTTTACCTTACCTATAAGCTTAAATAGTCTTGATCGCGAGGGTGTGAGATTGTTGAGTCCCCGTGACTCACAGATACTTCCAAAACCAGTTTGCAGGTGCCGTTGAACCGTGCAGATGACGCAACCAAGCTCAAGGAGGAGCCTCGATGAAGATCTTGTCCTTTGTGTTGTTTCGTTCTTGTTGTTCAGTAGTGGGGCCCAGTTGGGGTTGATCGGGGATCTGTGTAGCATTTGGGGTAGTCTTCTTTTATTTTGGTTCCGTAGCCGGACCTTGTTTGTAACTGGTTGATGTAATGTTTTATTCATGTAATTGTGTGAAGTGGCGAGTGCAAGCCAGCTATGTATCTCTTTCCCTTATGTATTACATGGGTTGTGTGAAGATTACCTCACTTGCGACATTGCTTTCAATGCGGTTATGCCTCTAAGTCGTACTTCGACACGTGGGAGATATAGCCGCATCGAGGGCGTGACATGTTGGTATCAGAGCCTTCCCCAACCTTAGGAGCCCCCTGCTTGATCGAATAGCTGGTGTTGTTGAGTCTAGAAAAAATGTTTGAGTCATTTAGGAATTATATATATCGGAGAGTTAGGACTTCTTTTTACTCCCCAGTCCCTTCGTCGCTCTGGTGAGGCATCCTGACGTAGAGTTTTGACTCTTCTCTTCTCAAATTTCACTAAATTTTTTTAGGGTCACGCGGGTATCTTGGAATCGTTCCGATGGTTTTGTGACGAGAACATTGTTCTTGATGCCTCCTGTTATTTAGGGGTTGTGGCAGTGTCCCGTGGAGTTGAGCTCCGAGGTGTTGTCGTCACAATTTTATCGTTGTAGTTCTGGAATACCTGAGTTTAGTTTCGCCGACATCCAAAATCTCTTTTATGCAGTTGTTGGTGAGATAACCTCGACGCCACCCAGTACTGGGGCGGGAGTTCGGGAGTATTGCCATAACTTGTATAACGGATGCTTTTCGAAGGTTGAGGTAAACGATTTCTGAAGGTTTGTTGGTTATGTGTTGAAGGATGGATACAGCTGGATGTAGGATTTGCTAGTTTTGGGTGAGATATTATGCTTCCCCTGTATCCCCAACACCTGATTGCATAACCAAAAAAATTTAGGAGTTTATAAGTGGGAATTCAAGTAGCTCTTAGGATATCTTTCCGATGGATGTATGATATGAGATTGGGGTTCGACGTCTAGTGGTCCGCCTATTCACGGTCGGTTTTACAGTGGTCTCGTTGTGTCTTAAAGAGTCCTTAGCTATGCTGACTCGGGGACGCTTCGTATGTCATGTGCACTACCTTGTACATGATGGTGCTATACGATCGAGCCCGTGTAGGCCCCACCATAAAAACTTCGGACAAAATCTCTATCATATGTTGGTTCTGGCTTATTCTGCAAGCCAATCCTTCGTTTTGCTTTTGAGTTGTGGTATTCGAGTTGCTTCAATGCCAAGTGTTGATTCCATACCTTTCCTAAACGGTTTCTCATACTCCGATGTGAATACAAATCCTTCATGATAATCGAGATTGTCATGTCAATCCTTTTTCAACCGGTGTACTTCTATTCAAGTGGATCCGATCATTTTAACATCACAAGATCACCTCTCGGTTTTTCTCAACGGTGTTTGTTTCATCCGTCTCAAGTTGCCTTTGTTTTTCCCTCCCACCCTCCCTTTTTCTTCAAGGATTAAGATTTCTTGATCAAGTGGCCATCTTATTCATGTGAATTCTCTCCATTCCTTTTCCGTCAATGTTCTTACCCGGTGATGCTCATGAAGATTCTAACGGAGCCTCAAGTTTATCATTGTTTGTTTCTTTTATCCTCTCCAGTGGATGCAATTCAAGCTTTGTGGATCATATCCTTTTTCTCCTTTCTAATACCTTCTCATGCCGATGCACCTCATAATCATCCACTTCTCGCTATTCAATTGTTCCGGAGTGCTGGAGATATCTCAGAAGACTCATGGTAACATTCTCGATCCATCCAAGTTATTTTGAGGTTGTTATCTCATTCAATCCATCTAATTCAACCGGTGCAATCTCTCTTCAAAACCTTTTCAATGGCGTATCTTTTTAGTGGGCCCTAACCCACAGGTCTTTTCCAGGATCTTACCCGACTCTTCAAATTTTCCCAGTGTTACTCTCAAATTCTTTTCCAAGTTTGACGTAAGAATGAATTATCATTAGTCTCATGTTTTTCTCCAAGATCTGTCGAATTCTTTTCATTGTTGGCTCAACCTCTTCGTTTTGATTCTTCCGGAGTGTCTAAATAATTCATGGTGGTGTTTCTCGTTGTCATTCTCGGAATTTTGAAGACCGAAGAAGAGTTTCTCTTTAATCTTGCTCCATTATCTTCAAGATTCATGGTGCTAGCCTTATGCCCTCCTCTCATAATTGTTTTCGTTCGTGATAATTCTTTTCACCCATCCGGAGCAATTCAGGAGTCTTTTTAGTTTGATTCTTCGGATCCCATCATCTCATAATTATTCATCCTCAGCTTCCAGCTCTAATTTTCTAAATCTTACGAGTGCATCGATCAAATATCCTCTAATCAGTGCATGATCTCTTTGTTCTCTCATATATAAATTCTCTCAAGCATCTTCATTCATTTGCTAATTCTTTCCGGTGTTTTCTTTATCTTCTCTTCGTTCATTTTTAATTCTTACGGTGGTCCGGTCAAGATTTGTCTTCTTTATCAATTTATTCGTTCTTCCAAATTCCTACCGGTGGTTCGTGGAAGACATTCTCAAGTTTATGTTATATCTCTCTTAATTTTTTTCTACGAGAATAAGTAGTATGCCAAATCCGTCAATTGTCATCAATCTAAATTGGTGAAGGATAAGCATAATGTAATTCTTATTCTTGTTTCATCCATATGTTAATGTTTTCTTCCGGAGTTTGTTCATGATGATTAAATTCCTGATTTCAATTGTTCATCCTCTATTTTTCCCGGAGTTCCAATTTTTTCCAACTATTTCACCATGGAGATTCATCTAAATCGGTACAAGGATTCACCTTGTGTTTTCAACTTCCTTTTCTTTTCGCCATCCTTTTGTTTACCGGAGTTCTTCATGGAGACTCTACATGATGGTTCATCAAGGATTTTTTCCCCTTCTCGAAGCGTTCATCAAGATTCTTTTCACAGGAGCTCAAGCATTCTTCATCTTGTAATCCGGAGTGCAATTCTTCCAACCGTATCATTGGAAGTGGTATTATGTCATTCTTGATAATTTGAGTTCATGTGTCATGATTCACATGTTGTTAAGAATGAGGTATTTTAAATCCATCAGTATCGTCATTAGAGTTATCTTGGGTTATATTTCACCTAAAGCCTTCCCTAAGGATTGTTGCTATTATGGTGCTCTTAAATAATCCAAGTTCTTCTTTTATCCTCCCGGTGAATTAGTCTCTCGTCTCCTTCTTGATATCAAGCCAATTTATTGTTTCGTTGGTGGCAGAATTTCACCTCATAATTTTGGGATGTCTTCCATAAGCCCACATCAAGCTTATTCTTTTCGTTGTTGGTTTTCAAACAACTTCGTTCGACCATTCTCCTGAAGATGCTTTTGCAAGCTCATTTAAGGTAGAAGATGTTGTTCTTCCTCTTCGTTCTTTTGTTCCGACGATCCAACTTCTATTCTTTCTCCCGGAGGTCTAGCGATGTTGCTCTTTTCACCCCTCATCTTGGTTTGTCAAGACCATATTCTTTCCTTTGCTAATCCTTTTTCAACCAGAGTGTTGTGTTTTCAATCAAGTATCTTCTCATCTTATCAAGTTCTTATTCAATCCCTTTTCTTTTCAATCGGAGTGCTGCCCGAAGTTGTTCTCCCTTGTTCCTCTTTTAAAACGGAGTGTTTTCAACTTCGTCATCTCCGTTGTATTCTTTTCTCTAAATGACTTAACATTTTCAAGGTTCTTTGGTTTCACTCATTGGTCAAAGAAGCAACTTAGTTTGACCTCTTCTCCTTCTCTTCCGTTGTCCTCTCGGTGCCATTCTAGATCTCGGGATGAGATCCTCTCATAGTGGTGGAGTGTTGTGTAACGCCCCGAGACCGCTGTGCCAGGTGTCCTCCAGTTATTCGCTGTTGTTTCCTTGTCTTTTTCTTGCGTGTTGCATCTTGTCATGTCATCATGTGCATTGCATCATCATGTTTTCGAAACTTGCATTAGTCCGGGTTCCCCCAGTTCCGTCTGTTGTCCGTTCTGAGCCCAGACACACTTGCACGCGCCCGCAGCATGTCCGAAATAGTATTTTATAAGTGGCTGGAAAATGTTCTTGGAATGGGTTGAAAGTTGGCATGTGGTATTTTTATGTTGTAGGTAGGTCGCCTGCCAAGTTTCATCGCATTCGGAGTTCATTTGATAGCCCAACGGATAACTATAGCGACATTATAGTCGGTCTAACGTCGGACGTTTTCGGTCTCCGGAAATAGATGACGGGCCCTCTCTCTCTCTTCTCCCCCTCGCAGTCTCACCACAGCCCACCTAGTCCATCCTCCTTCCCCTCTTTGCTTCCGGAGTTGTCCGATGTGACCGCACGGTCCGAAACCCTCTCTGCACAGTGCATCGAATCCCTCACGTGCGCGTCCGAAATTGTCCCAGACCCGACCTGGGCAGTCGTCACTGTTGGGTCCGGATCATCCCCAAACGTCTACAAAACATCACTGTTTTCTTATTTGGACTCCCTAGCTATTTTATCGGGGATCGTCCGATTACGATCGGATGGACCGAGTAGCCCCTAACCTAACCAACCTACCTATATAAACAGTCAACCCTAATTCTAGGGGAGTTGTCCCATCCACCCCTCTTGGCCGCCGCCACTAATCCTCTCGGGATCCCCCCACACAATCTCGCTCGATCCCATCACCCAGCCAACCAGAGCCGCACTCCTCCCGATCCAAATCCTCTCCGACCCCTCCCTGTTTTTCAGCGCCGCCCAAATCACAGCAGCATCCACCGTAGGCCAACCCTGTCGCCGCTCCTCCTCGGCTCCTCGTTTCCTCTCCCGTTTCTCTCATCTCTCTCTCTCTCTCGTTCTGGACAGGAAGATCGCCATGGCACCCGGACGTCGTTGTCCTCGAGCTCCATGACCACTCCAGTGCCAAGACCCGTCGCTGCCCAGCCGCGCCATGAATTCGATGCCAGCGCCGCCGTGTTTCTGCCATCCGCGTCGGCAAGTGTAGCGCCTAGCCGCGCTGACCTCCATCCGTAGGAACCTCGCCGTGGCCATGGAGCCCAAGTCCCGCCGCCTGCTCCTCCCATCTGCCCAAGTCCTCCGCCCCTGCAGTCTTCTTCTCCTTCACCGGATCTTCCTGCTACCGGCGACCTCGCTCTCCGACGACCACCTACCAGGCCGGACTCCCACCTCGCGCCCTCTTTTTCTTCCTGTTTCTTCTCCCTGTATCTCCTCTCTGAACCTACTTGCTCTCTGTATTTCTATGCAGGAGCCAAGCCATCGTCGTCTTGTTCGACTCCAACCATCGGGAACCGGCTTCCCTCGTCAGATCCGGTGGGTCCCCGCCGCCGTAAGCCGCCTGCAGGCCCGTCTCGTCGAACCTCCCTTCAAGCAGCGCTGCCTCGCCCTGCTTCCTGTCCCACCCGTGCCAAGGCCAGCGCCGGACTCTCCTTCCCCTGCTGTGAGCAGCGGTTCAGGATCGGGCGTGCCCGCTCGCCCGCTCGTTAACCGCGCCGCGCCGGGGCTGCCTCCCTTCCAGCCTCTCCAAGGCCCAAGGCCCAACACCCCCCTTTTCGGCCTACCTCTCTACCGATCTGGGCCAAGCCCACTGGGTAAGAAACCCCCCTTGTGCATTGTTGGTCCAACAGATCCAGCCTGTTTGTGTTTTTTCAGTACAACGATTTTATCATTTTATCCTGAGTTGGCCAGTTTTATAGAGAAGTCCCTGGAGTTCATGCAATTAATAACTCATCAACCGTGCATCTTATTAAAATGTTTTATATATGAAACTTGCTTAGAATTTCATCTAGTTTAATAATATCCAACTTTCATCTATGTTTAAAATGCTTAAGATGCTGTTTGTTTAAACTTGCTTAATTAACTTGCTAAAATGGTTTATTCCATAACTAAATAACTGTAACTCGGTATTTAATAAACTTTATATGTAAATGGGGTGGAAAAATTCCTAGTTTAACATGGTGGAATCATTTTGCATGTTTTACAACTACAAAATATGGTTTAGGGCAGAATAGTACCATAACCAAAATATGCTTATGAGGAGTTTCTGGATTTGTTGTTTGTTGTTCCCGGCCTCATTTAAACTTGACTAGATAGGAAGTTTTGCTTTTGCTTCACCCTCTTGCCATGTTAAACAACATTTCATATTGTTGGGTACATAAACAACATCGAACTAAATACGTTATGTGGTGTTTTGGCAATATGCACCCCGATGCATATTGAGCTCCACTTAATTTGTAGGATTGTTTGTGCACTTTGCCATGCCATGTATCATTAAACCGGACATGCATCATACTTGGTTGTGCATCATGCCATGTTTATGTGATGGTTGTTTACTATGTTGTTTGCCTATTTCCGGTGTTGCTCCTTCGGGTTGGTTCAGATAACGTCGCATTTGTGAGGACCCGTTCGACTACGTCTGTTTGTCTTCTTCATGGACTCGTTCTTCTTCCTTGCGGGATCTCAGGCAAGATGACCGTACCCTCGAAATCGCTTCTATCTTTGCTTGCTAGTTGCTCGCTCTTTTGCTATGCCTATGCTGCGATACCTACCACTTGCTTATCATGTCTCCCATATTGTTGAACCAAACCTCTAACCCACCTTGTCCTAGCAAACCATTGTTTGGCTATGTTACCACTATGCTCAGCCCCTCTCATAGCGTTGTTAGTTGCAGGTGAAGATTGGAGTTTGTTCCTTGTTGGAACATGGATATTTTGTTGGGACATCACAATATCTCTTATTTAATTAATGCACCTATATACTTGGTAAAGGCTGGAAGGCTCGGCCTTATGCCTGGTGTTTTGTTCCACTCTTGCCGCCCTAGTTTCTGTCATATCTTTGTTATGTTCCCAGATTTTGCGTTCCTTACACGGTTGGGTTATAATGGGAACCCCTTGACAGTTCGCCTTGAATATAACTCCTCCAGCAATGCCCAACCTTGGTTTTACCATTCGCCACCTAGCCTTTTCTTTCCCTTGGGTTCTGCAGACTCAAGGGTCATCTTTATTTTAACCCCCCCGGGCCAGTGCTCCTCTGAGTGTTGGTCCAAACTAGAGCCCCTTGCAGCGCCACCTCGGGGAAACTCGAGGGCTGGTTTTAGTTGTACGGATTGCTCATCTGAGTGTGTCCTGAGAATGAGATATGTGCAGCTCCTATCGGGATTTGTCGGCACATTCGGGCGGTGTTGCTTGACTTGTTTTACCATTGTCGAAATGTCTTGTAACCTGGATGCCGAGTCTGATTGGAATGTCTTGGGAGAAGGAATATCCTTCGTTGACCGTGAGAGCTTGTGATGGGCTAAGTTGGCCTGCAGGGTTTTGAACTTCCGAAAGCCGTGCCCGCGGTTATGGGCAGATGGGAATTTTTTAATGTCCGGTTGTAGAAAACCTGAAGTTGATCTTAACTAAAATACATCAACCGCGTGTGTAACCGTGATGGTCTCTTTCCGGTGGAGTCCGGGAAGTGAACACGGTTGTTGGAGTTATGCTTGACGTAGGTTGTTCTAGGATCACTTCTTGATCATAGTTTCTCGAACGTGCTTTGCCTTCTCTTCTCGCTCTCATTTGCGTATGTTAGCCACCATATATGCTAGTCGCTTGCTGCAGCTCCACTTCATACCTTTTACCTTACCTATAAGCTTAAATGGTCTTGATCGTGAGGGTGTGAGATTGCTGAGTCCCCGTGACTCACAGATACTTCCAAAACCAGTTTGCAGGTGCCGTTGAACCGTGCAGATGACGCAACCAAGCTCAAGGAGGAGCCTCGATGAAGATCTTGTCCTTTGTGTTGTTTCGTTCTTGTTGTTCAGTAGTGGGGCCCAGTTGGGGTCGATCGGGGATATGTGTAGCATTTGGGGTAGTCTTCTTTTATTTTGGTTCCGTAGCCGGACCTTGTTTGTAACTGGTTGATGTAATGTTTTATTCATGTAATTGTGTGAAGTGGCGAGTGTAAGCCAGCTATGTATCTCTTTCCCTTATGTATTACATGGGTTGTGTGAAGATTACCTCACTTGCAACATTGCTTTCAATGCGGTTATGCCTCTAAGTCGTGCTTCGACATGTGGGAGATATAGCCGCATCGAGGGCGTGACACTCCCAACGAGCGCTATCGTTTAACGCCCCTAGCTAGGCATAAAAGCAAGGATAGATCTAGGTATTGCCATCTTTGGTAGGCAATCCATAAGTGGCTCTCATGATAGTTTCATATGGCAATTTTATTTTCTTTCTTGGAAAGTGTTCCATGCCATTTTTTAATGGAAATTGAAATCTAATATTCCCTTCCTTCATATCAATAATCGCACAAACCGTTCTAAGGAAAGGTCTACCAAGAATAATAGGGCAAGAAGGATTGCAATATATATCAAGAACAATGAAATCTACGAGCACATAATTCCTATTTGTAACAATAAGAACATCATTAATCCTTCACATAGGTTTCTTAATAGTAGAATCCGCAAGATGCAAGTTTAGAGAGCAATCATCAAAATTGCAGAAATCTAGCAAATCACACAAAGTTTTGGAGATAGTGGAAACACTAGCACCCAAATCACACAAAGCATAAAACTCATGATCTTTAATTTTAATTTTAATAGTTGGTTCCCACTCATCATCGATTTTTCTAGGGATAGAAACTTTCTACTCAAGTTTTTCTTCATAAGATTGCATCAAGGCATCAACAATATGTTCGGTGAAGGCTTTCTTTTGACTATAAGCATGTGGAGAATTTAGCACGGATTGCAACAAGGAAATACAATAAATTAAAGAGCAACTTTAATAATTAAATTCCTTGAAATCCAATATAGTGGGTTTAGCAACATGTAGATTTTTATTTATTTCAAACCCACTTCCATCATAAAGATCTAAATACTCAGAATTTTTAGAATGCCTTCTAGGTAAAGGAAGATAATATTCAGTTTCATCAAGATTCATATGGCAAAACAAAGATTTAATAGGAGACACATCAATAACTTTTAGATCTTCATCTTGATTTTCATAGGAATTGGAAGAACACGTTTTAATAAAGGCATCTTTGGAAGCACGCATCCTAGCGGTTCTTTCCTTGCACTCATCAATGGAAATTCTCATGGCTTTGAGAGACTCATTGATATAATGCTTAGGAGGAATAGATCTAAGCTTTAAAGAATCAACCTCAAGAGAAATTCTATCAACGTTCCTAGCCAAATCATCAACTTTAAGCAATTTCTCTTCAAGCAAAGCATTAAAATTCTTTTGTGAATTCATAAACTCTTTAACACTATTCTCAAATTCAGAGGGCATCTTATTATAATTTCCATAAGAGTTGTTGTAGGAATTCCCATAATTATTAGAAGGATTACTAGGATATGGCCTAGGATTAAAATTCCCTCTATAAGCGTTGTTACCAAAATTATTCCTACCAACAAAATTCACATCCATAGATTCATTGTTATTCTCAATCAAAGTAGACAAAGGCATATCATTAGGATCAGAAGAAACACTCTTAGTAGCAAATAATTTAATAGGTTCATCCATCTTTCCACTCAAAACATTGATTTCTTCTATCGCATGTACTTTTTTATTAGAAGATCTTTCAGTGTGCCATTGAGAATAATTAACCATAATATTATCTAGGAGTTTAGTAGCATCTCCTAAAGTGATTTCCATAAAAGTGCCTCCCACGGCCGAATCTAAAAGATTTCTAGAAGCAAAATTCAATCCGGCATAAATTTTTTGTATAATCATCCACAAATTCAAACCATGAGTAGGGCAATTATGTATCATTAATTTGATTCTCTCCCAAGCTTGTGCAACATGTTCATGATCAAGTTGCTTAAAGTTCATAATATCGTTTCTAAGAGAGATGATCCTAGCGGGAGGGAAATACTTAGAGATAAAAGCATCTTTGCACTTGTTCCAAGAATTAATACTATTTTTAGGCAAATACGAAAACCAAGCTTTAGCACGATTTCTAAGCGAAAAAGGAAATAGCTTCAATTTAATGACATCATTATCGACATCTTTTTTCTTTTGCATATCACATAAATCAACAAAGCTATTCAGATGAGTAGCGGCATCTTCACTAGGAAGGCCGGCGAATTGATCTTTCATAACAAGATTCAACAAAGCAGTATTGATTTCACAAGATTCAGTATTGGCAAGAGGAGCAATTGGAGTGCTAAGGAAATCATTATCATTGGTATTGGTGAAGTCACACACTTTGGTAGTATCTTGAGCCATCGCGACAAACAAGCAATCTAACACACGAGCAAACAAAAGGCAAGCGGACAAAAAGAGGCAAATAGAGAGGGAGGATAGAGAGAGAGGGCGAATAAAACGGCAAGGGTGAAGTGGGGGAGAGGAAAACGAGAGGCAAATGGCAAATAATGTAATGCGAGAGATGGGCATTGTGATGGGTACTTGGTATGTTGACTTTTTGCGTAGACTCCCCGGCAACAGCACCAGAAATCCTTCTTGCTACCTCTTGAGCTTGCGTTGGATTTCCCCGAAGAGGAAGGGATGATGCAGCAGAGTAGCGTAAGTATTTCCCTCAGTTTTTGAGAACCAAGGTATCAATCCAGTAGGAGGCCACGCTCAAGTCCCTCGTACCTGCACAAAATGATAGCTACTCGCAACCAACGCGATTAGGGGTTGTCAATCCCTTCGCGGTCACTTACGAGAGTGAGATCTGATAGATATAATATTTTTGGTATTTTTGGTATAGAGATGCAAAGTGAAAAGTAAAAGACTAAGTAAAAAAGCAAAGCAAGATTAAAGTGATGGAGATTGATATGATGAGAATAGACCCGGGGGCCATAGGTCTCATTAGTGGCTTCTCTCAAGAGCATAAGTATTCTACGGTGGGTGAACAAATTACTGTTGAGAAATTGACAGAATTGATCATAGTTATGAGAATATCTAGGCATGATCATGTATATAGGCATCACGTCCGTGAAAAGCAGACCGAAACGATTCTGCATCTACTACTATTACTCCACTCATCGACCGCTATCCAGCATGCATCTAGAGTATTAAGTTAAAAACAGAGTAACGCTTTAAGCAAGATGACATGATGTAGAGAGATAAATTCATGCAATATGAAATAAACCCCATCTTGTTATCCTCGATGGCAACGATGCAATACGTGCCTTGCTGCCCCTTCTGTCACTGGGAAAGGACACCGCAAGATCGAACCCAAAGCTAAGCACTTCTCCCATGGCAAGAACTACCAATCTAGTTGGCCAAACCAAATGGATAATTCGAAGAGACTTGCAAAGATAACCAATCATACATAAAAGAATTCAGAGAAGATTCAAATATTATTCATAGATAGACTTGATCATAAACCCACAATTCATCGGTCTCAACAAACACACCGCAAAAAGAAGATTACATCGAATAGATCTCCACAAGAGAGGGGGAGAACTTTGTATTGAGATCCAAAAAGAGAGAAGAAGCCATCTAGCTACTAACTATGGACCCGAAGGTCTGAGGTAAACTACTCACACTTCATCGAAGAGTCTATGATGATGTAGAAGCCCTCCGTGATGACGGCCCTCTCCGGCAGAGCTCCGGAACAGGCCCCAAGATGGGATCTCGTGGATACAAAAAGTTGCAGCGGTGGAATTAGGTTTTTGGCTCCTGTTGTGATCGTTTGGGGGTACGTAGGTATATATACGAGGAAGGAGTACGTCGGTGGAGCACCGAGGGGCCCACGAGGCAGGGGGGCGCCCCCACCCTCGTGACCGCCTCTCTGATGCCTTGGCGTAGGGTCCAAGTCTCCTGGATCATGTTCGGTGAGAAAATCACGTTCCCAAAGGTTTCATTCCGTTTGGACTCCATTTGATATTTCGTTTCTTCAAGACACTGAAATAGGCAAAAAAACAGCAATTCTGGGCTGGGCCTCCGGTTAATAGGTTAGTCCCAAAAATAATATAAAAGTGAAAAATAAAGCCCAATATAGTCCAAAACAGTAGATAATATAGCATGGAGCAATCAAAAATTATTGATATGTTGGAGACGTATCAGTGGCATGCCTGGCAACTCTTCTGGAAATACATCCGGGAAATCCTTCAGCACTGGTACTTCCTCATGTAGAACTCCTGATAAGGAATTCACTTGAGTCCTATTCGACACATGCTTGGATACATACTTGATCCTTCTTCCTTCTGGGGTGGTAAGCAATTCGACTTACTGGCGCAGTCAATGTTCCCTCCATACTTCGATAACCAATCCATGCCTAATATCACATCCAGTCCTTGTGACTCCAATACTATTAGGTTTGAGGGAAACAGGTAGTTACTAATCCTTAATGGTAACTGATCACACCAAAGGCTTGCCATATACTCTGCTCCTGGCGAGGTTACTAACATGGGTGTCCTAAGGGTTTGGGTTGGCAGTTTAAACTTATCCACAAATCCCCTTGATATGTATGAATGCGATGCACCAGTATCAAAAAGAACGATTGCAGTAAATGACTTAATCATAAACTTACCTATTACTGCATCGGGTTGCGCTTCAGTCTCCTCCACGCTAACGTGGTTCACTTGTCCCCTATTGAAAGGGTTGGGCTTCTTCCCAGAGCTTACATTGCCATTTCCATTGTTTGCTTCAGAACATTCTGTGGCATAATATCCATTCTTCCCGCACTTGAAACAAGTAATGTGACTTAGATCCTTCTCGGGCGTTGCTGGGTTAGTACGGTTTTGGCCGTTGCTTCCTCCATTACCATTTCCATTCCTGGGGCCACTATGGTTGTGCGAAATCCCTCCATTGTGGTTGTGACCTCCATGGTTATGTTGAAGGGGTCCCCCCGAGTTTGGGGTAAAACAGGGTCTCTGCTAAGCTCCAGAATTATACTTCCCGTGTCCATACTTTCTCTTACGGTTGTCAATCTGCTGCTGCTTCCCTTCAATCATGAGAGGTCTATCTACCAACTATTGGTAGTTATTAAAAGTTTCTACCATCAACTGCATGCTCAGCTCATCATTCAGTCCTTCCAGAAACTTCTCATGTTTAGCTGCATCCGTAGCAACGTCATCTGGGGCATAACGTGCTAGCTTACTAAAGTCATCCACATACTAGCCAACAGTGCGTCCTCCTTGGCGTAAGTTCAGAAACTCGCGCTTCTTCATGGCCATAGCTCCTGCTGATACATGGGCAGTGCAAAAGGCCTGCTGAAACTAGTCCCATGTAATAGTGTCGATGGGATAGGTGACAGTGTAATTCTCCCACCTTGCTGCTACGGGTCCATCAAGCTGATGTGAGGCAAAACGAACTCTTTCCGCATCAGTGCATCCTACAGTGGTCAACTCCCTTCCAATCTTGCGGAGCCAATCATCTGCAACTATCGGCTCGGTGCTACTGGAGAACACCGACGGATTCAGCCTTAGAAAACGGGCTAAGTGATCAACAGGTGGTGGTGGTGGGTTGTTGTTGTTGTTGTTCCCTTGATTCTGATTCTGGACTAGTATCTGCATCAATGCATTCTGCTACTGGATCAACTGGGTGAGCTCCGGTGGGAAAGCAAATCCATTGTCGCGTCTCGGAGGCATCTGATGGGTTTAGAAAAGATGAGAAAATAGAGTAGAATGGGGTCTAGGGGAAAACACTACCCATATGCACATGAGATAAGCACAATCATATCACTTCAATCAATTCAAACAAGGTCATACAATCAGTCTAACTATCGTTACAAAAGTGCTCGGACTATACTATTTACATGGGGGAATTCTACTACTGATATGGTGGTCGACTAGAAATATTGATCGGTGGAAGACTCCATAATACATGCTGCAGTTTCATCAACAAAATCATCATCGCTATCGTCAGGGTCCGAGTCGGTGTCGTCGATGATGATATAGTTCTCTGGGCAAGTGGAATCGTCATCTTCTCCTCCTGGCACGGGGTCTCCCATAAATACACCTAGCTTCCTTGTCAGATCATCATTCTTATCCACTAGCAAGATAATTTCCTCCTCGTAGTCGTCGCATGTAGCCTTGAGTTCCTCTTAAATCTTGGTGATCCTGGTCATTGCCTTCTTCAGATCTATCATGCCTGCGCACATCTGGTTCTCGTGGCGACGAATGTGCTGGTTTAACTCCTGGATGAAAGCTGCAATAGATCTATCCTTCCTGGTGCTGATCATCTCCCATTGATCATCTCGGCACCCACAAATCTGGTAGATAGTATCCTTGAGATCCTTGTGGTAAACTTATCCAATGCGTCACATGGTGATGTGGGCTACCATGCTCTTGCCTAGACCCTAGGTGGGTGCATCAAAGGAAAACTCTATGGGCTCAGCGACTGGCATGAACATCCTTCCTGGAACTTGAACTTGGATCATCCAGTGCTCCTCTTCTAGTAAGGTTGTGTTGTAGGTCCCGGTGAAGCTTGGTATTCCGATGTTCAGGTACTTAGTCACTTCCTTCAAGTGTCGTCCAAAGGGTGTGTCTTCATCCGGTTGTGCAAACTTGTTCCTCATGCCCGCCATCCTAAAGAGTAGAAAAAGGGAGAGGAGTCAGAAATGAGAAGAGAGTAGTGATCTAGGGTTTTAGCTTAGTGGTCCCGTCCTACAGTTAGTGTGGGCTCTGATACCATCTTGTAGCAACCAGACCTCAAACAGTCCGATCTCTGTGCATCACTGTCATCCCCGGATCGGTATGCTGACACGCACAGTACTTGAGGATTTATAACAGAGTAGTAATCACGCACTTATTACATTGAATGTCTCAAAAAGAGAACTTAAAACATTAAATATGGCCTAAGGCCATCTAAATCGATAACAACGGAAGTCTTGGAAGATAAACTGAGTCCATCAACTCCAATGGTATCACTGAGTGAAAGACAACGACCTATGGCTCCTTACTCGTCGTCTGAAAAGTCTGCAACATGAACGTTGCAGGCCGAAACGGGTCAGCACAAGGAATATGCTGGCAAAGTAACACAAGAGAAACAATGAACAGAAATAATTGCTATCACTACATGCATATTTGGCTGGTGGAGGCTCTATGGTAATATGTTTTTGCGAAAAGCCAATTTTCCCTACAACAAAGGAATAAATTTATTTAACTATCATGGTAGTTGTCAAACTTTGAGAAGGTTCCTCCAACTCAATCCCAATTAAACATCATCATTAAACCCAATCAAATTATATTTAGAGTGATGAGATCAATCATGATAATCCAAGAACTAGATACTCAAGATGTCCATAACCGGGGACACGGCTAACCATGATTAGTTTATACACTCTGTAGAGGTTTGCGCACTTTTCCCCACAAGACTCGAATACATCCATGGTCGGAGATTTCAGACATAGGCTTTCTGAAGCATTAACTCTCTACTCTGGGTAGAATATACCACCTACAACCCACTACATTTGCTAGTCTACCTCTTCAAGAGCTTCACGCAACTTACTCAACTATGCTAGAGCCCATAATAGCTTGTGGCTGCACACGGAAGTTTCTAGCATGAATAATATTATGATCCCTTTGAGCCTGGGTGGCGGGCCGTAGGATGATCACACGGGTCCTCCGGGATATCCTAGGACAACACTGGGTTCTCCAGGTGCCCACAAGCAATCCACCCAGATGTGTATTCAAGTTGCCACCTTAAGTTGAACCATTAATTAACAAACTCACATCTGTCATGAATACTCTCAAACCCAATCCACGTCTACAAGCACAGCATAGCAAGATAAGCAACGAGAAGTAACTCCCAGGATTTGAAAATAAACAGGTGAATAGGTACTACCTCAACTACTTCCCAAAACCCACAATTTAATCAGATCCTAATCATGCAATTGTTTGAGGATTGATCTAATGCAATAAAACTGAGTAGTAAAGAGGTATGATCAAAGTGTTACTTCCCTTGCTGATGTTTCGTGAAACCTAGAGACTCGTAGTAGCACGCTTCGCACTCCGGGTACTCTATCGCAAACAAACAAGCGTACAATAAGCACTCAACTAGAAGCACGGGTAAAACTCAAATAAGAGATCTAACCAGAAAGTTCAACTTAAGAACTACGGTTTGCAAAAAGAATCAAATCAAACGAAGCAACAAACTCAAGCTGCGAAAGAAACAAGATCCGTTTACTAATCTGAACTAAAGTCAAATTTTACAGTAGCAAAAACTTGTTCAAGTTGGTTAAACAGAAAGAGGGCTTCAAGACAAAGATCTAGGCGCTTGAATTGCCTGATTCCGATAAACGAGCGAAAAGTTAAACTAGAACAAAGATTAAGGCACAAATCGCGATCGAAAATAATCGCGGAAAAACCCTGGAAAAAGAAAACTGACGAACAGGTTAACGAACAAACGTTCATTGTCTGCGGTTTAACAGTTGAAAACCGTTCGTTAAACCTGGAAAATAAAACCGATCTAAATAAAAAACTAGGGTTTCGAAAAAAATATACCGATTGGTTTTCCTAGTGAAACCAGCGACGGCGTTGAACTACCTCGGCGAGGTCCGGCGGGTCGGCGGTGGCTAACGGCGTCAGCGGCGAGGGGAACCGGCAGCGGCGGCGCGGGTGGTGCGGCGACGGCGCGGAACGGCGCGGCTAGGGTTTCGGGTGGGCGGCGCTGGCTCGGGCCTCCGCGGCTATAAAAGGGCCGGCCGGACTAGTGTCCAGGTCGGACACGGCCCGATTAGGTCGGTTGACTGTTTAAAAAAATTCTCCTCGGAAAAAACAAAGAAAAGAAATACTTAACGGACTCCAAAAATACTGAAATAGTTTTTCCCATCCTCTAAAATGCTAGCGAACAAGGTGAACATTTATTTGGGCCTCTAATGCAATTTTGAAAAACGCATATTTTTTCTAATTCAAATAAAATAGCGATAAAAACTCCGAATAAAATCTTATTTGATTTTAATATTAAATCTCCAATATTTCTTTATTTTTGGAAAGTCATTTTATCCCCTCTCTTTTATTTTTCATAAAAGAAATATTCAAAGAGAAAATAATTAAAATCAAACGACCCTCTTTTCAAAATTTGAGGAAACTCAAATATGAAAATAACGAAATCCCCAACTCTCTTCGTGGGTCCTTGAGTTGTGTAGAATTTCTAGGATCAAACCAAAATGCAATAAAATATGATATGCAATGATGATCTAATGCATAACATTCCAAATTGGAAATTTCGGATGTTACAAGCTCACTTGATGAATGGAGAACCCAGGCCTATGAGAATGCCAAACTATTTAAAGAAAAAGTTAAAAGTGAAAGTGCTAGTGATCGACTAGAGGGGGGGTGAATAGGCGATTTTTATGTAAGTCTTCAAAACATGGAAGTTTCGAAGACAAACGATAGAAATAAACCTATTACCATGCAGCGGAAGGTAGACTACACTAGGCAAACCATTGTCAAGTATTCAATGAAGTGAAAGCATAATGAGTAATAGCAGCTAGGCAGTAAGATCAGGTAGGAAGATATTGTGAAGCCAATCAGAACAAGTAGTCACTCAGTGAAGACAAAAGATAATGCAATCATACAATGACTTCACAAGGACCAATAGTAAGCAAAGGGAAGGGAAGGATGAAACCAGTGACTCGTTGAAGACAATGATTTGTTGGACCAGTTCCAGTTGCTGTGACAACTGTACGTCTGGTTGGGGAGGCTGAGATTCAACTCAGAAGACCTCATCTTCACCTTATTCCCCTTGAGCTAAGGACACCCAGTCCTCGCCCAATCACTCTGGTAAGTCTTCAAGGTAGACTTCCAAACCTTCACAGACTTTGTTCACCGGTGATCCACAATGACTCTTGGGTGCTCAGAACGCGACGCCTAACCGGCTGGAGGATTCACAGTCCTCAAGTGTAATAAGTCTTTAGATCACACAGACAGGAAGACTTAAGTGATGCCTAACACTCTTTGGCTCTGGGTGTTTAGGGCTTTATCCTCTCAAGGAATTCTCTCTCAAAGGCTTCGAGGTGGGTTGCTCTCAAACGACAAAAGCCGTACTCTAACTCTGAGCAACCAACCATTTATGGTTGTAGGGGGTGGGCTATTTATAGCCACTAGGCAACCCGACCTGATTTGTCCGAAATGATCCTGGGTCACTAAGGAACTGACATGTGTTCCAACGGTCAGATTTCAAACACACACGGCAACTTTACTTGGGCTACAAGCAAAGCTGACTTATCCAACTCTGGACAAGATTTGCTCTCATAGTCTTCACTCGAAGACATAGCATTTTGGTTAAGCATCACTTCAGTCATTCTGACTGGTTCTCTTGGACCCCACTTAACAGTACGGTGGTTCCTATGACTCAACAAAGAAGAAAAAGAACGACGAAAGAACTAAGTCTTCGCGCTCCATAGTCTTCACGCAATGTCTTCTCATGTCATAGTCTTCAATGTGAATGCCTTCACATACCACCTTTGACTTCAATGTCTTCATACATTTTTAGGGGTCATCTCTGGTAGGAAAACCGAATCAATGAGGGACTTCTACCCGTGTTATCCTGCAATTCTCACAAACACATTACTCCCTTAACTAGGTTTGTCGTCAATACTCCAAAACCAACTAGGGGTGGCACTAGATGCACTTACAATCTCCCCCTTTTTGGCGATTGATGACAAACTAGTTGAAGTTTTCAACGAGGAATAAAATATGTGAAATTTTAAAGGATAGGTTATTGTCTTCATAAGTGGAAAAGGCTCCCCCTGAAGATGTGCATATAAGTAATTTGCTTTTGGTATGCAAATGCACATGGCAGGTTGTACTTGTGGAGATCCTCTTCAACTTATGATGACAATTCGTCATGCATGAAAAGTATGTTAAGATAATTACATGCATAATGAAAGATGGACGTCTGCAAAATGATCTAAGTGCGGCATTAATCGTCGTACATGCGGAATTTATCATCGCATCACAGTAAAGCAAATAAGTAGAAGACGACCATTGAGTTTGAGTGTTACAACTCAAAGAACCAAATGTATCAAAAGGCAAGAGTTGTAAACACTAGGCAAAATATAAAACCACCGCCCATATGGACCCACTTGAAGACTATCAAACTCATATGCTTCTCCCCCTTTTGTTAGTAAGGACCAAAAAGGTTTGAAGACATAGAGCATCTACTCGTTCTCATGAGGAGTAGGTGAAGCAGCATGGTCGTCGGTGTTGATAGGCGGTGCAGACGAACTTGGGGCAGTGTCGATGCGTGTAGAAGTAGGGGGCGGTGAAGTAGCATCGTCTTCATCATCGATTAGTCTGGCATTCACAGTTGTAGCAGAGGAAGAGAACTCAGAGTCTTCAAGAGACGGAGTTCGTCGCAGCACAGTCCTTCTTGGAGGTGTGGAGTCAAACTTGAAGTGTTCAGAGAAGCCATCCTCTTGAAGATCATCCTCTGAGCACATAAGTGTCAGCCCTTTCCATGTACGCCGACAGGTTGCATGGGCAACAAAGGCATTCTTGGTGGCAAGATTGTGAATCCTATTTACGTCCACCAAGAGGCTTTACATTTGGCGCTTCAGCCAGTCATGATGCCTATCATGTTTCTGATGAAGGGCAACCAGAAGCTCTCGATCATTGAGAACACGGGATCGCTTCTTGGGCCGTTGGGCAATGGTGCTGTCAGTAGCTTCAGTGAGGGCACGGTTAGGTGCACGTGTAGTGCCAGCCAGAGGATAAACACGAGATACTGCTTGAACTCCTTCAATCTTTTGAGAGAAGCTTTGATTCTCAGCATTTTGAAGACTAAGGGGCTCCTTGGCAGGCTCTGGATAGATGGCTTCAACTGACATATCGACGTCAGGCAGAAAGATCCGATGATTGCGAGCAGAGGGCTGATAGGTGACAGCTGAGTGTAGTTTGATCAGCCGCATAATCCATGGAGCGTAAAATTTCAAGCCAAAAATGTCAGATCCTGATGCAGCAAGCTGGCGAATGAAGAAATCTTGTGCATTGAAGCTTTTGCCATGAAGAATATGAAAGACCAAAGTCTTCGTTGCGCCTTCTAGCTTGGCATGTGGAGAATGTCCTTTGATGGGCCAGAGAGTTTGCCTTATGATGTGATAGATAGTACGTGGCAGATACTCAAGGTCTTCAACAAAGAACTCCTTAGGATATTCAGCATCTGGAGGCAAAGGCTTCATCATGCTGAGCATCTGACTCATATTGGGCTCAGGCTTGTGGAAGATGCTTTCCATAGCAGCACTATGAAGCTAACAACCAGGTTCATACAGATCTCCTGGAGTGGGCTGGCCAGTAAGCTCAATGATATCAAAGGCTTTGGCTTCATGATGAACATTGCCTGTCATCCACTCAAGGACCCAAGTCTTCGGAACCCTGTTGTAGCCACGGATATGAAGAGTGACATAGAATTGGAGCAGCAGTTCTTCATTCCAGTGCTCCTTATCAGTGACGAACTGCAGCAAGCCAGACTCTCTGAAGCAATCCAGAGCTTCTTCCAAACAGGGTAGACCAGTTATGGCTTCAGTGTCAAGACGCATATGTGGGAAAATGCGACCTTGATTGTACAAAATGCAGGAGTAATAACTGCGCTGCTGATAACTCCAGAACCGATCAGAAGATATTCTTGCCTTGGTGTAGGGGTTCTTGGTGCTATCAAAGAAGGTGTTGTGTGCCTTGAAGCCATTGATATTGAACGATCCGGGTGCAGATGCAGTGACTGGAAACCTGGGCAACCTTGGTATTGGCTTCTGAACCTGAGGCCTGTCCTCAACGTGATAGTCAAACTGAGGACCAGCAGCAGGTGGAGGAGTCAGAAAAGGCCATTTGACAGTGACAAGTTGGCCATAGTTGAATGCTTGCTCGATAGTGTGTGGCCGAGGTGGCGGAACAGGCGCAGTGGCATTAAAAGAGGCGTTAGGCTGTACAATAGAGGCTTCAGGAGCAGTTGCATTATTGGCTTCATTGGTTTCTGGCACATCGGTTGGTGCAGGCTCCACATTTGCTTCAGCCATGACTACGTCATTGGCTTCATTTGTGTTGGTGGTGGCAGCCTCAAGATTCTCAACCTCCACTTGATGAGCTGGAGGGTCGGGCACAGACACGTTCTCCTCGAGAACAGCTTCTTCAGTAATGGGGGGAGTAGGGACACGTTCTTCTTGTTTGTCGTCGGCTGATGCAGCCGGAATGTCTTCAGCAGCTTTAGCCTCAGACTCAGAGACATTCACAGTAGGAGTGGCATCTGGAAACACTTGACGTGCAACAGATTGGTAGGGCACTTCTCCTTCTGGAATGCTCGAAAGAGGGACTTGAGGCCTTGGTCCTTTGCGAAGCCTGCATAGCGCTGGCGACGCCTGTGGAGATGGAGTTGGCTGGGCCTCAAAGTTATCTTCTTCTTGCATTGATGGGGTTGCTTGCGGTTGGGGAGAGCTTGGAGTGTCTGGTCTCTGTGGGTGATCAGCCCACGATGCATCCTGAGCAGTTGGCGTCAGAGGACGGCCAATGCTGATGAGTTTGTTGTGCGTGAGCACGGGCGATGATACCAGTTGGTGCTCGATCTGAGGAAGGACTTCATCATCTTCAACATTGTCATGGTGACCAATGTCTTCAGCAGCGGTGGGATCAACTGCTGGAATGTCTTCAGCGTCATGAGCCTTTGTGGAAGCAGGCTCATGAACAACCAGTTGGCGCTCGTGGTGTTCAGATGTAGGGCGAACCATTGAGATGGGTTCAACAACTAAGGGCTCTGTGGGATCAGCCCGATCCTTCTTGGTCTTGCGCTTCTTCTTAGAGGGAGCGACATCAGAAGCTTCAGGATTTTTCCTTTTTCTAGCTTAAGCCTCGGCAGTCCTCGTCTTCTTCAGTTCTGAAGCGGTTGACCTAACCTTTGGCTTCGAGCCAGTCATGCTGCTTGGAAAGACTATGCGAGGTTCTTCCTGCCTCGAAGGTGCAGATTGGTCAGTTGAGGGCTTCTTCTTCTTTGCAGCCATTCTTGGGTCGATGCCAGGACGACCAAGAGCCTTGCGCTTCTCAGCCTCATTGTAGGCTTGCACACACTTGTCAGCCAGGCTCTGCATGCGCTCACGAGAACCTTGAGCTTCTTCACACTTCTTGAGAAAGGCTTCTTTGAGCTCGTGCAGCATGATCTTGAAGTTTTTGACATCTTGCACGCTGAGCTTAGCGATGTGCTTCTTGAACTGAGCTTTCTCATAGTCGATCTTTTGCTTCAGTTCAACGATGCGCTAAGCTAGAGATAGCTCAGAAGCAATGGCGCCATGGAAGACGACGCTGAGGCCAATTGGAAGTTGCAGATCTTCAAAGCTGAGGTTGGGCGTGTCAAACCACTCATCAATGAAGTTATGGAGGATTGCCACATCAAAGAGAGGCAGATCATTGAAGATCTCTGCTTCTTCCTTGCTCTTGATCAGTTGCTCAAGAGCGTCATCTGCAAGATCTTCATCACTGGATAGATCAATGGCGTCATTGCGTAGAATAGCAGCAGCAGTTAGTGCCTGATTAGTATTTTTTCTCATCTCAGTCTTCTTGGAGATACGTGATAGATCTTCAGACTACACACTGTCTTCAGGAGGTGCAGTAGCCAGTGGCTTCGCATGTAAGACCTTTGGTGCAGGAGCAGGCTTTGAAGCTTTAGGCTTCTTCAGTTTCTTTGGCTTCGGCAGTGCAGGCGCTTCATCAGATTCAGCGTCATTTGCAGGCTCATCCACGGCTATCCCTTGAACCATGATATGAGTGATGAGACCTTCCAGGTTGTAGAAGGGCCCAACAAGATTGGGTTCAGCTTCGCGGGTGCCATCGGCACGGGGAGCAGAAGGACCAGGGTTGAAGTCTAGTCCCAATGACTTCTTGTTCTCCTTAGCCGAATTCTTGGCAAACTGGAAGTTGCGCTTGAACAGATTGTCGTCACGACACCATAGCAATGACGATGGGTCAGCATCTGCAGGTTGTGGTCCACGGACCATGCAG
Source organism: Triticum aestivum (assembly GCF_018294505.1). Classification (NCBI taxonomy): domain Eukaryota; kingdom Viridiplantae; phylum Streptophyta; class Magnoliopsida; order Poales; family Poaceae; genus Triticum; species Triticum aestivum. The sequence continues at coordinate 420,622,351 of NC_057797.1, forward strand.
GGATACAAGCCTTGTTCAATGGCTTCATCTCTGGACCTGGGTTGAAGATTTATGTATAGGATGTCTCCCCATGGTCGCTTGATGGCATTCTTCTCTGCATATTCCTGGGTCACAAACCTGTACTTGAACCATTGCTCAGCGCAGTACCTTCGAATCCATTGGATTTGTGTCTTGCGCTGATTGTAACCCTCTTCTGGGTCTGTCTTGTATAGCTCTGAGAGGTCATCAGGCAGATCTCTTGATGTTCCCCCTCGACGCTGTCGGCCACCCTTCCTTGCTGATTTCTCTATAGCCATGAGCTTCAAACTGAATGGTTTCAACATGTTCAAAGGTTTCAAAGGCTTCCGCTTGCTGGTCAAACAGGAACTGGCTTCGGAAGAATTTATATGATGCTGTAAGAATTCTGCAAATGAATGCAGACTATGAGAACCAAGGGATTCTCCCACGGACATGTACCTGTGACAGCATTAAGGTGCGAAGGAAGGGGAAGAGGTCATATGCATTCTCAGAAGATTTTGAAGATAAATCAATTTAGAAGACATTGACCTCATAGTGCGAAGACATTCACTCATAGATAGAGAGTTGGTTCCAGATTTGTACGAATCCACGAATAAGTACAAGTGAGGAATCTAACTACTTTGTGAAGCATAAGTGAACATACTAGGCATATTATGAGATGCAGTATGAAATAGATCCAACTTGTGTGAACAGAAACTGCTTGTGGTAGAAAGTGATGGATCTATAGAATCAAAGGGGCCGTAAAAAGTAAGTATTATTTACCACACGAAGAACTGCTAGACGGAGTGGGAGAGGAGGCCGAGTAGATCGATCGTCCGTGCCCTAACTTGGCGACGAAGGACACCTACTGCGACGGCGGAGAAGACGATGTCCGCGGCCGGCGTGAAGACAGCGTTGGTGAGGTCGCGACAACTAAGTGCTTCGTCGCCGGCGTCGTCGAGGGCGAGCGGTGGCGCTAGGGTTTGTGCGAGAGTGGAAGAAAGGATAATGACTGTGGTGAGGCATGTATTTATAGAGACAGGGACGGCACAGTGTTATTACACAGGTGCCCCTGGCGTTTCACATCTGAAGGACACGTGGCCATCATGCAACATATCGGAGGTTGTTCCACGTTCCCACGCACGCCTGGATTGTCGGGTGGTCATTCCCACTTCTCCGGGTTTCAAGTGAAGGAATTAGCATTGAACACGGACTTAATGTTTGTCTCTGTATCTTCTGCTGACAAGGACGCAGAGAAGATATTCGACAGTTTCAATAGAATGCATATGATTTGGGGAGATAGAGTTTGAGATAGAAATCATAGAGAGGTTAGGGTCCGATCACATTCACTTAGTTCAAAAAATTCAACAAGAAGACATAGTTATAAGTGAATGTTGTAGAGGACAGAACACTAGTATATATATATATATATAGATTAGACAGACAATCAAATCAACATAGTGAAGATAATCATGAAGGCAAGTTGCGATTGAAGCCAAACCAAATGTGAAGACATACCAAACGTAACGCCATGAGCGAAACACTTCAAACAGAAAAATTTGGTGGTGGCATTACCCACCGTATAGGAAGTATTAGACTCAGACACGGCGCACAATTATCGTGGCGCTCCGAAGTCAAATTCCACATTAATGTATTCACACTTAGAATGTAAGTCTTCATTGTTGAAGATATACGTTACTTCGTGTGTTGCACATCTAAGTCATCAATATGCATAAATGTTAGGATGTGTGCCTGATCACAGGACATTTGAGGATTCCAAGATATTTAGCTCACACCGTAACTTGCAAAACCTCTTCTAATCCAAGGACTTGGTGAAGATATTTGCCAATTGCTCTTCAGTGTTGACGTGTATGATATCAATATCTTCCTTCACAACATGATCTCTGAGAAAGTGATGACGAATTTCAATGTGCTTTGTCTTCGAGTGCTGAACTGGGTTGTTGGCAATCTTGATGGCGCTTTCGTTGTCGCAGTAGAGTGGCACTTGCTTTAGATGAATGCCATAATCTTTGAGTGTTTGCTTCATCCATAGAAGCTGAGCGCAGCAAGATCCAGCAGCAATGTATTCAGATTCAGTAGTGGAGAGAGATACACAGTTCTGCTTCTTTGAAGACCAACATACAAGTGATCGTCCCAGAAAATGACATGTGCCTGATGTAGACTTGCGATCCACCTTGTCACCAGCATAATCAGCATCCGAGAATCCAACCAGATCAAACTCTGAGCCCTTTGGATACCATAATCCTAATGTTGGGGTGTGAGCCAAATATCGAAGAATTCGCTTCACAGCTAAGTGATGCGATTCCTTTGGTGCCGCTTGGAATCGAGCACACATGCAAACACTAAGCATAATATCTGGCCTAGATGCACATAGATAAAGTAAAGAACCAATCATGGAGCGGTATACCTTTTGATCGAACTCTTTACCATTGTCGTCGGGACCCAGATGATGTTTGGCTGGCATTGGAGTCGTGAAGCCTTTGCAGTCTTGCATCCCAAATTTCTTCAGGCAATCTTTGAGGTACTTCTCTTGAGATATGAAGATGCGTTGCGTTGCTGACGTATTTGAAGACCAAGGAAGAACTTCAGCTCACCCATCATGGACATCTGATATTGCTCTTGCATCATATATCCAAACTCGTCTGTGTATTTCTGATTGGTGCAGCCGAAGATAATGTCATCCACATATATTTGGCACACAAACAGTTCACCATCATATGTCTTCATGAAGAGAGTGGGGTCGAGGGAACCAGGTTTGAAGCCTTTGCTCTTCAGGAAGTATTTGAGTGTGTCATACCAAGCCCGAGGGGCTTGTTTGAGGCCATACAGCGCCTTGTTGAGCTTGTACACCATGTCAGGAAGTTTTGGATCTTCAAAGCCAGGCAGTTGTGCAACATACACTTCTTCGTCAATCTTGCCATTGAGAAAAGCGCTCTTCACATCCTTTTGATACAGAAGAATGTTATGATGATTTGCATAGGCCAGCAGTATGCGTATGGCTTCAAGTCTAGCCACAGGAGCAAATGTTTCATCGAAGTCAATCCCTTCAACTTGAGTGTACCCTTGAGCAACGAGACGAGCTTTGTTTCTCACAACTTGACCATGCTCATCTTGCTTGTTGCAATATATCCATTTGGTGCCTATTATATTGTGCTTGCAAGGATCAGGATGCTTAACCAGTTCCCATACATTATTCAGCTCAAACTGTTGAAGCTCTTCTTGCATAGCTTGAATCCATTCAAGTTCCATGAAGGCTTCTTCAACTTTCTTGGGTTTAGATATTGAGACAAATGCGAAGTGCCCACAGAAATTTGCTAGCTATGTTGCCCTTGAACGAGTGAGTGGACCTGGTGCATTGATGCTATCAATTATTCTCTCAATCTGTACTTCATTTGTGACACGAGGATGCACAGGATGAAGATTTTGCTCTTGCTGATCATTGTCATCGTTAGAAGGATTGTCTTCAGGCTGAGCATTGTCTTCAGGCTGAGCATTGTCTTTGGGTTGATCAGGTGCGGAGTAGATAAGTTCCTCTTTAGGTTGAGCTTCAGAAGGTATGATTTCTCCAGTTCCCATAAGTTTGATTGATTCACTGGATGGAACTTCATCTAGCACATTTGGCAGGTGCTCTCTTTGTGAGCCGTTAGTCTCATCGAACCGCACATCCACTGTTTCAACCACTTTATAATGAAAGAGGTTGAAAACTCTGTAGGAGTGCGGATCCTTTCCATATCCAAGCATAAAAACCTCATGTGCTTTTGGTGCAAATTTTGAAGTGTGATGTGGATCCTTGATCCAGCACCTGGCGCCAAATACTCTGAAGTAACTGACATTTGGCTTCTGGTCAGTAAGGAGCTCATAGGATGTCTTGTTCAGAAGCTTGTGAAGATAAACACGATTGATGATATGGCATGCAGTGTCAATGGCTTCAGGCCAGAATTTTCTTGGAGTCTTGTATTCATCAAGCATCGTCCGAGCCATCTCAATAAGTGTTCTGTTTTTGCGTTCGACGACGCCATTCTGTTATGGCGTGTACGGAGCTGAGAATTCATGTGTGATGCCCAAAGTATCAAGATGTGTATCTAGACCAGTGTTCCTGAATTCAGTGCCATTGTCACTTCTGATGTGCTTTATCTTGGCGCCATAGTTGTTCATTGCTCGATTGGCGAAGCGTCTGAAGACATCCTGCACTTCAGTCTTGTAAAGGATTATATGCACCCAAGTATATCTTGAATAATCATCAACAATGACAAAGCCGTAGAGACAAGCAGTAGTAGTAAGAGTTGAGTAATGAGTGGGACCGAAAAGATCCATGTGGAGCAGTTCGAAGGGTTGAGTCGTTGTCATGATTGTCTTCGAGGGATGCTTGGCCCTCGTCATCTTTCCTGCTTCACAGGCACCGCATAAGTGATCCTTCTTGAACTTGACGCCCTCGATGCCTATGACATGCTTCTTCCTTGCAAGGGTGTGGAGGTTCCTCATGCCAGCATGCCCTAGCCTCCGATGCCAGAGCCAGCATTCAGAAGCTTTTGCTAGAAGACATACGGCAAGTTGTGGTCCTGCTGAGAAATCTACCACGTACAAATCATCTTTCCGATACCCTTCAAACACTAGAGACTTGTCAGATTCCATTAGTACAAGGCAACGATATTTTCCAAACATCACAATCATGTTTAAATCGCAAAGCATTGAGACAGACATTAAGTTGAAACCAAGGGATTCAACAAGCATGACTTTATCCATGTGTTGATCCTTTGAGATTGCAACTCTACCTAGACCCAATACCTTGCTTTTACCAGTGTCAGCAAATGTGATGTGACTTTTGTCAGATGGACGTAAGGTTGAGTCCATGAGAAGGCTTCGCTTGCCAGTCATGTGATTTGTACACCCACTATCAATAATCCATTCTGAAGCAGCTGGTGTCGTACCCTACAGTGCAGTTAGGGGGATAGGCTTCACGAAGAGAATTGTGAAGCAAAAACATTTGACGAACCAGTGGATTATGAAAGCTTAGATCGAGATTAGGACTGATAGGGCAAGTGCAAGCGATTCAGGAACAAAGTACATAATAAGACCATTTGGGCATTTGATCTTGCGCCCTACAAGATGTTTAAGGTCCCCAGCAATAGCGTCAGACGATTTTGGTTTTCGGCTGGAGACCTTTCCCTGCAAAAGAGAGTTAAGCTTTCTTAGCCACCCACATCTTCAAGGGTGGCTTCGAAGCAATGAGTCTAAGTGCAGCATCTGAGAACTTTGGCTTTGGAGCCCTAGCAAAAAGTCTTGCAGGTGGACAATAGTACTCATAAGAATAAGCAGAATAGTTCTTGGTCTTATGAACATGGCGGTTTGATGAAACCACGCTCATATTCATAGGCCTGAGTATGGTTTCCCTGCAAAACATTTGCGTTAGTGCGACTCAGGTGAGTCCTCTGTCTGTATGAAGCCTTTGGACCGTATGAAGCCTGTGGTCTGGGGTTTGTCTTCTTCACCTGTGGTGTCATGATGACATTCACAGGAAGATTCTCCAAACACCTTTTCGGCACCCAGACCTTCTTCATAGGCGGTCCATTCCTGCAGTTAGTACCAATATACCTGGCAAACACTTCACCATTCTGATTCTTAAACAGTTTATAGTTTGCATCAAAGGATTCATCAATAACAATGGGATTAGCACAAGTGAAGCCAGATAGGGTGGATGGATCCGCTGAAGGTTCCTTTGCAGCAACCCATGTGGTTTTGGGGTACTGCTCAGGTTTCCAGTAAGAGCCATCAGCATTCATTTTCCTTTCGAACCCAACACCCTCTTTCCTAGGGTTTCGGTTCAGGATCTGCCTTTTGAGGACATCACATAGTGTCTGATGCCCTTTGAGACTTTTGTACATCCCTGTTTCAAGCAATGTCTTCAACCTAGCATTCTCATCAGCAATAGCAGTGGTATCCTCAGCAGAGGGGTTAGTTACCACATCAACAGTTGAAGATATTGCAACAGTAGCAGCAGTAGAACACTCAGCAACAGAAGTAGCGTTGTCACGCTCAATGCATTTAAGACATGGTGGTTCAAATCCTTCCTGAGCGGAACTGATCTGTTCGGCGCGAAGTGACTCGTTTTCCTTTTGAAGATCTTCATGAGCCGCTCTCAATTTCTCAAGATCTTGCTTCCTTTGAAGATAATCATAGGAAAGCTTTTCATGAGTTGTTGAGAGCGTTTCATGACGACTTTCAAGTTCCTCATACTTAACGTGAAGATTTTTTATGTCTTCAATTAAGGACTGAGATCGAGTCATTTCAGCGTCTAACAGATCATCGCTTTTGTCTAACAGTTTTTGAATATGTTCCATAGCTTTCTGTTGTTCAGTTGCAATTTTAGCAAGTGTTTTGTAGCTGGGTTTGGAACCACAATCAGAGTCATCTTCACTAGAAGTGTGATAGTGAGCAGTGCATGTGTTTACCTTGGCACCGCGTGCCATGAAGCAGTAGGTAGGAGCGGAGTAGTCCTTGTCATTTCCATCGGTGTCGGTGATGAAGTCATTGTCTTCAGTGTTGAAGATGGACTTGGCAACGTATGTTGTAGCCAGACTCGCAACGCCAGAATCGGACTCCTCCTCAGACTCCACCTCCGCCTCCTCAGAAGCGGACTCCTCCTCTGAATCCATTTCCTTGCCAACAAACGCACGTGCCTTGCCAGATGAGCTCTTCTTGTGTGATGAAGACTTTGAGGAAGACTTGGAAGAAGATTTTGAGTATTTCTTCTTCTTCTTGTCGTCAGAGTCATATTCCTTGCTCTTCTTCTTCTTGTTGTTCTCATTGTCCCACTTCGGACACTCAGAGATGTAGTGACCAGGTTTCTTGCACTTGTGGCATGTTCTCTTCTTGTAGTCATGAGCAGAAGCTTCATCATTTCTTGAGCTTGATCGTGAAGACTTTCTGAAGCCTTTCTTCTTGGTGAATTTTTGGAACTTCTTCACAAGCATAGCAAGCTCCTTTCCAATGTCTTCAGGATCATCAGAACTGCTGTCAGATTCTTCTTCAGATGAGGAGACAGCTTTTGCCTTCAAGGCACGAGTTCGCCCATAGTTGGGACCGTAGATGTCTCTTTTCTCAGAAAGCTGAAACTCATGTGTGTTGAGCCTCTCAAGTATGTCAGACGGATTGAGTGTCTTGAAATTAGGACGTTCTTGAATCATTAGGGCTAGGGTGTCAAACGAGCTATCAAGTGATCTCAGGAGTGTCTTGACGACTTCATGCTTGGTGATCTCAGTGGCGCCGAGAGCATGAAGCTCATTAGTGATGTCAGTGAGTCGATCAAACATGAGCTGGACGTTCTCATTGTCATTTCTCTTGAAGCGGTTGAAGAGGTTGTGAAGGACACTGATTCTCTGATCTCTCTGGGTTGAGACGCCTTCATTGACCTTGGAGAGCCAGTCCCAAACTAGCTTAGATGTTTCCAAAGCACTCATGCGGCCATACTGTCCTTTGGTCAGATGACCACAGATGATGTTCTTGGCAATGGAGTCCAATTGAACGAACTTCTTGACATCAGCAGCGGTGACACCTTCACCAGCCTTGGGAACGCCATTCTTGACGACATACCATAGGTCAACATCAATGGCTTCAAGATGCATGCGCATCTTATTCTTCCAGTAGGGATATTCAGTTCCATCGAAGACGGGGCAAGCAGCGGAGACCTTAATTATCCCTGCAGTCGACATAGCTAAAACTCCAGGTGGTTAAACCGAATCACACAGAACAAGGGAGTACCTTGCTCTGATACCAATTGAAAGTGCTAGTGATCGACTAGAGGGGGGTGAATAGGCGATTTTTATGAAAGTCTTCAAAACATGGAAGTTTCGAAGACAAACAATAGAAATAAACCTATTACCATGCAGCGGAAGGTAGACTACACTAGGCAAACCATAGTCAAGTATTCAATGAAGTGAAAGCATAATGACTAATAGCAGCTAGGCAGTAAGATCAGGTAGGAAGATATTGTGAAGCCAATCAGAACAAGTAGTCACTCAGTGAAGACAAAATATAATGCAATCATACAATGACTTCATAAGAACCAATAGTAAGAAAAGGGAAGGGAAGGATGAAACCAGTGACTCGTTGAAGACAATGATTTGTTGGACCAGTTCCAGTTGCTATGACAACTGTACGTCTGGTTGGGGAGGCTGAGATTCAACTCAGAAGACCTCGTCTTCACCTTATTCCCCTTGAGCTAAGGACACCAAGTCCTCGCCCAATCACTCTGGTAAGTCTTCAAGGTAGACTTCCGAACCTTCACAGACTTCGTTCACCGGCGATCCACAATGACTCTTGGATGCTCAGAACGCGACGCCTAACCGGCTGGAGGATTCACAGTCCTCAAGTGTAATAAGTCTTCAGATCACACAGACAGGAAGACTTAAGTGATGCCTAACACTCTTTGGCTCTGGGTGTTTAGGGCTTTATCCTCGCAAGGAATTCTCTCTCAAAGGCTTCGAGGTGGGTTGCTCTCAAACTACAAAAGCCGTACTCTAACTCTGAGCAGCCAATCGTTTATGGTTGTAGGGGGTGGGCTATTTATAGCCACTAGGCAACCCGACTTGATTTGTCTGAAATGACCCTGGGTCACTAAGGAACTGACACGTGTTCCAACGGTCAGATTTCAAACACACACGGCAACTTTACTTGCTCTACGAGCAAAGCTGACTTATCCAACTCTGGACAAGATTTGCTCTCATAGTCTTCACTCGAAGACATAGGATTTTGGTTAAGCATCACTTCAGTCATTCTGACTGGTTCTCTTGGACCCCACTTAACAGTATGGTGGTTCCTATGACTCAACAAAGAAGAAAAAGAACGACGAAAGAACTAAGTCTTCGCGCTCCATAGTCTTCACGCAATGTCTTCTCATGTCATAGTCTTCAATGTGAATATCTTCACATACCACCTTTGACTTCAATGTCTTCATACATTTTTAGGGGTCATCTCTGGTAGGAAAACCGAATCAATGAGGGACTTCTACCTGTGTTATCCTGCAATTCTCACAAACACATTAGTCCCTCAACTAGGTTTGTCGTCAATACTCCAAAACCAACTAGGGGTGGCACTAGATGCACTTACAAAAAGTTGGCATGACAAAAGGACACAAAAACGTGAGTTTAATGTAGGTGATTATGTATTGTTATACAACTCTCATTTAAGACTTTTTGCAGGCAAACTCCTTTCTAAATGGGAAGGACCTTGCGTTATCGAGGAGGTCTATCGTTCTGGTGCAATAAGAATCAACAACTTCAAAGGCACAAATCCGAGGGTGGTGAACGGTCAAAGAATAAAACATTATATCTCAGGCAATCCCATAAATATTGAAACTAATGTTATTGAAACCGTAACCCCGGAGGAATACATAATGGACACTTTCCAGAATGTTTCAGACTCCGAAAAGAAAGAGGTATGTGGTACGGTAAGTAAACCGACTTCAAAATAGTTCTAATAGAAATTTTTCTCCGTTTTGGAATATTTAAGAAAATAGGAAAATAAGAAGTAGTCTGGGAAGAACACGAGGAGTCCACGAGGGTGGAGGGCGCGCCCCCTGCCTCGTGGGCACCACGTGTGCTCTCCGGACTCCATTTTCTTGCATGATACTTCTTTTGGTCGGTAAAAATTCATTATATAATCTCCCAAAGGTTTTGACCACCGTACCATGCAAATATCCTCTGTTTTTATTTCGAGCTGCTTCTGCTGCAGATTTAGAGCAAGATGTCTTCTCAAGACTCAGTCAGGGAGAGTCGGGTGTCTCATCCGATACTGGGCCAAGAGCAAACAGCGATGCTGACCACATAGGTCCATCAACTGAGGAAGAGATGGAGACCGACTTGAAAAGTATAGATGCCATGGAGGAGGATCAAGAAGTTACTTCTCGTTTCCGAGCCGGATTCACGATGGGGGAACTGCAGAGCTCAACTATTCCAAACTCGGTCATCCCTTCCAACGTTAGATTTATTTCTTATGAAAATATGAAAAAGAGTGTTACTTGTTCTCCCGCAGCTATGCAACATCCTTGGGTGAAAGGAGCTTTAGCCGTCACGGGCAAGCTCCGTAAGGAAATAATGGACCTCAAGCAGCAAGTCTATAAGCTCGAGGAAGAGAAACGTATCCCAAGGGGTATCATCGCCAAGAATATCACATCACCACCCCTGAAGAAAGAGATGTAAACACATGGGTATGGGCACTCCCCTTGGCAACTGCCAAGATTGGGGGAGTGCCCCGGTATTGTATCACCACCACACTTTTATCTTTACCGTTTTTCTTAGTTCGATCCTTTTGGTAATATCTTGATCTAGTAGAATAAAGTTTTAGTATGATCTAGTTTTGAGTTTTGCTTTATGATCCTTCTATGTAATCGAGTCCGTGAGCTATATATAATAAAGATTATTGTTGAGTCAAGGGCTTGATTATCTTGCTATGATCCTGAGGGAATAAAAATAAAAGAGAAAGAATAAAAAGAAATAAAGAGATCATATGGATCTTATGGAGAGTAATGACTTCACATATAAAGAATATGATGAATAAAAATTGTTGAGAGTTGACATGCATAGTTTTGGTCATCGTTGCAATTAATAGGAAGTAATAAAGAAAGAGAGGTTTTCACATATAAATATATACTATCTTGGACATCTTTAATGATTGTGAGCACTGATTAAAATATAACATGCTAAAGAGTTGACGCTGGAGAAGAAAGACAACGTAATGGGTTATGTTTTCTTACATCCGAAATAAATTATATTGTCATGGATCATCCAACATGTTGAGCTTGCCTTTCCCTCTCATGCTAGCCAAATCCTTTGCACCAAGTAGAGATACTACTTGTGCTTCCAAATATCCTTAAACCTAGTGTAACATCCCAAATTTTCAATTTGGAATGTTATACATTAGATCATCTATCCATATCATATTTTATTTTGCATTTTGGTTGACCTTAGAAATTTCTACGCAACTCAAGGACCCACGTAGAGAGTTGGGGATTTCGTTATTTTCATATTTGAGTTTTCTCAAATTTTGAGAATAGGATCATTTGATTTTTGTTATTTTATCGTCAATTATTTCTATTACAAAAATATGAGAGAGGGAATAAAATGACTTTCCCAAAATAAAGAAATATTGAGGATTTCATAATAAAATGAAATAATATTTTATTTCGGAGTTTTTCGTTATTTTATTTGAATTTAGGAAAAATGTGCGTTTTACAAAATTGCATTTAGGCCCCACATAAATGTTCACCTTGTGCGGCTTGATTTTAGAAGCCCGGGAAAATTTATTTTGGGATTTTTGGAGTCCGTTTACTATTTCTTTTATTTTTCTTCTGCGCGTAAATATTAAAAAAAACCGACCTAGGGGCCGTGTCCGACTCGGACTCCCGGCCCGCTAGGCTTTATAAGCTGGGGGGGAGGCCCAGCTGAGACAAACCCTAGCCCGAGCCGCCCCAGCCCCCAGCACTGCCGCTGCCGCCGCCCGCCGCCGCTGCCTCGCCGCCGCACGCCTCCCGAGGTTGCCTCGATTTCTGCGCTGGTTTTTTTGTTTTTTTCAAAAAACCATCGGTTTTTCGTCATTTTTTTTAGATTCGGTTTTTTAATAGATCGGTTTTTCCAATTTATTTAATTAGCGAGCGTTCGTCCGTTCGTTCGTTCTAACGAACGTTCGCCGTTTTTCTTTTTCTCGGATTAAATCCGCGATTTTTCTGACCGCGATTCCTGATCCGACTTTCGTTTTAGTATAACTTTTCGCTCGTTTATCGGAATCAGGCGATTCAAGCGCTTGGAGTTTCGTCTCGAAACCCTCTATCCGTTTAACCAACTTAAACAAGTTTTTGCTACAATAAAATTTGACTTAGATCCAGATTAGTAGAACGAAGTTGTTTTCTTTCGCCGTTTGATTTTCATTGCTTTGTTCGATTTGATTCTTTTTGCCAACCGGAGTTCTTAAGTTGAACTTTCTGGTTAGATCTCTTATTTGACTTTTACCCATGCATTAGATGAGTACTTATTGTATGCTTGTTTGTTTGTCTGCGATAGAATACCCGGAGTGCGCCGCTTGTTACTTCAAATCGCTTGGTTTCCCGGATCATCAGCAAGGCAAGTAACACTTTGATCATACCTTTCTACTACCCAGTTTTATTGCATTAGATCAATCCTCAAACATTGCATGATTAAGATCGAATTAAATTGTGGGATGGGAAGTAGTTGAGGTAGTACCCATTACCTGTTTATTTTCAAACCTTTGGGAGTTACTTCTATGTTTGCTTATTGTGCCATGCTATGCTAGTAGACGTGGATTGGGTGAGTGATATCCATGACATATGTGAGTTTTGTTAATTAATGGTTTATCTAAGGTGGCAAATTAAACACACATCTGGGTGTATTGAGGCACCTGGGTAGTCCAGGACTTGCCTCTTTTCTTTTGGACTGCCACCCAGGCCCAAAGGGATCATGAGATTATTCATACTAGAAACTTCCGTGTGCAGCCACAAGCCATTATGGGCTTTGGCATAGTTGATTAAGTCATGCGAACTCTTACAGGGTAGACTAGCAGATGTAGGGGAAAGTAGGTGTAACGGTCTATCCATCGTAAGGTGCTAGTGCTTCAGAAAGACTATGTCTCGGTCATCCGTCTTCTCAAACACCGTGTAGTGCGAGAAACCAAACGGAGGCGATCGAGTCTTGTGGGGAAAAGTGCACAAACCTCTGCAGAGTGTAATAAACTAATCATGGTTAGCCATGTCCCCGGTTATGGACATCTTGAGTATCTAGTACCTGTATTATCATGTGAATCTCAACATGTTACTCTAAATTAATTATGTTGGGTTTTGTTAATGATATTTTTAATTGGGATTGAGGATGCTATCAACCATTCTCAATGTTTAACAACTACCATGTTAGTTAAATAAATTTATTCCTTTGTAGTAGGGAAAAATTGGCTTTACGCAAAACTGTAACCATAGAGCTTTCCACCAGCCAAATATGCATATAGTATAGTTGTTTCATTCCATTACTCTCTATGTGTTACCTTGCCAGCATATTCCATGTGCTGACCCGTTTCGGGCTGCAACGTTAATGTTGCAGACTTTTCAGACGATGATTAAGGAGTTTTTAGGTCGTGGTTCTATACTCAGTGATGCCGTTGGAGTTGATGGACTCACTTATCTTCCAAGCCTTCCGCTGTTATCATTATTAGATGGCCTTAAGCCATATTTATTGTAATAAATTCTCTATGGAGACCCTTGATGTAATAAGTGTGTGATTGCTACTCTGTTATAAATCCTCCGAGTACTGTGTGGTGTCAGCATTACTGATCCAGGGATGACACCGGAGCACAGAGATCAGACTGTTTGAGGTCTGGTCGCTATAGAGATGGTATCAGAGCACATGCTGACTGTAGGACACGACCACTAAGCTAAACGACCTAGATCACTATCCACTCTCTTCTCATCTGACCTCTCATCTTTTCTACTCTTTTAGGATGGCGGATGCAAGGAACAAGTTCACGCAACCGGATGAAGATACACCCTTTGGATGTCACTTGAAGGAAGTCACTAGATACCTGAACATAGGAGTACCAAGCTTCACCGGAACCTACAACGCCACTTTACCTGAAGAAGAGCGCTGGATGATTCAAGTTCAAGTTCCAGGAAGGACATTCATGCCAGTCACTAAGCCCATAGAGTTTTCTTTTGATGCACCAACTTGGAGTCTAGGAAAGAGCATGGCAGCTCACATCGCCATGGGACGCATTGGAGAAGTCTACCGCAATGATCTCAAGGATACAATCTACCAGATTTGTGGGCGCCGAGATGAGCATTGGGAGATGATTAGCACCAGGAAGAATAGATCAATTGCAGCTTTTATCCAAGAATTAAACCAGCACATTTGACGACAGGAGAACCAGATGTGCGCCGACATGATAGATCTGAAGAAGGCAAGGATAAGAATCAAGGAACTGGAGGAAGAACTCAAGGCTACACGTGAAGATTTTGAAGAGGAAATTGAAGTATTGGTGGATAAGAATGCCGACCTAACTATGAAGCTAGCAATATTTATGGGAGGCCCTACACCAGTAGATGAAGACGAAGAACCCAAGGAGATTAGCCCGGAAGACTACATCATCATCGACGACACAAACTCGGACCCAGTCGAAAGCGATGCTGACTATGTTGATGAAGCTGGAGCAGATATCATGGAGTCTGCAACTGAAGAATATTTCTAGTAGACCACCTCATCAGTAGTAGTAGTAGTCCACCATGTAAATATAGTAGTCCAAGCACTTTTGCGATAGTTAGATCGATTGTATGCCCTTGTTTGATTGAATGAAGTGAATTGTTTGCTTTTGCCTCATGTGCATATGGGTAGTGTTTTCTCTTTAGACCCCCTCTATTCTTACATCTCATCTTTTCTAAACCCTCAGATGCCTCCAAGACGTGACCCCGGATTTACTTTCCCACCGGAGCTCACCCAGTTAATTCAGTAGCAGAACACATTAATGCAGTTGCTAGTCCAGAATCAGAACCAGGGGAACAACAACAACCCACCACCACCACCACCACCTGTTGATCACTTAGCCCGATTTCTTAGGCTGAATCCGCCAGTGTTTTCCAGTAGCACCGAGCCGATAGTAGCAGATGATTGGCTCCGCAAGACAGCTAGAGAGTTGACCACAGCAGGATGCATGGATGCGGAGAAGGTGAAGTTTGCCACACATCAGCTTGAAGGACCTGCAACATCATGGTGGGAGAATTTTACAGCCACTTTCCCCGTCGACACTATCACATGGGACCAGTTTCAGCAGGCCTTTCGTACTGCCCATGTTTCAGCAGGAGCTATGGCCGTGAAGAAGCATGAGTTTCGCAACTTGCGCCAAGGAGGACGGCCGGTAGGCTAGTATGTGGAGGACTTTAGTAAGTTAGCATGTTATGCCCCAGATGACATTGCTACGGATGCAGCTAAGCAGGAGAAGTTTCTGGAAGGACTAAATGATGAGTTGAGCATGCAGTTGATGGTAGAAACCTTCAACAACTACTAGGAGTTGGTAGACCGTGCTCTTATGATTGAAGGCAAGCAGCAGCAAATTGAGAATCGCAAGAGGAAGTATGGACAAGGGAAGTACAATTCAGGAGCTCAGTAGAAGCCACGTTTTACCCCTAGACCGGGAGGACATTTTCATCATACCAATGGAGGAGGTAGCTCGCACAATCACAGTGGCACCAGGAATGGTAATGGGAATGGAGGAAGCAATGGCCAGAATCGCACCAACCCATCAACCCCAGCCAAGAAGGACCTGAGCCAAGTCACTTGCTTTAAGTGTTCGAAGACAGGACATTATGCAAATGAATGTCCTGAATTACCAAATGGAAATAGCAATGGAAGCTCTGGGAAGAAGCCGAACCCTTTCAACAGGGGACAGGTGAACCACGTAAACGTGGAGGAGGTTGAAGAGCAGCCAGATGCCGTCATCGGTAAGTTTTTGGTTAAGTCATTTACTGCACTCGTTCTTTTGATACTGGTGCATCGCATTCATACATATCAAGGGGATTTGTGGATAAGTATAACCTGCCCACTAAGGTTCTTAGAACACCTATGCTAGTAAGCTCACCAGGAGCGGAGTATATGGCCAGTCAAGGATGTTTTCAAGTGCCATTGAGTATAGGTAGGCATGTGTTTCCCTCAGATTTAATCATTTTGGAATCACAAGGATTGGATGTAATTCTGGGTATGGACTGGATGTCGATGTATGGAGGAAACATCGATTGCGCCAGTAGGACAATTTTGCTTACCACCCCAGAAGGGAGAAGGATCAAGTATGTATCCCGGCATGTGCCCAAGAGGACTCAAGTAAATTGTTTAACAGGAGTAGTGCAGGAGGAAGTACCAGTGGTAAGGGATTTCCCTGAAGTATTTCCAGAAGAGTTGCCAGGCAAGCCACCGGATAGAGATATTGAGTTTTTAATTGAACTATTGCCAGGCACCGGGCCAATATCGAAGAGACCATATAGGATGCCAGGAAAGGATTTGGTGGAAATTAAGAAGCAGATTAAGGAGTTATTGGATAAAGGATATATTCGCCCAAGTTCTTCGCCTTGGGGATCACCAGTACTTCTAGTAGAGAAGAAGGATGGATCGTTAAGGATGGTTGTTGATTATCAAGGATTGAATGAAGTAACGATCAAGAACAAGTACCCACTACCAATGATTAATGATCTGTTTGATCAATTGCAAGGAGCTAAGGTATTTTCCAAGCTCGATCTGCGATCAGGATACCACCAGTTGAAGATTCGAGAACAGGATATTCCTAAGACAGCTTTTACCACCAGGTATGGGCTGTACGAGTATACCGTTATGTCATTTGGTCTGACTAACGCACCTGCCTATTTTATGAACATGATGAACAAAGTATTTATGGAGTTCTTGGATAAGTTTTTCGTAGTGTTCATTGATGATATCCTGGTTTACTCGAAGAATGAAGAAGAGCATAAGGAACATTTGCAATTGGTACTTGAAAAGCTCAGAGAACATCAGTTGTATGCCAAGTTCAGCAAATGTGAGTTTTGGCTGAAGGAAGTAGGATTTCTCGGACACGTTATATCTGGAGAAGGAATATCAGTTGATCCCACAAAAGTTGATACCGTGACCAAGTGGGAAGCACCAACCACAGTTGGAGAGATCCAGAGTTTTCTTGGACTCGCAGGATACTACCGGAGATTCATTGAGAATTTCTCAAAGATTGTGAAGCCTATGACGGAGTTATTAAACAAGGATACCAAGTTCAAATGGACTGAGGAATGTGAGGCTAGTTTCCAGGAGTTGAAGAAACGCTTGGTTACTTCACCAGTGTTGATTTTGCCAGATCAGACCAAGGACTATGAGGTGTATTGCGACGCTTCACGTCGAGGACTTGGAGCAGTGCTTATGCAGGAAGGGAGAGTTGTTTCATATGCCTCAAGACAACTGAAGCCTTATGAGTTGAATTATGCTACGCATGATTTGGAGTTAGCAGCTGTAGTGCATGCATTGAAAACATGGAGACATTTCCTCATTGGAAACCATTGTGAGGTGTACACAGATCATAAGAGTTTGAAGTACATTTTCACGCAGAAGGAGTTAAACCTCAGACAAAGGAGATGGTTGGAGCTCATCAAGGATTATGATATGAGATTGCATTACCATCCCGGAAAGGCTAATGTAGTAGCTGACGCATTGAGCCGTAAGAGCCACGTCAATACATTAATGACGGGAGAAATACCAAGGGAGTTAGCAGAAAATCTTCGTGAACTATGCTTGGAAATAGTTCCGAGAGGCTATGTAGCAGCATTGGAGATTCAGTCAACTTTGATGGATAGAATCAGAGAAGCTCAGAAGACTGACAAGGAGATTTCCTCTATTAAGGAGAAACTAAGCAAAGGAAAGGCTAAAGGATTTCGTGAGGATGAGCATGGCACCCTATGGTTTGAAGACCGTGTTTACGTGCCTAATGACCCAGAGATCAGGAAGTTGATACTACAAGAGGCACACGATTCACCATATTCGATTCATCCAGGAAATACCAAGATGTATTTGGATTTGAAAGATATTTTCTGGTGGACCGGAATGAAGAAGGATATTGTAGAGTACGTAGCAGTTTGTGATGTATGTCAG
Organism: Triticum aestivum; assembly: GCF_018294505.1. Classification (NCBI taxonomy): domain Eukaryota; kingdom Viridiplantae; phylum Streptophyta; class Magnoliopsida; order Poales; family Poaceae; genus Triticum; species Triticum aestivum. The sequence goes on from NC_057797.1 coordinate 420,640,032, forward strand.
AGAGTAAAGGCAGAGCATTAGAAGCCAGCGGGATTACTACAACCATTGCCGATACCCGAATGGAAGTGGGATAAGTTAGGCATGGATTTTATCATGGGATTACCTAGGACTCGTTCAGGCTATGACTCGATTTGGGTTGTAGTTGATCAATTGACGAAAGTAGCTCATTTCATCCCGGTAAAGACCACTTACACCAGTGCTAAGTTGGCAAAGATATACATGACCAGGATCGTATGTTTGCATGGAGTTCCGAGGAGTATCGTATCAGATAGAGGAACCCAATTTACCTCAAAGTTCTGGAAGCAGTTGCATGAAACTTTGGGAACCAGGCTAGAATTCAGTACAGCTTTTCATCCACAGACAGATGGACAGACCGAGAGAGTCAATCAGATTTTGGAGGATATGCTGAGAGCTTGTGCGCTAGATTACGAATCTAGTTGGGACAATAATTTGCCATATGTAGAGTTCTCTTACAACAACAGTTACCAAACCAGTTTAAAGATGGCCCCTTTCGAAGCCTTGTACGGAAGGAGGTGCAGGACACCGTTGTCATGGGACGAAGTTGGAGACCGCCAGTTGATTGGACCTGATTTGATCAAAGAGTCTGAACAGAAGGTGAAATTGATTCGCGATAGGCTCAAGGTAGACCAGTCCAGACAGAAGAGTTATGAAGATTCTAAATGCAAGGAGACTGTTTACGAAGTTGGAGATAGAGCTTATCTTCGAGTATCACCACTTCGGGGAACAAAGCGTTTTGGGGTTAAAGGAAAGTTAGCGCCACGAATTGTAGGACCATATCGAGTTTTGGAGCGTATGGGAGAAGTGGCCTAAAAGTTGGAATTGCCCGAAGGATTGTCAGGAGTTCATGATGTGTTCCATGTTTCTCAGTTGAAGAAGTGCCACGCGGAGACGACTGACATACCTTTGAGAGACACAGTGCCATTGGAAACAATTCAATTGGATAACGATTTGGCCTATAAGGAGAAACCAATTAAGATTCTAGAGTATGCAAGTTGAGTCACTCGCAGCAAGGTTATCAAGTTTTGCAAAGTTCAATGGAGCCACCACATGGAGGATGAAGCCACCTGGGAACGAGAGGAAGATATACTCAAGGACCACCCTCACCTATTTTCTATCCAACCCGAATCTCGAGGGCGAGATTCATCTTAAGGGGGGTAGGTTTGTAACATCCCAAATTTTCAATTTGGAATGTTATACATTAGATCATCTATGCATATCATATTTTATTTTGCATTTTGGTTGATCCTAGAAATTTCTACGCAACTCAAGGACCCACGAAGAGAGTTGGGGATTTCGTTATTTTCATATTTGAGTTTTCTCAAATTTTGAGAATAGGATCATTTGATTTTTGTTATTTTATCGTCAATTATTTCTATTACAAAAATATGAGAGAGGGAATAAAATGACTTTCCGAAAATAAAGAAATATTGAGGATTTAATAATAAAATCAAATAAGATTTTATTTCGGAGTTTTTCGTTATTTTATTTGAATTTAGGAAAATGTGCGTTTTTCAAAATTTCATTTAGGCCCCAAATAAATGTTCACCTTGTGCGGCTTAATTTTAGAAGCCCGGGAAAATTTATTTCGAGATTTTTGGAGCCCGTTTAGTATTTCTTTTTATTTTTCTTCTGCGCGTAAATATTAAAAAAACCCGACCTAGGGGCCGTGTCCGACCCGGACTCCCGGCCCGCTAGGCTTTATAAGCCGGGGGGGAGGCCCAGCTGAGCCAAACCCTAGCCCGAGCCGCCCCAGCCCCCAGCGCAGCCGCCGCTGCACGCCGCCCGAGGTTGCCTCGATTTCCGCGCTGTTTTTTTTATTTTTTTTCGAAAAACCGTCGGTTTTTCGTCGGTTTTTTAGATTCGGTTTTTTTAATAGATCGGTTTTTCCGATTTATTTAATTAGCGAGCGTTCGTCCGTTCGTTCGTTCTAACGAACGTTCGTCGTTTTTCTTTTTCTCGAATTAAATCCGCGATTTTTCTGATTGCGATTCCTGATCCGATTTTCATTTTAGTATAAGTTTTCGCTCGTTTATCGGAATCAGGTGATTCAAGTGCCTAGAGTTTAGTCTCGAAACCCTCTATCCGTTTAACCAACTTAAACAAGTTTTTGATACTGTAAAATTTGACTTAGATCCAGATTAGTAGAACGAAGTTGTTTTCTTTCGCCGTTTGATTTTCGTTTCTTTGTTCGATTTGATTCTTTTTGCCAACCGGAGTTCTTAGGTTGAACTTTCTGGTTAGATCTCTTATTTGACTTTTACCCGTGCATTAGATGAGTACTTATTGTATGCTTGTTTGTTTGTCTGCGATAAAATACCCGGAGTGCGCCGCTTGTTACTTCGAATCGCTAGGTTTCCCGGATCATCAGCAAGGCAAGTAACACTTTGATCATACCTTTTCTACTACCCAGTTTTATTGCATTAGATCAATCCTCAAACATTGCATGATTAAGATCTAATTAAATTGTGGGATGGGAAGTAGTTGAGGTAGTACCCATTACCTGTTTATTTTCAAACCTTTGGGAGTTACTTCTATGTTTGCTTATTGTGCCATGCTATGCTAGTAGACGTGGATTGGGTGAGTGATATCCATGACAGATGTGAGTTTTGTTAATTAATGGTTTATCTAAGGTGGCAACTTAAACACACATCTGGGTGGATTGAGGCACCTGGGTAGTCCAGGACTTGCCTGTTTTCTTTTGGACCGCCACCCAGGCCCAAAGGGATCATGAGATTATTCATACTAGAAACTTCCGTGTGCAGCCACAAGCCATTATGGGCTCTGGCATAGTTGATTAACTCATGCGAACTCTTACAGGGTAGACTAGCAGATGTAGGGGAAAGTAGGTGTAACGGTCTATCCACCAGCCAAATATGCATATAGTATAGTTGTTTCATTCCATTACTCTCTATGTGTTACCTTGCCAGCATATTCCATGTGCTGACCCGTTTTGGGCTGCAACGTTAATGTTGCAGACTTTTCAGACGATGATTAAGGAGTTTTTAGGTCGTGGTTCTATACTCAGTGATGTCGTTGGAGTTGATGGACTCACTTATCTTCCAAGCCTTCCGCTGTTATCGTTATTAGATGGCCTTAAGCCATATTTATTGTAATAAATTCTCTATGGAGACCATCGATGTAATAAGTGTGTGATTGCTACTCTGTTATAAATCCTCCGAGTACTGTGTGCTGTCAGCACTACTGATCCAGGGATGACACCAGAGCACAGAGATCAGACTGTTTGAGGTCTGGTCGCTACACCTAGTTTTGCCATGAGAGTCCACCTTATCTACCTATGGATTGAGTAAGATCCTTCAAGTAAGTTGTCATTGTTGCAAGAAATAAAAATTGCTCTCTAAATATGTATGGTTTATTAGTGTGGAGAAAATAAGCTTTATACGATCTATTGATGTGGAAGAAATAAAAGCGACGGACTGCATAATAAAGGTCCATATCACAAATGGACATATAAAGTGACATTCTTTTGCATTAAGATTTCGTGCATCCAACCATAAAAGCACATGACAACCTCTACTTCCCTCTACGAAGGGCCTTCGTTTATTCTTGTCTTATACTTCATACAAGAGTCATGGTGATCTTCGCCTTTCCTTTTTTACATTTTATCCCTTGGCAAGCACTGTGTGTTGGAAAGATCCTGATAAATATAGCTAATTGGATGTTAGTTTTCATGAACTATTATTGTTGACATTACCCTTGAGGTAAAAAGGTTGGGAGGCAAAAATATAAGCCTCTATCTTTCTCTATGTCCGATTAAAACTTCATACCCATAAGTCTTGCGTGAGTGTTAGCAATTGTGAAAGACTAAATGATAGTTGAGTATGTGGACTTGCTGAAAAGCTCTTATATTGAATCTTTCTGATGTTATGATAAATTGCAATTGCTTCAATGACTGAGATTATAGTTTGTTAGTTTTCAATGAAGTTTCTGATTCATACTTGAAATTGTGAATGAATTGTTACTTTAGCATAAGAAATCATATGACAATATATATATATATATATATATATATGTTGCTGTTCAAAGAATGATCATGATGCCCTCATGTCCGTATTTTATTTTATCGACACCTCTATCTCTAAACATGTGGACATATTTTTTGATTTCGGCTTCCTCTTGAGGACAAGCGAGGTCTAAGCTTGGGGGAGTTGATACGTCCATTTTGCATCATGCTTTTATATCGATATTTATTACATTATGGGCTATTATTACACATTATGTCACAATACTTACGCCTATTCTCTCTTATTTTACAAGGTTTAAATGAAGAGGGAGAATGCCAGCAGCTAGAATTCTGGGCTGGAAAAGGAGCAAATATTAGAGACCTATTCTGCACAGCTCTAAAAGTCCTGAAACTCCACGGGAGTCATTTTCAAAATATATGAAAAATATTGGGCGAAGGAAGCACCAGAGGGGGGCCACCCACCATCCACGAGGGTGGGGGTGCGCCCTACTCCCTGGGTGCGCCCCCTGCCTCGTGGGCCCCCTGGCAGCCCTCTGGTGCCCATCTTCTGCTATATGAGGTCTTTCATCCGGAGAATAATCATAAGCAAGCTCATGGGACGAAACTCCGCAGCCACGAGGCGTAACCTTGGCGGAACCAATCTAGGGCTCCGGCGGAGCTGTTCTACCGGGGAAACTTCCCTCCGGGAGGGAGAAATCATCACCAACGTCATCACCAACGGTCCTCTCATCGGGAGGGGGTCAATCTCCATCAACATCTTCACCAGCACCATCTCATCCCAAACCCTAGTTCATCTCTTGTATCCAATCTTTGTCCTAAAACCACAGATTGGTACCTGTGGGTTGCTAGTAGTGTTGATTACACCTTGTAGTTGATGCTAGTTGGTTTATTCGGTGGAAGATCCTTTATGAATATTAATACCCCTCTAATTATGAACATGAATATGATTTGTGAGTAGTTATGTTTGTTCCTTAGGACATGGGAGAAGTCTTGCTATAAGTAGTCATGTGAATTTGGTATTCGTTCGACATTTTGATGAGATGTATGTTGTCTTTCCTCTAGTGGTGTCATGTGAACGTCGACTACATGACACTTCACCATTGTTTGGGCCTAGAGGAAGGCATTGGGAAGTAATAAGTAGATGATGGGTTGCTAGAGTGACAGAAGCTTAAACCCTAGTTTATGAGTTGCTTCGTAAGGGGCTGAATTGGATCGATATGTTTCATGCTATGGTTAGGTTTATCTTAATACTTATTTTGTAGTTGCGGATGCTTGCAAGAGGGCTTAATCATAAGTGGGATGCTTGTTCAAGGAAGGGTAGTACCCGAGCACTGGTCCACCCACATATCAAATTATCAAAGTACCGAACGCGAATCATATGAACGTGATGAAAACTAGCTTGACGATAATTCCCATGTGTCCTCGGGAGCTCTTTCCTTTATATAAGAGTTTGTCCAGGCTTGTCCTTGCTACAAAAAGGATTGGGACATCTTGCTGCACCTTATTTACTTTTATTACTTGTTACCCGTTACAAATTATCTTATCATAAAACTATCTGTTACTAATAATTTCAGTGCTTGCAGAGAATACCTTATTGAAAACTGCTTATCATTTCCTTCAACTCCTCGTTGGGTTCGACACTCTTACTTGTCGAAAGGACTACGATAGATCCCCTATACTTGTGGGTCATCAAAGGTGGCCGCCGAGCGAGCGGCCGCCGAGCTATCGATGGTGAAAACCGTTAGTGACAAGCACGAGGCCAGAGTGGCCAAAGTGCAGCAAGAGCTCAAGGACGTCGTCACTAAATATGAGGACCTTGAGCAGAAAAATAATGGTCAAGCCGCCGAGCTATCTAAGATAAGGCATGAGATCCGGGAGGCAAGGACGGAGACGCGGGGCGCCCGAGAAGAGCTCCGCCAAGTGAAGCAAATTGCAGATGGTAAAAGCCATACTTACTGCAAAGTGTCTTTGGCAGTCACAGTTCGCTTTACTCACATGAGTGTGGCGTTCCTTAGGCACGTTTGCGGATCTTCTGAATAGTGTCGCGGATGCGGCAAGGCACTTCACAGCTCGGGAGGGTGATGCCGAGCACATGCTATTCTGGGTGTAGTTCCAGGCACTTGAACACCCTCCCCTCCTGAGTAATCAGATGAAACAACTAACGGAGTTGCACCAGATGGCGGAACCGGCCATGAAGCACCTTTTTGTCTGGTTGAGGCCGTTAGAGCCGATATCAAGCAGCTACTTCGGCTTGGTGCAGAAGTTGTACGACGCCGCATCCCGGGTTCATGCTGTTAAGCGCTCTGTGTGCATCGAGGGTGCTCGGATGGCCTTCGCGAAGACCATGGTGCACTGGCCCAAAATCAAGCCAGTCGAGATGGCCACTGGACCCCTGCCCTCTAGAAAGGAGCACAGGCGCCCCGAGTAGTATTTCCACACTGTGATGGATGGAGCTCGGGCAGTAGAGGCCCAGTGTTTGAAGGATGTAATGTCTGAGTGAGTGCACTATTTTGTGTATATGACAGTTGATCCTTTTGTTTTTATAATGCGGTTGCTCTGTATGGTTTATCATACGTTGTCTGCTTTATTTGTTTATTTTGACTCCTGTGCGGCTATTTTGATCTTAAAGTTGCCAGTCGTCGGCTTCAACCCCCATGTAGATGCTACAAGTGGTGTTTTATCCTCTGCACTGTGACCCTAAGCCAGCGTCTCGGTGCCCAAAGGTGGTGGTGTGTGAGGGAAACCAGGCAATCAGACTATACGGCTTTAGTGCTTTCACTTAGCCATAGGAGCTTGACTGCCGGGGGCTAGTGACTAGCCCCTAGTGTTTTTGTGATATTCGGGTGAGCCGAGGTATATACCTTCATCACGTGGTTTGTGCAAAGACAAAAACCCTTCATATAAAACAGAGTAATCTCCATCGATTTTTATTTTGATACTTGTCAACGGATTACCGACCAGTTCTCATTTATTATGACAGCCAGTTTTTGGCTTTCTCCACTTAGGTACTTTACCGGGCTAGCCAGAAGTACAATTGCAGTGGTTCTCCCTTTACCTTCTTAGCTGAACATGCGGAATGTAAGAAGGTAAACACAGGAGTCGGGCAACCCAACTATTGACCCAAGACATAATTCGGAACCGATTCATATAATGGAATATCCGAGACGTTGAACACATAGGAAAAAAGAAAGTGCCAGACTTGATGCATAGGGCGAGTATTATAATCGGTCCCCCGGTCCATTAGCCGATTGCATCTGAGAGAAAATGTGTACCAAACTAGTTTATTGCGGTGTCGAAGAGCGGGAAAAAATGTGCAATATAAATGACTGCAATAGGACCGTAAAAGGTGGTCTTTATTTCTGGTGAACTAGTGACGTCTATCTGTACAATCCAAACTGTCGAAGCAACTGTTACAGATACTTTATTATAAAATATTTTTTATAGGGGAAAGGTTTACACAGGGCCTTAATGTGTTTGGCGTCGCTGCTGCGCCCTGATCGGAGAAAACACTCGGAAACTAGAGCCTAACCACTTCCGACTCATGGTCGGCGTCGAATGGCAGAACCCTCCTGGACCCCTCCGCAGCCACTGAGCCATCGTCTCCATGTCAACCTCCTCTAGGTGGACTCGAGCAGTGTCTTTAGGGCCCGAGTAAATCCACATTGGATGATCATGGGCTTGGAGAGGTTGGATACGTCGACTGAGGAACACTTCTAGCAGATCCATGTCAGTCACACCCTCACGGACTAGGTTAACTACTGCGTCGACTAAAAGGGACACCTCACCCTTCTCCTTTGGAATCACAATCAGTGAAGAAGGTTGGCGGAGTCTCTCCATGGTGAAAGGAGGGAGGCCGGTCGACTAACCAGGAGCCGCACATCTTTGAAGTAGAACCAGGTCGACTGCCACCCTCTGGCCGACTCGGGAAGAGTCATGGAAGGAAAAGTGCTTCTACCCCTAGTTTGAATCCCTAAACCCCCGCACATCTGGATCACATGCGTCTTCTCGTCAGTCGGATTTGCTTTCTTCACCATTTGAGAACGGCAAGTGAAGATGTGTTTGAAAATACCCCAGTGTGGTTGGCAACCCAGGAAGTTTTCGCACAATGAGATGTATGCAGAAAGATACATGATTATGTTTGGGGGGAAATGGTGAATCTGAGGACCAAAAAAGTTCAAGAAACCCCGAAAGAATGGATGCAGGGGAAGGGAAAAACCTCGGTCGACGTGGGTGGTGAGGAGGACACGCTCACCCTCGCGCGGTTGGGGCTCGGATTCCCCCTCTGACAGCCTCCAAGATCCGGCAACAATCATTCCGTCCGCGGCAAGCCCCTCCAAATCATCCTGCTCGACGATGGAGCGGATCTAGTCCCCCTGGATCCAACCAGCTGACGGCAGACCGGATCACGATGAAGAGCCCCGAGCCGTCTTCTTGCCCTTCGTCGCCACCTTCTTGGCACACTCCATGGCCACGGTCTTCTCCTTCCCCATGGCGGCAGAGTGCGAGCAGGGCGGTCGGAAGCGTCAAGAGCAGAGGGAAACGAGGTGGAAAGGCGGAGAGGAAAGGGATCGAATGAGGCACACTGTACATTGCATCAGCATCGACGCCTTTTATGGGCCTGCTGCCGAGTGGATGACCCGTGCGCCCTGGAAATCCTATCACATCTCGTAGCAGGAGCTTGCCTCATACGTGGCGAAAAAGGCAGCACAGAGATCGAGGCGCCCCTGTCTATCTGTTCCGTTTACTGTGCTATGCTTCGTCTCGCACGCTTCTCCAAGATTTCGAATCCCGCGAGATCTGAGAACTGCACAACAATCAATCAAGCCAGAGAATTCACACTCCGATTCACTCGAAGATTACCAGCATAATTCACTCGACAACCTCGGAATCAATCAAGGTGACGTATGCAAGGTTAAAGTTCCAGTATGATTTCCAGACTCCGATGAAATGCCTCCGAAGCATAGAATCGAATTGAAACCAACTTGAACCCTTCTTCACTCGGACCTCAATCCATTCGGGGGATGATGACGATGAAATGTACCTAGGGTAGGGTCATAGGCCTGACCTGTACACCCTACCCAAGGACACTGCCCTAGAGTCAAAGGCATTCAAAGTACAACAGAAGATACCGACTGAAATCACCTTGGAGTGCAATCCACTCGAATACCCCAATTCCACTCGACCAAGATACAGTCACTTGACCATACGAAGAATCACTCAGAGTACAGAAGATCTAAAGCCACCCCAAGATGGAAACGGTCAGGCGTTCACTCCGTAGTCTTAAGGGTCATTAATAGTCATTTATAGCAGGTGTTACCAGTAACACCCCCGACTTAACTTACATTGAACCCCGTGTAATGGAGGGCTGGAGGGGTCTGGCGCACTCTATATAATCCACCCCCTCCTCTGGCACAAGGGTTCGAACCCCCTGTAACTCACATGCATATTCCAGTCCACAAGCCTCAGGGCACCAAGATGTAGGGATGTTACCTCCTCCGAGAGGGGCCTGAACATGTAAAACTCATGTGTACAACCTCGCCGTAGCTAGGGCCTTGCCTCCTCCTTCCTACCCTCTATCCTTACTGTCATACTTACTCCCATGACATCAACCTCTGGTATGGTAGGGTTAAGAGTGAGTCCAGCTAGGGTTGAACCCTGGTCTTTGGACGTCGAATTTGTATCCAGGCTCAAAGCCAGATCCGAGGTAAGAGGAGTGAGGGAGACAAATCTTGCCAGGGTTGGCTCCTGGTCATCGGACGTCGGAGTCGCATACAGGCTTCAAGTCAGATCCGACGTAAGAGAGGCGAGTCCGGCCAGGGTTGACTCCTAATTTTTGGACGTCGAAGTCGCCTCCAGGATTGAGGCCAGATTCGAGGTAAGGGTCGGCCCAGGGATTGGGTCGGAAAGAGAGCCCAAAGTCAAAGTTTCAGGGTTTTCGGGCGCCTCAGTCAAAGCTGAGTACCCGGTGAGCACCAGATCACCCCGAGCATCGGCGACAAATTCTAGGTTACCGAACCTGATCTGATGCTGAGGGGCGAAGCTGTCAACCTGGCCTAGATGACCGGGTAAGTTAGCATGCAAAACGATGCTGCCGAACGCGAAAAGTTGGCTGGGGACAAAGATGTCCTCGGTATTGATGCCATCTCTGATGATTAGGCAAGCCATTAATCCTTTGGCGATCCAATAGTGGAAATCTCAATGAAAGCACCAATGTCAGTGTCAAAACTGATGGATATCGGGTGGGGGTCCTGAGCTATGGATCTTGGATCAATGGGGAACAAGGGACGAGGGACACGATGTTTACCCAGGTTTGGGCCCCTCTCAAAGAGATAAAACCCCACGTCCTGCTTGATTATATTGAAGTATATAGGATCATTACAGAGTCGATCTACCACAAGATCAGATGTACTAAACCCTAGGCGAGTAGGATGATGGTTGTTGTTCTAGCCTCTATGGACTAAACCCTCTGGTTTATATAGACACCATGGATACTAGGGTTACAAATGGTCGGTTACAAGGAAATGATAAACATGCCGATTCTTCTTATCTTGACTTAGAGCACACACCAAGGCATCAAAGACTTCCTGTCCAGATACGGAGTCTCCTCGTAGTTCGGCCTTCCAGCAGTTGCAATGCGGCCCACCTATCTGGACCATGAGAGATAGGCTGGTAGCCCGAGGACCCCCTAGTCCAGGACTCCCTCACCCATACCCGTGTACTCAAGTCTCCTTCTTTGTAGGTGGTGATGATGAAGTTGATGATGTGGCGGTAAGCTTCTCTAGCTTTCATTTGAAGATGAAATTTTCCTCCCTCAAATCATCATTTTATTGCCTAAGCTTTAATATCCTTTTACTAATATGTTGGGGATATGACCCCGCGATATAAACCGCCGTATAAAGGATGGGTCATATCACTAGCGACTCTTGGAGGTAAACCTCAGATGGCTAGAGTGATCAAGACGCAAGGCTGAAAGGGTGGCTCACAAGATGGGCCAACATAGGGCCCAGAACCAGAAGGCGGCGGTGACGGCCCAGAAGCATAAGCCGTTGCATGATGACTTGCTAGAGGAGCAAGGCGACTTAGAGTTGGACTCAGTCACAGGTCATAACACGACCCGGACTCTTGTAAACCTAGGGGCCTCGAACTGTATATAAAGGCGAGTCCTCGAGACAGATAGGACATGTTACAATCAATCGATAGATTGTCAAGCGAATCCGCTCCCTTGTAATCGATACTGAAGCACTAAGCAGAAAAGCAGGAGTAGGTCTTTACCTCCACCATGAGGGGCCGAACCTGGGTAACTCTTGTCTCTCGACCCGCTCAACCCCAACAAGCTAATCACCCTTTTTGATGGCCTCACGTCTAAGTCCTCACACTAGGACATAAACCATGACAAAACCACGACAATTGGCGCCCACCATGCGGCGAGCGCATAATGGTTTAGAGTTCTTGAAGGGTTATTTCCCAGGGATCGAGGGATACGCCATTGGCAGGATAACCAAGAGTCGCCGCGATAAGCTCTACAGCGGCGATGCCGGCTGAGCCCTGAGGCCGACTCAATCGAGTACGGGTACCAGGTCCCCTTTGGTGGAATCCATGTCTTCATCGGCAAGATCGGCAGATCTGAGCCTAAGCTGGATATCTGTAGTGACCTTGTTGAGCTGGCTCGGTGCGCGCAACCCGCCCGGATCCAAGCCGGCCGAAAATTCGTTGGGTTCACACAGGGCGTAGAGCTCGTGGAGAATTCCGTGTCTGGAGGAGAGACTCTTGTCTACTCAGGTGATGAATCCTCGTCCAATGAGATGGAGTCGATCTACCAACTTCAAGACGGCGGCCTTGGGGTCGCTCTGATGGCGACATTATGCTAGACCCCCACAAGCCGCCGAGCCAAGCCCCCATCTTCATGGTAGGGATGACGTTGACTCTCAACACTGCGACGGCTAGGGCAATAGCGATAACAGATCCATCAGCATCCGGCTTGGCCAGGCCCCCGACTCAAGTTTTATCTGAGCTGATAAACACCCTGACAACCTTACTAGAAACCGAGGTCATTGCAAAAAATCAGGTGGAGCGTAATGTCGAGATTGCAAAGATTCGCGAGCAGATGGCCAAGGCCCGAGAGGATATGGACACTAAAAACACACAGATAGCCGAGTTGCAAGATCACATCAATGCAGAGGCGGAGCGTCTGAAGACGCAGGCTTGGCGTCTAAACCTTGAGCAGAACGCTTCCAACGCATGTCATCAGCGGAGGTACCGGAGTCGTCTACCTAGAAGTTATGAGTTGCACGTTTGTTCAATATGCCAGGGGCAGGCCCAAGTACCCCAGGAGCACTGGTTATACCCCAATTAACCCCTAATGCACCAAGGAGAAGAGTGGCGGCTCAGCCACTCCAGTTAGAGCCGGCCCGAAGGGAAGAGCCGGTCTCGGACCCTCATCTTGCTCGGACACAACCACCACACTTTCCGACACCACCAGGTCACTTTTCCAACCTAGTGGATAACTTGGTAGCAGCAGCAACCCGGCTTACTGTGATTCCTATCACGGGCGCGTCACCGGTCGTAGTTGTGACCCGGAACACCATAGAGTTGTTGAAAATGATGATCGCCCAGCAGGCTAACTATTCTTACAGCTGGCATCGCGTGCATTCAACACCGCTGTTGAGATGTAGCTATAGATGGCATGCTGAGTCGCCAAAGGTTTCAAGCAGTTAACGACACTGTAATCCGCCCAGTACAACTAGCCCCTTAACCCGAGGGCAAATGCCCAGGCAATTATGGACGGTGCGAGGGCCCATCGCAAAGCAGAGGCAGTAAACCAGGGGGCTTATCAGTCGCCCCCGGTAGTTCCTTCAGCCTCGATGGGGGCTGAGTCCAGTATTAGAACCATCAGAGTACCGTGCCTAGTGTCTGCTTTACATAATGAGCGCATGCCCAAGGATTTTATGGGTCCTTGCAAGGTACCTAACTACATGGCGGATCTCCCTCCAGAGGCTTGGATTGAGAGCTATGGGCTGGCCATGGATATGTTGGCATCAGTGATGCGGTATGAGCCAAGTATTTCATTATGATGTTGGAGGGGCCAGCTCGCACTTGGTTGAAAAACCTGCCCCCAATTCCATCAACACCTGGGCGGAGTTGAAGGAGCCTTTTATCAGAAATTTTTAGGGAACCTGCAAACAGTCGCACCATTGTGGATTATTGGGCTCTGCATTAGGGAACCTGCAAACAGTCGCATAATGGTTTAGAGTTCTTGAAGGGTTATTTCCCAGGGATCGAGGGATACGCCATTGGCAGGATAACCAAGAGTCGCCGCGATAAGCTCTACAGCGGCGATGCCGGCTGAGCCCTGAGGCCGACTCAATCGAGTACGGGTACCAGGTCCCCTTTGGTGGAATCCATGTCTTCATCGGCAAGATCGGCAGATCTGAGCCTAAGCTGGATATCTGTAGTGACCTTGTTGAGCTGGCTCGGTGCGCGCAACCCGCCCGGATCCAAGCCGACCGAAAATTCGTTGGGTTCACACAGGGCGTAGAGCTCGTGGAGAATTCCGTGTCTGGAGGAGAGACTCTTGTCTACTCAGGTGATGAATCCTCGTCCAATGAGATGGAGTCGATCTACCAACTTCAAGACGGCGGCCTTGGGGTCGCTCTGATGGCGACATTATGCTAGACCCCCACAAGCCGCCGAGCCAAGCCCCCATCTTCATGGTAGGGATGACATTGACTCTCAACACTGTGACCGCTAGGGCAATAGTGATAACAGATCCATCAGCATCCGGCTTGGCCAGGCCCCCGACTCAAGTTTTATCTGAGCTGATAAACACCCTGACAACCTTACTAGAAACCGAGGTCATTGCAAAAAATCAGGTGGAGCGTAATGTCGAGATTGCAAAGATTCGCGAGCAGATGGCCAAGGCCCGAGAGGATATGGACACTAAAAACACACAGATAGCCGAGTTGCAAGATCACATCAATGCAGAGTCGACTATTGTGGATTTGGAGCATTTTGTGAAACGTGAAGATGAGTCGGCCCATCATTGGGCTCATCGGGTCGCACCATCATCCACTCTTCTGACAACATAGGGGCGGCTCTAGCCGTCCGGATTCTAGAGAATAACTATCGCTTTGAGCCCCTTAAGCAGAAGTTAGGGTGGCTTAAGCATAAGTGCACATATATGGGCAATCTAATGGACATACTTACTAGATATGCTGATTCTGATGGTACGAAGGATCCCGGGTCTGATGAGGATAAGTCGGGTAAAGTCAAGAAAAACAATGGTGGCAAGGGTCAGCAACAGAATGCCTCAACACAAAATGGTAATCACAATAACCATGGCAATGGTGGAAAGCTCAGACACCCCAATGGCAGGTCAGATTATGTGGTTAACACTAATGCAGGATTCAAAAATCGGTGTCGTAATGGCAAGCAACCTTATAATGGGGTAGCCCAAGAATTACGAGGAAGCCCTTAATAGGCCGTGTCTGAAGCACAGTTATCCTAACAAGCCGTCTAGTCATGCTTGTAAGGATTGTTATATGATGCGAGAGTACAGGAATCAGTCTTTTCAGCATCGCAGCAACAATAATGGGCCGCCTAGCAGGTTAGGCTCTGGAGGTTTCTAGGGAGCCGGCTTCGGTGGTGGCTCAAACTCTGGTTATGAGGACTAGGGGAACCATAGTAATCCCGAGCAGTTTAACATTGGCCAATATCATGTTTTCACCACGAGCACGTGCAAGCATGATCGGAAGGTCCATAAGCGGGCGGTCAATACGGTTGAGCCAGCAGTGCCTCAGTGTCTTAGATGGTCAGAGCACACGATAACGTGGAGCTGAGCGGATCACCCGCCCCGGGTTGATGATCCGGGTCATCTGGCCCTGGTGGTTGCCCCTCAAGTGGGCGGCTATAAGTTCACAAAGGTACTTATGGATGGTGGAAGCAGCATCAACATATTGTACTATCCATACCCTCTCTTTCTATTTTTCTTCTTCTATCTATTTTTCTTTTCTCTTTTTGGTTAAGAGAAGAGAGTAGAGAGAGAGAGCCCAGCCAAACTGGGCTCAGGCGAGGCCCATCCAGCCAGCAGGCCTCTGGCCACTTCCCTCTCCCTGGGCCGGCCTCCAAGGCCCTTCTTGCTTCCCGGCCTTTAAGGCCCAGCCGCTCCCCGCTGTAAACCTAGCGTGCACCTACCGAACCCTCTCCCTCTCGATCCCCAGCGCCGCCGCCATCTCCCTCGCACGCATCTCGATCCCTATATACCTCGATCTCTCTTTCTCGCTCGCAGCAGCCCCTCTCCTCCATCCTCCCCCACCCTCGCCTCTCCCTGCTCCTTCACCGTCGACGACCAACGCTTGCATCGCCGCTGCATCCTGCGTTGAGGAGCCGCCGCGCCAAGTCCCTGTGCCGTGCCTTCTACCCCGAGCACCGCCCCATGGCGCCCGCGGCCCCCTTGCAATGGTGAGCCCTAGCTCCGCCGCCACTAGAGGTCGACCCGACGCCCAATCTCCTCCACGGCCTCCTCCTCGTCCAGGAGAGTCGACGCCCTGTTTGGCAGCCATGGCGCCGCCGTAGGCCTCTCTCCCAATGACCGTGCCACCGGACTCGCTGAGGCTGCTGCCTTGCCTCAGCGACCTCCTCCAGTCACGCGCCCCTGCTCCCTTCTCCTCCTTGCTGCTAGTTCCACCCGCGACGGAGTACGCGAGCAGCCACAGTTCAACCCCGACGCCCGCCATGGCCTTCCTCGCGCTGCTGCTCCTTGGCTTCGTCCTCTGTCACGACCATCTCCTTCCCCAACGCCCTTGCAGAGGCTATTGGTGCAAGACCACCACGACACCATCTACGGAGCCCAAGTCCGAGGACTAACGCATTTGGGTAACTCGTCAAGTACACCTTCGTCAAGACCGATGGTTGGACAAGCACCGTTTGCGCGGATTACGTCAAGTACCACGACGACCGTCGAGACCGCTGTCGATGTCAAAACCGGCAGATCTCGGGTAGGGGGTCCCGAACTATGCGTCTAGGCCGGATGGTAACAGGACGCAAGGGACACGAAGTTTTACCCAGGTTCGGGCCCTCTCGATGCAGGTAAAACCCTACGTCCTGCTTGATTAATATTGATGATATGGGTAGTACAAGAGTAGATCTACCACGAGATCGGAGAGGCTAAACCCTAGAAGCTAGCCTATGATATGATTGTTGATGTGTATGTTGTCCTACGAACTAAAACCCTCCGGTTTATATAGACACCGGATAGGGTTAGGGTTACATAGAGTCGGTTACAATGGTAGGAGATCTGCATATTCGTATCGCCAAGCTTGCCTTCCACCCCAAGGAAAGTCCCTTCCGGACACGGGACGAAGTCTTCAATCTTGTATCTTCATAGTCCAGGAGTCTGGCTGAAGGTATAGTCCGGCCATCCGGACACCCCCTAATCCAGGACTCCCTCAACCGCCAAGTTCCACTACCAATGAATGTTTTGAAATCACCAAGTCAAACAAAAACATGAAGACCATGTACAACTACAGATCCCGTGGATGTCACCAAGTACCCCATCGGCAAGACCGACGCCCGAACAATCACACCGGCTCTGTGGATTTCGGCAAGACCCTCGACGACCGACGCATAGTACCACTATGTTTTCCATGTACATCTATGCAAGACCGGACTGATAAGTACGAAGAAGCAAGTACCACTCTGAACCATGTACGGCACCGTCGCCGAAGACCCGTGTAACGCAAGCGTCAAGTTCAACTACCGTCGTGTGAACCACTACTTCCACTACATCGCGAGAACGTCTACTTCAACTATGAACTTGAACCGCCTCGAAAACGCACGCTTCAAAGGTATAACCGCCGGGACGACCGTCCGAGAACGATTGCTTGTGTTGTACGAGATGCACCCTTTGTCTGCACTGTGTCCGTAGTGTCTCTCGCTTTCATGCCATCGACTGGTGAGAACCCGGTAACCGGGATCACCCCACCATCTTTTGAACGCTCCCGCCACACTTCCTTTTGCACCGGTATCCCTGTGAGCTACCGGATCATCGGAATGTTGCCGTGGCATCTTTTTCGGATTCGTTGCCATCGCACCCCTTTCGTTTCCGCCACGATGACAAATGCCTCATATCTTATCATGTCAACATTTTCATAAATACTGCATAAAACTTGCACATGTCATTCGCATCATGATAATAACATTTAAATGTTTAAAATTGTTATTGCACCAAATTGCTAAATGCATATGGGGACTTACCGGAATTATTGTTTGTTATTTCCGGCCTCATTAAACTTGCCTAAATGTTTAGTTTACTTATGCTCCACCTCTTGCCATGTTTAAACAAAATTTAATTTTGTTGAGCAGTTTAAACAGGAGACAACTAAATAATTAAATGTGGTGTTTCTTCAATATGCAACTCGTTGCATATTGAGCTCCACTTAACTTGTAGTTTTGCTTGTGCGCCTTGCCATGCCATGCCTCATTAAACCGGACATGCATCATACTTGGTTGCGCATCATGCCATGTTTATGTGATGGTTGTTTACCATGTTGTTTGATCCTTTCCGGTGTTGCTTCTTCTTGTTAGTTCCGGTAACGTCGCGTTTGTGAGGATCCGTTCGACTACATCCGTTTTTCTTCTTCATGGACTCGTTCTTCTTCCTTTCGGGATTTCAGGCAAGATGACCATACCCTCGAAATCACTTCTATCTTTGCTTGCTAGTTGTTCGCTCTATTGATATGTCGCGATACCTACCACTTGCTATATCATGCCTCCCATATTGCCATGTCAAGCCTCTAACCCACCTTTGCCTAGCAAACCGTTGTTTGGCTATGTTACCGCTTTACTCAGCCCCTCTTATAGCGTTGCTAGTTGCAGGTGAAGATGAAGTTTGTTCCATGTTGGAACATGGATATGTTGGGATATCACAATATCTCTTATTTAATTAATGCATCTATATACTTGGTAAAGAGTGGAAGGCTCGTCCTGATGCCTGGTATTTTGTTCCACTCTTGCTGCACTAGTTTCCGTCATACCGGTGTTATGTTCCTTGATTTTGCATTCCTTACGCGGTTGGGTGTTACGGGAACCCCTTGACAGTTTGCTTTGAATAAAACTCCTCCAGCAAGGCCCAACCTTGGTTTTACATTTGCCTCACCTAGACTTTTTCCCTTGGGTTTCCGGAGCCTGTGGGTCATCTTTATTTTAAATCCCCCCCGGTCCAGTGCTTCTCTAAGTATTGGTCCAACCTGAGCGATGTTTGGTGCTCCCTGGGCAACCAGGGTCTATGCCAACCCGATGTCTAGCTCATCCAGTGTGCCCTGAGAACGAGATATGTGCAGCTCCTATCGGGATTTGTCGGCACATCCGGGCGGCTTTGCTGGTCTTGTTACCATTGTCGAAATGTCTTGTGACCGGGATTCCGAGTCTGATCGGGTCTTCCTGGGAGAAGGAATATCCTCCGTTGACCGTGAGAGCTTGTGATGGGCTAAGTTGGGACACCCCTGCAGGGTTTGAACTTTTGAAATCCGTGCCCATGGTTATGGGCAGATGGGAGTTTGTTAATATCCGGTGGTAGAGAACTTGACACTTAACTTAATTAAAATGAATCAACCGCATGTGTAGCTGTGATGGTCTCTTTCCGGCGGAGTCCGGGAAGTGAACACGGTTTTGGAGTTATGTTTGAACATAAGTAGTTTCAGGATCACTTCTTGATCACTTCTAGTTCACGACCATTGCGTTGCTTCTCTTCTCGCTCTTATTTGCATATGTTAGCCACCATATATGCTTAGTGCTTGCTGCAGCTCCACCTCACTACCCTTTCCTACTCATAAGCTTAAATAGTCCTGATCTCGCGGGTGTGAGATTCCTAATTCCTTGTGACTCACAGATACTTCCAAACAGTTGCAGGTGCCGATGATACCAGTGCAGGTGACGCAATCCAGCTCAAGTGGGAGCTTGATGAAGATCTTGTTCGTTGTGTTGTTTCATTTCCTATTGATCAGTAGTGGGGCCCAGTTGTGACGATCGGGGATCTAGCATTTGGGGTTTTCTTCTTTTATTTTGGTTCCGTAGTCGGACCTTGATTGTATTTTGGATGATGTATGGATTATTCATGTATTGTGTGAAGTGGCGATTGTAAGCCAACTCTTTATCCCTTTCTTATTCATTACATGGGATTGTGTGAATATCACCCCTCTTGCGACAAACCTACCATGCGACTATGCCTCTAAGTCATGCCCCGACACGTGGGAGATATAGCCGCATTGTGGGTGTTACAAGTTGGTAATCAGAGCCTTCCCCGACTTAGGAGCCCCCTGCTTGATCGATCGCTGACGTTGTTGAGTCTAGAACAAAATGTTTTGAGTCTTAGGATTATATATATATCGGAGAGTAGGATTCTTTTTACTCCTCAGTCCCCTAGTCGCTCTGGTGAGGCCTCCTGACATAGAGTTTTGACTCTTCTATCCTCAAATTTCACGAAAAAAAATTAGGATCAAGCGGGTATCTTGGAATCGTTCTGATGGTTTTATGACGAGAACATTGTTCTTGGTGCCTCCTGACATTTAGGGGTTGTGGCAATGTCCCGGGGAGTTGAGCTCCGAGGTGTTGTCGTCACAATTTGATCATTCTAGTTCTGGAATACCTGAGTTCGCCGACATCGAAAATCTCTTTTATGTAGTTGTTGGTGAGATAACCTCGATGCCACCTAGTACTGGGGCAGGAGTTCAGGAGTATTGCCATAACTTGTATAACAGATGCTTTTCGAAGGTTGAGGTAAATGATTTCCGAAGGTTTCTTGGTTATGTGTTGAAGGATGAATACAGCTGGATGTAGGATTTGCTAGTTTTGGGTGAGATATTATGCTTCCCCTGTATCCCCAGCACCTGATTGCATAACTAGAAAGTTTCGGGAGTTTATAAGTGGGAATTCAAGTATCACGTAGGAATTCTTTCCAACAGGCACATGATACGATATGGGGTCTATTATATGTTTGTTCGGGCTTATTTTGCAAGCCAATCTTTTGTTTTTGTTTTGATTGTGGTATTCGAGTTTCTTCAAAGTCAAGTGTTGATTCCATACCTTCCTTAAGCGATGCTCTCATATTTCTATGATAGTATTAATCCTTTTTGATCATCAAGGTTGTCATCTCAATTCTATTTCCAACCAGTGTGCTTCTCGTCAAGTGGATCCGATCATTTTCCCATCCGCAAGATCAACTCAAAGTCTTCTCAACATTATTTGTTTAATCCGTCCGAAGTTGCCTTTGTTTTCCCGCCCTCCCACCCCTTTTTCTTCAAGGACTTAGAGATATTCAAATCAAGTATCCATTTTATTCATGTGAATTTTCTCCATTCCTTTCTTTCAATGTTCTTATCCGGTGATTCGCAGGAAGATTCTAACGGAGCTTCAAGTTCATCATTCTTCATTCTTTTTCTTCTCTGGTGGATTCAATTCAAGCTTTCGGTGTTGATCATATTCTTTTCCTTATTTCAAATGTTTTCTCATGTCGGTGCACCCCCTAACCATTCACCTCTCGCTATTCATTTGTTCCGGAGTACTGAGATATCTCAGAGGATTCAAGTTTCCATTCTCAATTCGTTCAAGTTCTTTTGAGGAAGTTATCTCATTCAATCCATTTAATTCAACCAGCACAATCTCTCTTTTAAATCGTTAAATGGTGTATCTTTTGAGTGGGCCCTAACCCACAGGTCTTTTCCCAGGATCTTACCTGACTCTTCTAATTTTACCGGAGCTATTCTCAAATCTTTCAAAGTTCACGTAAGAATGAATTTTCATTAGTCACATGTCTTTCTCCAAGATCTTTCAAATTATTTTCATCATTGGTTCAACCTTTCTAATTTCTATTCTGGAGTGCCTCAACAATTCATGGTGGTTTTTCTCATCGTCATTCTCAGCTTTTGGAGAACGAAGAAGAATTTTTCCTAAAGCTTCTCTGTTCTATTGAAGATTCATGGGTCTAGCTTCACGCTATCCTCTCAAATTCTTCCATTTGTTAGTAATTCTTTTCTTACCCATCCAGAGTAATTCAGGAGTCTTTTTAGTTTGATTCTCCAGAGCCCATCATCTCAGAAGTATTCATTTTCAGCTTTCAGCTCTCATTCTCCAAATCTTACTGGGGCATCGTTCAAGTATTCTCTAATCATCTCGTGATCTCTTCGTTCTCTTGTATCAATTCCCTCAAGTATCAATGTTGTTTTCTAATTCCTCCCGGTGAATCGTTCATTTTTTTCAACCGTTTTCAATTCTTACAATGGTTCGTTCAAGAGTTCTCTTCCTTGGTTATCATATCAATTCATTCGTTCTTTCCAAATCCTACTGGTGGTTCGTTGAAGATTTTCGTAAGTTTGCGCTATATCTCTCTTAATCCTTTCTATGAGAGTTAGTATTATGCCAAATCCATTGCTTGTCATCAATTTAATTGGTGAAGGATACGCATAACGTAATTCTTATTATTGTTCCATCCAAGTGATCTAGTTTCATCGTTCCAGAGTTGTTCATCATGTCACATTTCTCGGTTCGAGATGCTTCATCTTTTCTTCCCGGAGTTCCAAGTTTTCCGCATTATCTTGAAGTTAAGTTCCACCAAGCTATACTCTAAAATAAACATGGTGCTCAGCACATGCTTTGCTTTGAGGAGTTCAAGCATTCTTCATCTTGGATTCCGAAGCGAAATTCGTTCTACCTTATCTTTTGAGATGGTGTTATGTCACTCTTGACAATTTCCCTTCATGTGTCATGATTCAACAGTTGTCAAGAATGAGATAGTTAAAACCATCAATTTCTTCGAGCATGAGCTCTTCTCAATCCACCAATCTCTATGTTGGAGTTATCTTGTGTCATATTTCACCTAAAGCCTTCCCTAAGGAATGTTGCTATTGTGGTGCTTATGGATGATTCAAGTTATCTCTCTATCATCTTGGTGGAAGAAGTTTTTCATCTCTTCTTTGTTCCCAATCAATCATTGCTTTCGGTGGCAGAATTTCACCTCAGTTTTGAGATGTTTTCCATAAGCACACTACAAGCATTTTCATTTTATTGTTGGTTTTCCAACAACTCCGTTTTAACCTTCTTCGAAGGGTGCTTTCCAAGTTCAATTGTGGTAGAAGTTGCCTTTTTCTTCTCCATTCTACGATTCCAATGATATATATATATATTCTATTCTTCCTTCCGGAGGCATTGTGATGTTGCTCTCTTCGACCCATCATCTTGTTTTGTCAAGATCATGTTCAATTCCTTCCATTTACAGTCGGAGTGCTACCCAAATTATATAAATTGTATTCCTTCTATATATTGTTTTAACCGGAGTGGTTTCCATATCTATCTGTCACTCAACTTCTTGGTTCTCATTGTGTCCCATGTTTCTCTTTTCTAACGGAGTGTTTTCAACCTTGTTCATCTCCGTTGTATTCTTCCTTTCAATTTGTTCAACCTTGCAAGGTTCTTTGGTTTCACTCATTTGTCCAAGAAGTAACTTAGTTTTACCTTTTCTCTTCCTCTTCCGTTTCTCTCCGGTGCCATCCTAGATCTCGGGATGAGATCCTTTCGTAGTGGTGGAGTGTTGTGACGCCCCAAGACCGGAGCTTCAGACACCTTCCATGTTTTCCGTGATTTGTCATGTGATTTGTTTGGTTCATTGCTATCATTTTTTTTGCATCATGTCTTCTTGCACCTCTTCTTTAAACTCAACTAAATAAATCATATGGATCTTCGGTCCATTTAAACCGAGGGAATTCACATGGTGATTCTCTTTACAACATATACCCCAATATTAGGGAGCTATATTAAATATTCCACTATTTTGGAATTCACCTTAACACACTTGCAAAAATCCCAATGCCTTTGTTATCACAACTCTTGGCCTCTAACTTTGCTATATATCCTTTCTCCATTTTCCGGAGCTCCACAAAAAATCTGAACATTTTTGGACCTTCCTAACCCTCACTTCCTATTTGAACCATTTAAATTTAAATCAAATGAGTTTGAATTTAAACTTTGAAAAATGCCTACTCCATTTTTCTTGGATCATACACATTCTTGTGAGTCCGGGAATATAACTCCCATGCCCAAATTCCATCCATACCCTCTCTTTCTAGTTTTCTTCTTCTATCTATTTTTCTTTTCTCTTTTTGGTTAAGAGAAGAGAGTAGAGAGAGAGAGCCCAGCCGAACTAGGCTTAGGCGAGGCCCATCCAGCCAGCAGGCCTCTGGCCACTTCCCTCTCCCTGGGCCGGCCTCCAAGGCCCATCTTGCTTACCGGCCTTTAAGACCCAGCCGCTCCCCGCTGTAAACCTAGCGTGCACCTACCGAACCCCTCTCCCTCTCAATCCCCAGCGCCGCCACAATCTCCCTCGCACGCAACCCGAGCCCCATCTCCCTTGATCTCTCTTTCTCGCTCGCAGCAGCCCCTCTCCTCGATCCTCCCCTACCCTCGCCTCTCCATGCTCCTTCACCGTCGACGACCAACGCCTGCATCACAGCTACTTCCTGCGTTGAGGAGCCACCACACCAAGTCCCTGTGCCCGCGCCTCCTACCCCGAGCGCCGCCCCATGGCGCCCGCGACCCCCCTTATCCGGTGAGACCTAGCTCCGCTGCCACCAGAGGTCGACCCGACACCCAATCTCCTCCACGGCCTCCTCCTCGTCCAGGAGAGCCGACGCCCTGTTCGGCAGCCATGGCGCCGCCGCCGGCCTCTCTCCCGACGATCGTGCCACCGGGCCCGCTGATGCTGCTGCCTTGCCTCAGCGACCTCCTCCAATCGCGTGCGCCTGCTCCCTTCTCCTCCTCGCTACTGGTTCCACCCGCGCCAGAGTGGGCGAGCAGCCATAGTTAAACTCCGACGCCCTCCATGGCCCTCCTCGCGCTGCTGCTCCTTGGCTTCGTCCTCTGTCGCGACCATCTCCTTCCCCCAACGCCCTTACGGAGGCTGTTGGTGCAAGACCACCACCACACCATCTCCGGAGCCCAAGTCCAAGGACTAATGCGTTCAGGTAACTCATCAAGTACACCTTCATCAAGGCCGATGGTTGGACAAGCACCGTTTGTGTGGATTATGTCAAGTACCACGACGATCGTCGAGACCGCCAAGTTCCACTACCGATGAACGTTTTGGAATCGCCAAGTCAAACTACAATGCGAAGACCATGTACAACTACTGATCCCGTGGATGTAACCAAGTACCCCATCGGCAAGACCGACGCCCGAACAATCACACCGGCTCTGTGGATTTCGTCAAGACCCTCGACGACCGACGCATAGTACCACTACGTTTGCCATGCACATCTTCGCTAGACCGGACCAGTAAGTCCGAAGAAGCAAGTACCACTCCGAAGCATGTACGGCGCCGTCGCCAAAGACCCGTGTAACGCAAGTGTCAAGTTCAACTACCGTCGCGTGAACCACTACCTCTACTACCGTGAACGACTACTTCCACTACATCGCGAGAACGTCTACTTCCACTATAAACTCGAACCGCCTCGAAAACGCACGCTTCCAAGGTATAACCGCCAGGACGACCGTCTGAGAATGATTGCTTGTGTTGTATGAGATGCACCCTTTGTCTGCACCATGTCCATAGTGTCTATCGCTTCCATGCCATCGAGTCGTGGGAACCCGGTAACCGGGATCACCCCACCATCTTTTGCATGCTCCTGCCACACTTCCTTTTGCACTGGTATCCATGTGAGCTACCAGATCATCGGAATGTTGCCGTGGCATCTTTTTCAGATTCGTTGCCGTGGCACCCCTTTCGTTTCCGCCACGATGACAAATGCCTCATATCTTATCAGGTCAACATTTTCATAAATACTGCATAAAACTTGCACATGTCATTCACATCATGATAATAACATTTAAATGATTAAAATTGTTGTTGCACCAAATTGTAATTGCATATGGGGATTTACCGGAATTGTTGTTTGTTATTTCTGGCCTCATTTAAACTTTCCTAAATGTTTAGTTTACTTATGCTCCACCTCTTGCCATGTTTAAACAACATTTAATTTTGTTGAGTAGTTTAAACGGGAGAGAACTAAATAATTAAATGTGGTGTTTCATCAATATGCAACTCGTTGCATATTGAGCTCCACTTAACTTGTAGTTTTGCTTGTGCACTTTGCCATGCCATGCCTCATTAAATCGGACATGCATCATACTTGGTTGTGCATCATGCCATGTTTATGTGATGGTTGTTTACCATGTTGTTTGCTCCTTTCCGGTGTTGCTTCTTCTTGTTAGTTCTGGTAACGTCGCGTTTGTGAGGATCTGTTCGACTACATCCGTTTGTCTTCTTCATGGACTCGTTCTTCTTCCTTGCGGAATTTCAGGCAAGATGACCGTACTCTCGAAATCACTTCTATCTTTGCTTGCTAGTTGTTCGCTCTATTTCTATGCCACGATACCTACCACTTGCTATATCATGCCTCCCATATTGCCATGTCAAGCCTCTAACCCACCTTTTCCTAGCAAACCGTTGTTTGCCTATGTTACCGCTTTGCTCAGCCCCTCTTATAGCGTTGCTAGTTGCAGGTGAAGATGAAGTGTGTTCCATGTTGGAACATGGATATGTTGGGATATCACAATATCTCTTATTTAATTAATGTATCTATATACTTGGTAAAGAGTGGAAGGCTCGGCCTTATGCCTGGTGTTTTGTTCCACTCTTGCCGCCCTAGTTTCCGTCATTCCGGTGTTATGTTCCTTGATTTTGCGTTCCTTACGTGGTTGGTTGTTATGGGAACCCCTTGACAGTTCGCTTTGAATAAAACTCCTCCAGCAAGGCCCAACCTTGGTTTTACATTTGCCTCACCTAGCCTTTTTCCCTTGGGTTTCTGGAGCCCGAGGGTCATCTTTATTTTAACCCACCCCCCGGGCCAGTGCTTCTCTAAGTGTTGATCCAACCTGAGCGAGGTCCGGCGCCCCCTGGGAAACCAGGGTCTATGTCAACCCGACGTCTGGCTCATCCGGTGTGCCCTGAGAACGAGATATGTGCAGCTCCTATCGGGATTTGTCGGCACATCCGGGCGGCTTTGCTGGTCTTGTTTTACCATTGTCGAAATATCTTGTGACCGGGATTCCGAGTCTGATCGGGTCTTCCCGGGAGAAGGAATATCCTTCGTTGACCGTGAGAGCTTGTTGATACGTCTCCAACATATCTATAATTTTTTATTGTTCCATGCTATATTATATTCTGTTTTGGACATTATTGGGCTTTATTATACACTTTTATATTTAATTTTTGGGACTAACCAATTAACCGGAGGCCCAGCCCAGAATTGTTTTTTTTTTTGCCTATTTTAGGGTTTCACAAAAAAAGAATATCAAACGGAGTCCAAACGGAATGAAACCTTCGGGAACGTGATTTTCGGAACGAACATGATCTAGATGACTCGGACCCTACGTCAAGACATCAACCAGGAGGCCACGAGGTAGGGGGCGCGCCTACCCCCCTGGGCGTGCCCTCCACCCTCGTGGCCCCCCTGTTGCTCCACCGACGTACTCATTCCTCCCATATATACCTATGTACCCCCAAACTACCAGATACGGAGCGAAAACCCTAATTCCACCACCGTAACTTTCTTTATCCACGAGATCCCATCTTGGGGCCTGTTCCGGAGCTCCGCCGGAGGGGGCATTGATCACGGAGGGCTTCTACATCAACACTATAGCCCTTCCGATGAAGTGGAGTAGTTTTTGTCAGACCTACGGGTCCATAGTTATTAGCTAGATGGCTTCTTCTGTCTTTTTGGATCTCGATACAAAGTTCTCCCCCTCTCTTGTGGATATCTATTCGATGTAATCTTCTTTTGCGGTGTGTTTGTTGATACCGATGAATTGTGGGTTTATGATCAGGTTTATCTATGAACAATATTTGAATCTTCTCTGAATTTTTTTATATATGATTGGTTATCTTTGCAAGTCTCTTCGAATTATCAGTTTGGTTTGTCCTACTAGATTGATCTTTCTTGCAATGGGATAAGTGCTTAGCTTTGGGTTCAATCTTGCGGTGTCCTTTCCCAGTGAAAGTAGGGGCATCAAGGCACGTATTGTATTGTTGCCATCGAGGATAACAAGATGGGTTTAGTTTCATATTGCATGAATTTATCCCTCTACATCATGTCATCTTGCTTAAAGCGTTACTCTGTTCTCTTGAACTTAATACTCTAGATGCATGCTGGATAGCGGTCGATGTGTGGAGTAATAGTAGTAGATGCAGGCAGGAGTCGGTCTACTTGTTTCGGACATGATGTACATGATCATACCTAGATATTCTCATAACTATGCCCAATTCTGTCAATTGCTCAACAGTAATTTGTCTACGCAAAAGTCAACATACCAAGTACCCATCACAACCCTTATCTCCTGCAGTACATTATTTGCCATTTGCCTCTCGTTTTCCTCTCCCCCACTTTACCCTTGCCGTTTTATCCGCCCTCTCTCTCTATCCTCCCTCTCTTTCTCTATTTGCCTCTTTTTGCCCATTCCTCGTTTGCTTGTGTGTTGGATTGCTTGCTTGTCACGATGGCTCAAGATAACACTAAATTGTGTGACTTCACCAATACCAACAACAATGATTTATTAGCACTCCGATTGCTCCTCTTCCCAATGCTGAATCTTGTCAAATTAGTGCTGCCTTGCTGAATCTTGTCATGAAAGATCCGTTTTCCGGCCTTCCTAGTGAAGATGCCGCTACCCATCTAAATAGCTTCGTTGATTTGTGTGATATGAAAAAGAAAAAAGATGTGGATAATGATATTGTTAAATTGAAGCTATTTCCTTTTTCGCTTAGAGATCGTGCTAAAGCTTGGTTTTCGTCTTTGCCTAAAAATAGTATTGATTCGTGGAATAAGTGCAAAGATGCTTTTATCTCTAAGTATTTTCCTCTCGTTAAGATCTTCTCTCTTAGAAATGATATTATGAATTTTAAGCAACTTGATCATGAACATGTTGCACAGGCTTGGGAGAGGATGAAATTAATGATATGTAATTGCCCTACGCATGGCTTGAATTTATGGATGATTATACAAAAAAATTATGTCGGACTGAATTTTGCTTCTAGAAATCTTCTAGATTGGGCCGCAGGAGGCACTTTTATGGAAATCACTTTAGGAGAAGCTACTAAACTCCTAGATATGGTTAATTATTCTAAATGGCACACTGAAAGATCTACTATTAAGAAAGTGCATGTGATAGAAGAAATTAATGTTTTGAGTGGAAAGATGGATGAACTTATGAAATTATTTGCTAATAAAAGTGTTTCTTCTGATCCTAATG
This sequence comes from Triticum aestivum, assembly GCF_018294505.1. Taxonomy (NCBI): domain Eukaryota; kingdom Viridiplantae; phylum Streptophyta; class Magnoliopsida; order Poales; family Poaceae; genus Triticum; species Triticum aestivum. Next base: position 420,668,323 of record NC_057797.1, read on the forward strand.
ATATGCCTTTGTCTACTTTGATTGAGAATAATAACGAATCTATGGGTGTGAATTTTGTTGGTAGGAACAATTTTGGTAACAACGCATATAGAGGAAACTTTAACCCTAGGCTGTATCCTAGTAATTCCTCTAGTAATTATGGTAATTCCTACAACAATTCTTATGGAAATTATAATAAGATGCCCTCTGATTTTGAATCTAATATTAAAGAATTTATTACTTCGCAAAAGAATTTCAATGCTTTGATTGAAGAAAAATTGCTTAAGATTGATGAGTTGGCTAGGAACGTTGATAGAATTTCTCTTGATGTTGATTCTTTGAAACTTAGATCTATTCCACCTAAGCATGATATCAACGAGTCTTTCAAAGCCATGAGAATTTCCATTGATGAGTGCAAAGAAAGAACCGCTAGGATGCGTGCTAAGAAAGATTGCTTTATAAAAGCGTGTTCTTCTAGTTTCCATGATAATAAAGATGAAGATCTAAAAGTTATTGATGTGTCCCCTATTAAATATTTGTTTTGCAATATGAATCTTGATAATAATGTGACTGAATATGATCCACCTTTACCTAGACGGCATTCCAAAAATTCGGAGTCTTTAGATCTTGATGCTAAAATTGTTAAAAGTAGGATTTAAGAAGTCAAAACTTTAAATATTGATGAACCCACTATTTTGGATTTCAAGGAATTTAATTATGATAATTTCTCTTTGATATATTGTATTTTCTTGTTGCAATCCGTGCTAAATTCTCCTCATGCTTGTAGTCAAAATAAAGCTTTTACTAAACATATCGTTGATGCTTTGATGCAATCTTATGAAGAAAAACTTGAGTTGAAAGTTTCTATCCCTAGAAAACTTTATGATGATTGGAACCTACTATTAAAATTAAAACTAAAGATCATGAATGGTATGCTTTGTGTGATTTGGGTGCTAGCATTTCCACGATTCCAAAGACCTTGTGTGATTTGTTAGGTTTCCGTGATTTTGATGATTGCTCTTTAAACTTGCACCTTGCGGATTCCACTATTAAGAAACCTATGGGAAGAATTAATGATGTTCTTATTGTTGAAAATAGGAATTATGTGCCCGTAGATTTTATTTTTCTTGACATAGATTGCAATCCTTCATGTCCTATTATTCTTGGTAGACCTTTCCTTAGAACGATTGGTGCAATTATTGATATGAAGGATGGGAATATTAGATTCCAATTTCCATTAAGGAAAGGCATGGAACACTTCCCTAGTATGAATCTATTATGAGAGCCACTTATGGATTGCCTACCAAAGATGGCAACACCTAGATCTATCCTTGCTTTTTATGCCTAGCTAGGGGCGTTAAACGACAGCGCTTGTTGGGAGGCAACCCAATTTTATTTTTATTCCTTGCTTTTTGCTCCTGTTTAGTAATAAATAATTTATCTAGCCTCTGTTTTGGTTTTGTTTTTTGTGTTTAATTAGTGTTTTTGCCAAGTAGAACCGTTGGGAAGACTGGGGGAAAGTCTTGTTAATCTTGCTGTAAAAAACAAAAACATTAGCGCTCACGAGAACTGCTACCATTTTTATTTGGAAAGTGATATTTAGTTAATTCTTTTTGAAGATGATTAATAGATAACTTCATCACGTCCATAAATTTATTTTAGAATTTTTGGGGTTCCATATTTTGCGTTAGCTACAGATTACTACAGACTGTTCTGTTTTTCACAAATTCTATTTTTCGTGTGTTGTTTTCTTATTTTGATGAATCTATGGCTAGTAAAATAGTTTATAAACCATAGAGAAGTTGGAATACAGTAGGTTTAACACCAATATAAATAAAGAATGAGTTCGTTACAGTACCTTGAAGTGGTATTTTGTTTTCTTTCGCTAACGGAGCTCGCGAGATTTTCTACTTTAAGTTTTGTGTTGTGAAGTTTTCAAGTTTTGGGTAAAGATTTGATGGATTATGGAACAAGGAGTGGCAAGAGCCTAAGCTTGGGGATGCCCATGGCACCCCCAAGATAACCTAAGGGCACCTAAAAGCCAAAGCTTGGGGATGCCCAGGAAGGCATCCCCTCTTTCGTCTACTTCTATCGGTAACTTTACTTGGAGCTATATTTTTATTTACCACATGAGATGTGTTTTGCTTGGAGCGTCTTGTATTACTTGAGTCTTTATTTGTTATTTTTCCACAATCATCCTTGCTGCACACCCCTTTTTAGAGAGACACACATGATTCGGAAATTATTAGAATACTCTATGTGCTTCACTTATATCTTTTGAGTTATATAGTTTTTGCTCTAGTGCTTCACTTATATCTTTTAGAGCACATCGGTGGATTTGTTTTATAGAAACCATTGTTCTCTCATGCTTCACTTAGATTATTTTGAGAGTTCTACAAATCAGCATGGTAATTTGCTTTAATTATTTGAGGCATTCAAGATTAAATAAATAAAATTTTCTTATGAGTGTGTTGAATACTATGAGAAGTTTGAAACTTGATAACTGTTTTGAGATATGGATATGGTGATATTAGAGTTGTGCTAGTTGAGTAATTGTGAATTTGAGACATGCTTGTGTTGAAGTTTGTGATTCCCGTAGCATGCACGTATGGTGAACCGTTATGTTAAGAAGTCGGAGCATGATGTATTTATTGATTGTCCTCCTTATGAGTGGCGGTCGGGGACGAGCGATGGTTTTTTCCTACCAATCTATCCCCCTAGGAGCATGCGCATAGTACTTTGCTTCGATGACTAATAGATTATACGCACTCTCACCCTTCCATCATTGCTATCCTGGTACACCGCCGGAGGCATTCATATAAAGTCATACTTTGTTCTAGTATCGAGTTGTAATCATTGAGTTGTAAATAAAAAGAAGTGTGATTATCATCATTCATAGAGTATTGTCCCAAAAAAAGAGAAAGGCCAAAGAAAAAAAGAAGGCCCCCAAAAACTATAAATAAAAAGGGCAATACTACTATCCTTTTTTACACACTTGTGCTTCAAAGTAGCACCATGATCTTCATAATAGAGAGTCTCCTATGTTATCACTTTCATATACTAGTGGGAATTTTTCATTATAGAACTTGGCTTGTATATTCCAATGATGGGCTTCCTCAAAATGCCCTAGGTCTTCGTGATCAAGCAAGTTGGATGCACACCCACTTAGTTTCTTTTTGAGCTTTCATACATTTATAGCTCTAGTGCATCCATTACATGGCAATCCCTACTCACTCACATTGATATCTATTGATGGGCATCTCCATAGCCCGTTGATACGCCTAGTTGATGTGAGACTATCTTCTCCCTTTTTGTCTCCTCCACAACCACCATTCTAGTCCTTGGCTCACGCTCATGTATTGCGTGGAGATTGAAAAAGTTTGAGAACATTAAAAGTATGAAACAATTGCTTGGCTTGTCATCGGGGTTGCACATGATTTGAATACTTTGTGTGGTGAAGATGGAGCATAGCCAGACTATATGATTTTGTAGGGATAAATTTCTTTGGCCATGTTATTTTGAAGAGAAGTAATTGCTTAGTTAGTATGCTTGAAGTATTATTATTTCTATGTCAATATTAAACTTTTGTCTTGAATCTTTCGGATCTGAATATTCATACCACAATTAAGAGAATTACATTGAAATTATGCCAAGTAGCATTCCACGTCAAAAATTCTGTTTTTATCATTTACCTACTCGAGGATGAGCAAGAATTAAGCTTGGGGATGCTTGATACGTCTCCAATGTATCTATAATTTTTGATTGTTCCATGCTATATTATATTTTTTCGGACATTATTGGGCTTTATTATACACTTTTATATTATTTTTGGGACTAACCTATTAACCGGAGGCCCAGCCTAGAATTGTTGTTTTTGCCTATTTTAGGGTCTCGCAGAAAAAGAATATCAAACGGAGTCCAAACGGAATGAAACCTTTGGGAACGTGATTTTCGGAACGAACATGATCCAGAGGACTTGGACCCTACGTCAAGACATCAACAAGGAGGCCACGAGGTAGGGGGCGCGCCTACCCCCCTAGGCGCGCCCTCCACCCTCGTGGGCCCCCTGTTGCTCCACCGACGTACTCCTTCCTCCTATATATACCTATGTACCCCCAAACTACCAGATATGGAGCCAAAACCCTAATTCCATTGCCGTAAATTTTTGTATCCACGAGATCCCATCTTGTGGCCTGTTCCAGAGCTCCGCCGAAGGGGGCATCGATCATGGAGTGCTTCTACATCAACACCATAGCCCTTCCGATGAAGTGTGAGTAGCTTACCTCAGACCTACGGGTCCATAATTATTAGCTAGATGGCTTCTTCTCTCTTTTTGGATCTCAATACAAAGTTCTTCCCCTCTCTTGTGGAGATCTATTCGATGTAATATTCTTTTGCGGTGTGTTTGTTGAGACCGATGAATTGTGGGTTTATGATCAAGTTTATCTATGAACAATATTTGAATCTTCTCTGAATTCTTTTATGAATGATTGGTTATCTTTGCAAGTCTCTTCGAATTATCAGTTTGGTTTGGCCTACTAGATTGATCTTTCTTGCAATGGTATAAGTGCTTAGCTTTGGGTTCAATCTTACGGTGTCCTTTCCCAGTGACAGTAGGGGCAGCAAGGCACGTATTGTATTGTTGCCATCGAGGATAACAAGATGGGGTTTATTTCATATTGCATGAGTTTATCCCTCTACATCATGTCATCTTGCTTAAAGTGTTACTCTGTTCTCTTGAACTTAATACTCTAGATGCATGCTGGATAGCGGTCGATGTGTGGAGTAATAGTAGTAGATGCAGGCAGGAGTCGGTCTACTTGTTTCGGACGTGATTCCTATATACATGATCATACCTAGATATTCTCATAACTATGCTCAATTCTGTCAATTGCTCAACAGTAATTTGTTTACCCGTCGTGAATACTTATGCTCTCGAGAGAAGCCACTAGTGAAACCTATGGCCCCCGGGTCTATCTTCCATCATATTAATCTTCCAATACTTAGTTATTTCCTTTGCCTTTTATTTTACTTTGCATCTTTATCATAAAGATACCAAAAATATTATCTTATCATATCTATCAGATCTCACTCTTGTAAGTGACCGTGTAGGGATTGACAACCCCTTATCGCGTTGGTTGCGAGGATTTATTTGTTTGTGTAGGTACGAGGGATTCGTGCGTGGCCTCCTACTAGATTGATACCTTGGTTCTCAAAAACTGAGGGAAATACTTACGCTACTCTGCTGCATCACCCTTTCCTCTTCAAGGGAAAACCAACGCAAGTGCTCAAGAGGTAGCACTTGTGATGGGCTAAGTTGGGACACCCCTCCAGGGTTTGAACTTTCGAAAGCCGTGCCCGCGGTTATGGGCAGATGGGAATTTGTTAATATCCGGTTGTAGAGAACTTGACACTTAACTTAATTAAAATGAACCAACCACATGTGTAGCCGTGATGTTCTCTTTCCGGCGGAGTCCGGGAAGTGAACACGGTTTTGGAGTTATGTTTGAACGTAAGTAATTTCAGGATCACTTCTTGATCACTTCCAATTCACGACCGTTGCGTTGCTTCTCTTTCTCGCTCTTATTTGCGTATGTTAACCACCATATATGCTTAGTGCTTGCTGCAGCTCTACCTCACTACCCTTTCCTACCCATAAGGTTAAATAGTCTTGATCTCTCAGGTGTGAGATTGTTGTGTCCTCGTGACTCACAGATACTTCCAAACAGTTGCAGGTGTCGATGATACCAGTGCAGGTGACGCAATCCAGCTCAAGTGGGAGCTCGATGAAGATCTTGTTTGTTGTGTTGTTTCGTTTCCTATTGATCAGTAGTGGAGCCCGGTTGGGACGATCGGGGACCTAGCATTTGGGGTTTTCTTCTTTTATTTTGGTTCCGTAGTCGGACCTTGATTGTATTTTGAATGATGTATGGATTATTCATGTATTGTGTGAAGTGGAGATTGTAAGCCAACTCTTTGTCCCTTTCTTATTCAGTACATGGGATTGTGTGAAGATTACCCCTCTTGCAACAAACCTACCATGCGGCTATGCCTCTAAGTCGTGCCCCGACACGTGGGAGATATAGCCGCATTGTGGGTGTTACAAGTTCCGACCTGCCAACTAACCTCATTGAAACCTTCGCAAATCTAAGAAGATATGACATCAAACTCAATCCATCCAAGTGTACATTCGGAGTCTCGGGAGGAAAGTTACTCGGTTTTCTGGTTTATGAATGAGGGATCGATGCAAACCCAAAAAAGATTGGAGCAATTCTCCGAATGAAACGCCTTGTGCGTGTGCATGATGTTTAGAAGCTTACAGGTTGTTTGGCTGCATTGAGTTGATTCATCTCTCGTCTCGGTGAAAAGGCATTGCCTCTTTACCGACTGATGAAAAAGTCTGATACATTCGAGTGGACTTCCGAAGCTGAAGCAGCGTTTGTAGAGCTAAAGCCCTGCTTTCCACCCTGCCGGTGCTTGCTGCTCCGGTCATCAAAGAGCCTCTATTGTTATATATCGCATACACTATACAGGTTGTCAGCATAGTGCTCACAGTCGAGCGAGAAGAAGAAGGCAAGGCCTACAAAGTGTAACGCCTAGTGTATTACATTTCTGAAGTCTTGACTCCGTCCAAGCAAAGGTACCCACATTACCAAAAGCTTGTCTATGGAATCTACTTGACTCCAAAGAAAGTTGCACATTACTTCCAAGACCACTCAATTTCAGCCGTCAGCGATGCTCCATTGTCTGAAATTTTGAACAATCGAGATGCAACTGGTCGAGTGGCGAAGTGCGAAATTGAACTTCTCCCTCTTGATATCAAGTTTGAAGCAAAAAAGGCAATTAAGTCCCAGGAAATTGCAGATTTCTTGGCCGAGTGGATTGAGCAACAGTAGCTGACTGAAGTTCACTCAGAAGATTGGACTATGTTCTTTTATGGGTCTAAGATGTTGAATGGTTCTGGTGCTGGAGTGGTCCTGGTATCCTCAAGGGGTGACAAGCTCGGTTATGTCCTCCATATTCACTTTGATTCCTCCAACAATGAAGCTGAATACGAAAACTTCTATATGGGTTGCATATGGCCATCTCACTCGGTGTTCGTCGTCTGATGATCTATGGCGACTCAGATTTGGTGGTCAATCAGGTAATGAAGGAATAGGATATTAGGAGCCCTGCCATGACTGGTTACTGCAATGCAGTGAGAAAATTAGAGAAGAAGTTTCAAGGGTTGGAGCTCCACCATATACCTCGACTCAAGAATCAAGCAGCTAATGATCTGGCGAAGTTTAGTTCCACTCAGAAGCCTATCCCCAGTAATGTGTTCTTGGAGCATCTTCACACCTCGTCAATGCAAGAAAATCCTTTTACAGAGGAGCCCCCACAACCGATAAGTTCAACCAATCTAACTGAGATTGAAGTTCCAGTAGTAGTCGACTTGATAATGGAAGTTTTAGTGATCACGCCCGACTAGACCGTGCCATATATTGCATATCTGCTAAGGCAGGAGCTCCCAGAGGATGAAGATGAGGCCCGCCAGATCGTCCGCAGATCCAAAGCCTTCACGGTGATAAGTGGACAACTTTACAAAGAAAGTGTTACCGGACTAGCTCAGCATTGCATCTCCCCAGAAGAAGGGTGACTGATCTTAAATGAGATCCACTCGGGGACCTATGGGACCACGCGTCCTCTCAGACCATCGTGGCCAAAGCATACCGAGCGAGATTCTACTGTCCACGAGCGAGTGAGATGGCTAAAGATATAGTCGACAAGTGCGAAGGCTGCCAGTTTTACTCAAACATGTCTCACAAGCCTGCATCTGCCTTGAAGACTATTCCACTCGTCTGGCCATTTGTAGTTTGGGGGTTGGACATGGTTGGACCTTTCAAGACTGGCAGAAGCGGCTTCACTCATTTGCTCATAGCAGTCGACAAGTTCACCAAGTGGATCAAGGCCAAGCCTACCAAGAATCTTGACTCCAGCACTGCCATTAGTTTCATCAGAGAGCTGATATTCAGATATGGAGTCCCTCACAACATTATCATGGATAACGGTTCCAACTTTGATTTCTGTAGCGACCCGACCTCAGACGGTCAAGCCTCTGTGCATCTGTGCCATCGCTGGATCGATATGCTGGCACACACAATACATCAATGTATATATCAAAGTGCAATCACATGTATAAATAACGTAATAAAACTGATATATACCTCATAAGTCTCAGTGGAAACAAACAATCGGGTGTGGAGTCCCATCAACGCCATCGGCAAGTTGAGTGTAGACCGTAACCCTGTATCGTAACTCATACTCATCGAAGAAATATCTGCAACATGATACGTTGCAGCTGTGTAGGTCAGTACATTGAATGTACCGGCAAGATCACAATAAGAGAAAACAAATGATAAACTATACTATATGCAATTTGGCTTTGTGGCTCTGTATCTGAGTTTTGTTTGCATAAAAGCTTGTTTTATTTTCCCTACATCAAAGGAATTAACCGGAGTCTGTACTATGGAGTTTGTTATCATGACATGGTTCCGCCAACCGATGTCTCATAGCCCAAATCATCATAAGTTGCCCACAATTAAGTTATCAGTCCGGTGTTGAGAGTTCCGAGATAGAACCAAGTCTAGAGGCTCAAATTGTCCGTAACCGGGGACACGGCTAATTGATTAGGTTTTAACCCTCTGCAGAGGTTTGTACACTTTACCCGCAAGATTCGATCCCTCTTTTATGTTCCCGCACTTCAGGGTGTTTGAGAACAAGATGACCGAAACATGGTCTTCCGAAGAGTTCCTCTAACCATTGTCCGGTGCTCATCCAATCCTACCGTAGTTCTACATCTGCTAGCATCGTCCTAGCCAGAGTCACCACTAAGGTCAACCAAGCCAGAGCCTATAGTGACTCGCGGTTGTACAGGTAAGCTTCCGGGCATGAAGTATCCTTCCGTCTCTTTGAGTCTGGGTGAAGCTTTCCGCAAGATGTCATTGCTCTTCTCCATGCATCCCGGCCAACCACTGGTTTCTCCAGGGTGCCCATCAACCGTCCTTCACCCAGTAGTGTGTATTGAATTCTTGTCTCGAGTCTCAAAATCTTAAGGAGTCCTAAAGATGCAGTCCTTGCCGGTTCCATCATGAAGTTGTCGCCATTGACGTCAAGTCCTCCTTCTTCACACCACTCTCATGCACTCATACCAAACCCCATCTACTATAGCGTAGCATTAAAACTATATAACGTCCCGCGTTTGATAACAGGGATGATGGGTTTCTACCTCATGCATTCTACTCAACTACAAGATTCAATAACACTACTGGAGAGATTGTTAAAAGGGTGATACTACATGCAAATAAACATAGGTATGGAAAACATGGTCAAAGTGAACGTGCCTGGTAAGTTGATGAAGAATAATAACGCTCTCAGAAACTTGATAAGACTATACACAACTCTCCGATGAAATCTATAATAATAAACATGGCATTCACATAAGCAATCATTCTACCACTCAAAATAATAATCAAAACAACAAAGAAACTCAATAAAAAAACTCAAACAAATTCCAAAGAAGCTTCAAATAAAACTAGAAAGAGAAACTACCAACAAAAATCTATGACTTTGCTACAAGCATCTAACATAGTTTTGCCCTAAGTAAAAAAACATAACAGCAATTAAAACACTAAACTAATAATTTAACAGAAAATAAAAAGTAAAACAACTAAGTTAACAGAAAGTATTTTTCATAAAATTTTATTTGCAAAAAGAAACAAATAAAAAGCTTTTATAAAACTCTAACTATGACCTATAGAAGTTTTCATACAAAACTAAGGAAAAATAAATTTTGAAATAAAAAATAATTTTTTTCCTGTTATCTAACAGAAACACAACTAATTTTGTCAAAAGTGACAAAAAGAAATAATTTAAAACTAATAAAAACAATAAAGAAATGGCTAAAACAGAACTATAAGTAAAACAGTACTGTTTTTCTAAAAACCTCATTTAAATTAACCTAGAACTAAAATACTAAATACTACTGGATAAACAAAGGTCCTAGAGACCAGGAGCAAAAAGAATCGGTCAAAAATAATATTCCTAACTCAAAATATCTCAAATCTAGTGATTTGAGCAAATTCATACAAACACAAATTTAAACTACTCAAATTTGAAATAAAATTGAACTAACAGAAACTTCATAAAATCTGTGATCCAAGGCAGTTGGAATCACTCAAAAATACCTCATAGATAATTAACTATGGATTTTACAAGATTGAAACTATTTCGTTTTAAAAACAGAACGAAAAAATGAACAGTAGGTCAGGATTTACTGTAGCTTTTCCGGTGATGGGGTCCTGGTGGAGCTCCAGCGACGTCCTCCGGTGGCTCTATGACGTCGGGGAAGGGACGGTCGGGGGCAGCAGAGCGGTGCGGAGCGATTGGTGGGGTCCGTGGGAGGCGGGGATGGCCGGAGGTGGTGGGGCGGGGCGGCAATGGTGGCGGTGGTCCGGCAAACTCCAGCGAGGTGGCGCCGTAGTGTGGGGGAAGGAGAGGAGACTCTAGGGGCGGGAATGGGTGCGGGAGGTGGCCTTTTTATAGGGGGGAGGTCGGTTTGGAGGAGGGGGCAAGGGATTTAACGAATCCCGCGATCTACGGCGATGGCCGACGCGGCTGTGCTCGGGAACGAAATCCCGTTCGTGAGGAAGGAGATGATCTGGCGCGATCGGGCCGGATTTGGCCCAAAACAAAAAATACCTTTCCTTTTTAAAAAGATTCCGCGAATAAAAATCATTTAAAAAAAATAAAATATAGGAGTAATTTAATGGGATAATTTCCAGGGGCAAATAAAATACTTCTTGAAAAAATCATTTTTTAAATTCAAACAAAAATCCAAATGACTTTCAAAACCCTATGAAAAAAATATTCCAACATTTTGGGGTGTCATGTTACTCCCTCTCAACACTTTTGTTTAAGTGTTCTTTGTCAGAAAAGTGTTTTCTAAATAAAATTCAAATGCCACTTTGAGTTAAAAACAAAATTTAAATGACAAATTCAAATGAAATATTTCTTTACTTCCCACCCTCTTTCATTGAAGAAATCATGAAGATCATTGAGTGGCATGAAGTTTGAAATATTTCCAAATTCAAATATTTTCAAACAGAAACATTTTTTTGGAAAGTCCTTTTATTCCCTCTCATTCAAAGCTTCAAAAGTTTTAAAATTCCAATCAATTTTACTCAATCAATCAATCAATCAAACAATCATATATTTTAATTATTATAACATTCCAAAATTTAGAATTTTGGGATGTTACAATTTCGATGAATTCAGAGCATTCTATGCTTCCCAAGACACTCAGGTCGATTACGTATCCGTTGAGCACCTGCAGTCGAATGGACAGGCTGAAAGAGTGAATGGCTTGATCCTACAAGGGCTGAAACCCCGATTGATGCGCGACCTCAAGCATGCAGCTGGAGCTTGGGTGACTGAGTTGCCATCTGTCTTGTGGGGATTGAGAATGACTCCTAATCGGTTGACTGATCGAACC